>NC_051157.2:11940350-12240350 GCF_013339745.2 Dermacentor silvarum
TTCAATCTTTACCGACGAAGTTTATGCAATATGGATGGCAGTAAAAAAAATTATCACCGAGAAGCTGAAAAATGCTATAATTTATACTGATTCATTAAGTGCACTGAGAGCTTTAAATTTAAACTCCGCCTGCGAACCCCTACTTGGGGACATCTTAAACATGGTCTTTTGTAACAAATATGGAAGAACCATACGATTCTGCTGGGTCCCAAGCCATGTTTGGATACCAGGGAATGAAGCAGCAGATAAATGTGCATTCATGGCAGCGCACAAAAACATAACTCACACAACACTTCCATACAAAGACAGTATCCAAGCGATTCGTAAGGCCCTGGCATCAAAATGGCAACAGGTATGGAACTCGTGTATAAATAACAAGTTACATGTGACTAAACCCCTGCTTGGCGAGTGGAAATCATGCAGTCACCAAGAGCGGTTCTATGAGGTAATCTTGTGTCGACTTCGAATTGGGCACACGCATCTAACACACAATTTTCTACTTCGAAAAGAAAACCCACCAACTTGCGAGTACTGCCATGAACCACTTACAGTAACGCACATTATTATGACATGTCCACATACCGAAACACAGAGACGGAAACTTTTACACAATCTAGATAACTTGCATATACATTTACACCCCACCTTACTATTAGGAGACGACCCGCTAGTGCCATTCACCGAGTTGTTCAACTTTTTAAATGAAACTGGTTATTTACATAAACTATAAAGTAACACAGCGTTTACTGCCCTAACACTGGTTTTTTATTGTCTTGTGACTGGCGCAGCATGGCCTTTGTCGCTTTTGCGCCATTAAACCAGAAAAAACTAACTAACTAACCTGTTGTGCGTGGTGCCGAAATTGGAGCTACTCTTGCGCCGCTCAACCAGCTTACGCTGTGAATGTGCTGCGTATGCTGCGCCGGCCTGTGACATTTTGTTTATTGACCCTTTTCGCGGCGATCCCGTGCCGGCTGCCATGTTTGATCACGTGGTGGCGCGTCCATTGCTTGCCTCAGCTGCCTCCGTGTTTACAATGAATGTACAGTCGTGAGCAAAAGTATACGGACCACAGGGTCGCCAGAAAAATGGAATTTCTTCGTAATTAACAAGCATAAACTGGAATTAATGAGTACACTGAAAAGTTCGCAACGCCAAGTTTGACTGCAGTGCTCAATTTCAAGTTGCGTTCTTAGGTAGCGGAGAAAATCGGCTTTTTCGCGCAGCTCCTGGTCCGTATACTTTTGCTCACGACTGTACATGACGCCCGGCGCGGCTCAGGATACGTGTTTCTGGAGATATCGTAGACGCTGACTGGGTGGACGACATAAAGCTTTGGCCAGAGCTTCAGAGGACACGTAAAAGCGCTTTCGGAGCTCATTAATGTCCAAGCGGCGCGAGCAGCGTATATGGTGCTTGTTCTAAAAGCGACGGCTAAAAATGTATTCCAAGCTGTCCAAGCTTTCCGCTTATGAATTGAATTAGGATCAGTAAAAAATTTGTTCGTTATTTGGCTAATACTTAGAAACAGCGGCTTGTAACGTTTCTGACTCAGTGAAGTTCGTCGGTGCGGTCACTATCTGATTATTTTCTGACTAATCGCTCGCCGGTGTGCTCAGTTGCAATAGATTTGTAATTGCTGCGCACAAGGCTTGGAACGTAGCTGTTCTGTTCTTTGCAATAGTAAATATGTAGTATCGCTAGTAACTCGCTTACTCCTATGGACCGTCACGAAACATTCACCTTCGGCCATCGGTATGCTGTCGGTGTAGTCGCTGTCAACCATGACTTGGCGCATTGATTCAAGTGTGCGCCTATTCACATATTCTTAATACGTTGGCGATAGAGTATGCGTAAGTTTGCGTGCGAGTAGGGGTAGATGTCTGTAGATAACGTGCACGATACCAGGAAGCGGCGCTACTCCCTTTGTCATTGTTTAACGAGCGGTACTCACTCTTGCCGACGTCTCGGGGTTGGTCTTTTCTTTGGAGGTTAGCGATACAACGCTGAGGGATACGTGATTTTTTTTTTTTTTTACCCACGAGGAAAGTCGTACATTGAGAAGGGCCGGCAACAGAGGCTGTCGATCCATATGTAGCAACGGTCCGTGAACTTGGTCACACATATTCATTCTATTCTTTAATATGCCAGTCACTATTTTTGCAGCGAACTACTGCACACGTCTTCAATCCACCGCTCCACATTTTGCAGCATGAATGGAGCATAGTGCGTGAGCGACCATTGTTATGCCATCGTCGTCACTGCGTCGTCGTCGGACAGCAGTGGCGTACCAACTAGTACTTCTCGAGTGGAGGGTCAAAGCCTGTATATGCGTTGGTCAGTTAATTGCATAATTACCAGCTAAATGCGTGACTATCCATCACACCTGATGATCCATGATGTAGCAATAAATTATTTGAATATATTTCCTGGTTATATAAAACCTCAAGATGGTACAATGACAACAGACAATTAGTGCCCGGCAGAAGTCCCTGACCCGTCACAGTAGCAGTAGTACAGCGTATATAAAAATAGATATTTGCTGCAATTTTAATAACTCAGCAAATAATACTATTTGTGTATAAGTCTACAGCACAAATTTATCGCTAGTCAAGGCAATAATATTGTCGAGGTTATACACAACACAGTACAGTCAACATGAAAGAATTACAATATTGACAAGGAGAAGAAGAAAAAAAACACGTCAGCAGATGTTTGCGAACTTGCGAATTACTAACTGATTTCCAGCGTAGCTGTTTCTTTCAAGCAGTTGAAATAAGAGATTTAATTTCCTGTAATTACACTCGTGTATGACGGTTCCGTTTGAAACCTTGCCCGAATGTAACGCTTTTGAGCACTTATTGTTAGGAAGTTTTGAAAGCAAGTAATTCATGAACACACATTTTAGTTCCCCACAACATGGGAAAAAAACAAACGAGGGTTCAGTTATTATTTGCAATGCTTTTAACTGAACCAAGAACGTAAAAAATCTGTGAGACATGGCACTTACCATGACCAACCCTCCAATTTCCACGAAATATAAACATGTTGTAAACTACAGCTATGTCGGGACAACGGGAATCATAGCTGATAGCAGCCATATCGCACGTACTAAAACTTGACTAAGACATTTTTTATTGCGATAGCAATTATATGGACACTTCAACCGGATTTCTGCCGTCGGCGTCGCCGTCGCCGTGAGGTTCCCTATAGATAAAATCTTCGCCGCGCGCCGTATGCCCGAGCGGAAGCGTGCGGGGACGTGCGCTATCACGGAGAGCGAACGCACTCAATCTCCCACGCACAAGCAAGGAAGCAGGAAGCCAGCGCCGGAGGGAGCGGAGGGGGGCGGGGGGCGGGGGTGTTGGCGCACTTTTACTCTGCCAACAACCGCGCTCGTCGCTCGTCCGCACCGTCTCTTATCTCCACACGGCTCTGACCTTTATGCGCCGTGCATTCGCCGCTCAGTTTCCGTTGAAGCGATAGACCGCACGTACCTACGCCCGCTGCGGCGTATGCTTGCTGCCAGCGTTTTGACATTCGTTGTCTACCGTCATTCAGTGTGATCTATTCGTGTTTGTTTGTGCGCGCTCACACCACGCTTGTTCATTCAGTTAGTAATAGTCGGGCCACATTTTCCAACGCACGCTACACATGCAATGCTGCCCGGATCGGCAGTGCAGCGCTACAGGTGTCCCTTCGCACGCGCTGCCCACGGGAAGCGCTTCTCATCAACACCACCGTTTCACACGCGCCTTCTCGTGGTCATCGAGTCTCTCTTCATGTCGGTCTACTTACGCCGCAGCACACCTGCTTACTTAATCAGCTCATGTTTACTACAATTCATATTGCTACCAAAGCCGCTCACCTTACTTCGTATGACATTGCTGTGTTGCTATCGCATTCATTGCTTCGCCCTTAGGGCGAAACTGTGACATTTTTTTTAGGAATGCCTGTGTTTGATCCAACTCATTTAACTTCGCATATAGATTTTCATAACGTTCCGCCTATTTTTCACTAAATTTGATCTTGGTGACATTTGTAGTTCTGCCAGGGCACGCTAGGGGTAAATTCCGCCCCGTTCGTTAGACACACTCATAACGCTCTAGAGTACACAAATACGTAATTTATTACCACAACCTCAATTATCCTCTAACATTGAACTTTGCCTACACATCTATCAGTACCTCGTCCTTACTGTCGCCAAACATACAGAAGCTGCCTCGTTTAGTTCACTGAGGACACCAGGCGAACCAAATATACGTATCACGTATTAAAAACCCGCCAGGAACGAGGGTTCAATAATTATTCGTAATGCTTCCAGCAATCCAGAAACGTTAAAAATTTGCAACGCATTCCACTTAAGCTGCTCCCCTTCCTTCTAAATAAAAAGTTCGTGAATACAGAGTTCTCGTGAAAATTTGGGGAACGCAGCTGATAAGGGCAGCGGGACACTTTTGAATGCTTGCTGAATACTTTTTTAAATGTTAAAATTTCTTTTTCGGACAGCTGTATTTGGTTAACGCGCATTTAACATAGCACACAAACTTGGCGTAGCGTCCCCCTTATGTTCGAAATGTGACCTCAGTTGTAAGTGTAATTATGCCAGGGCAGCGGTATGTTTTACGCAGTTCGGAAAACACACTAATAACGCTCTGGTCCACTTGCATTCGTAATCTATTGTAAAAAGGCACATTTAACCCACCTCCTTCAAACGTTGGCAACACATTTACACATACCATGCCCCTAATGTTTCCCAAACATGAAGAAGGTGCCTTGTTTAGTTCACCGAAGACAGTGGAGGAACAAACGGCAAGCCTCGTATTACGAACAAAAATAGAGGAAAAACGAGGGTTCAGTAATTATTTACAACGTTACGTTTAAAGCAAGCACGTGAATGTTTCGCAGCGTCATTACACTAAAAATTATCCCACTATTGACAGAACTTAAAGTTCGTGCCTCGTGCAGTTTTTTAGGAGTCTGCGAAACATTGCGAATAACGGCGGTATAACACCTTGGAACGCTCGAATAAGTACAAGTAACTTTGTACAAAAGGTATCAATGAGCCCACATAGATTAAACATTTATCATGGAATGGTATCTGGAGAGCGATAGAAGAAACGAAGACAAGCGCCAGAATTGTTTCTCAACTTTTTGTCCTCCCCATCCGTTGAACCGCCGGCTTCTTGGCTAATCCACTGTGGTGGGTACGTGCCATGATATACGGAGCGAGCGAGCGAGCGAGCAACCCTCTCACAAAATCTTACTTTCTAAGCTCCAGCGTTCAAATCGTTAATTTTCTTGTTATTGCGATAGCAATTATATGGACACTTCAAGCGGATTTCTGCCGTCGGCGTCGCCGTTGCCGTCGCCGTCGCCGTGAGGTTCCGTGTAAAGTCCAAGGGCGATATAATCGTCGCCGCGCGCCGTATGTGCGAGTGAAAGCGCGCGGAGGACGCGCGCTATCACGGAGAGCGAATGCACGGCGGAGAGCAAACGCGACTTCCTTCGCGCGAAAGGCCGTGGGGATATGGGAGGGAGGGAGGGAGGCTGGGCGACGCTGTGCTGCGGCACCAAATGCGTATCTTGCAACCGGGCGCAAGGAGAACTGGCCACTCAATCTCCCACGCGAAAGGAGGAAAGCGGGAAGGCAGCGCGGGAGGGAAGGGGGGGGCAGCTTCTACTCTGCCAACAACTGCGCTTGTACTTGGCGCCGGTGCGGGTTGTCGCGCGCACGGTATCTTCAAAGCGATCTCCACACGGAGATCCTTTGTATGCGCTATGCATTCGCCGCCCAGTTTCCGTTGAAGCGATAGATCGCACGAACCTTTGCTCGCTGCGGCGGCTGCGCTTGCTGCCAGCGTTTTTACAGTGGTTGTTTGCGGTCATCGAGTGTGACCTATTCATGTTTGCTTGTGCGCGCTGACACCACGCTTGTTAATTCAGTTAGTAAGCGAATGTGTCCAAGTTTATGCAGCCGATAAAACTCCTCATACTCCGAATAGCTCTCTACTAATTTGCTATCACAATTGATGCTTCGCCTTTCGGGCGAATCTGCGACATTTTTTTATACACCGAATATAAACATCCGATTCATGGCCATTCTCGCACTGTGGGTATGCGCCACAACCGCTCAGGTCAACAACACCAACAACAAGCCTTGTTACCTTCCCAACGTAAGTACAAATTTTCGAAGGATAACAAGTTGGACGTTATTAGCCGATTAATTTTTTTGTTAAGCGATTTGTAACGCGTGTTCTTAGGTGATACTAAATGCTTTGCAAATTCCGAGACACTTGGAAGCGGGAAGTGAACGAGAGGCTCCCATCAGACGGATTCCAAGAACTGCTTTTTCTCCGGTGATAAAGGCCGCTCACTTGGAATGACGCGTCGCTTAGAACCGCCAAGTTACCGCGTGTGCGTACCGGAAGACGCGAGCAGCAGCGCTGGTGGCGACATCTTGTCACACTGATTAACCAGAGTGCGCCATTTATCGCAATTACTGACTGTATTCCGCTTATCATCTGGCGTAACCATGCATGTTCGCAGCGACACAAGTATCGCATTAGGTATTATCTGCATATTATGTTATTTTAAAGGGAAAGACGGGCAGGGACGTTTATAGCGGGTTATGGTTGATCATAGCAGCGCATGACGTCGCTTCTTGCGCTGCTTTTCTTGGATACGTCGACACCGGTATTCCTGCAGGCGTCGGCGCCCAGTGCCCACTAAACTAAAACACTATAATTAGCCTGTGTTGCGCCTTACGCTGTAGTGCTTTATGTTTGGCATACTGACGGCGCATTTGGTTTGTGTAGTTTACACTGCAGGGACTGCCCGCTGAGGTAGCTGCCAGGGTGCGCCATGCAGTACTACAACAAGGACGAACCTAACGATGTCCGAACCCACGGATTGACAGGCACGCTGGTCGCGTACATCGTCATCATGATCGCCATCATGTTCATCTTTTCCTTCGCCATTTTTGTGTATGCTCAAAAGAAGAGGAACTGCAAGGAACAGGGGCTCTCCAGCAGGACGCTGCAAGTACGTGCTTGCCGCCATTGTTTCATTTGGTCTTCGTCAAGACGAAGTAGTAATGTCACTATACGCTTCCGGCGACAGTATTCGTTGGGGCCGTGTGGCCGAACCCTTGCCATCAAGCCCATTGTGTATTTCACGTGATACCTTGTAGCGCAAGAACTCGAAATAAAAGATACCAGTAAGAGGCGAGAGGAAAGGAAAGACGAGCGCTACACTCACAACTATTTATTCCGAAACAGGGGATCCTATATATACACAAACATACACATGCGCAAACGCGTAAAGACACACAAATGGCGTCAGTCAGCCGAAGACAGTGTTATCACTTTTAAATGCTTAGCAATCTCAATTACGAATCATAAAGCGTAATAGTAGTTCGGCTCACGCAGGCTAGACCAGTGATTTGGATATGATAGGCCTCCAACCGTTCACGGGCGGTTTTGTTCTTGCTTCTGCCTCGGATCCTGACATTAAAAAAAAAAAGTTGTCGCAGTTTCACCTGAAAGGCGAAGCATCAATTGCGATAGCAAATTTGTAGAGAGCTATACGGAGTAATGATATTAGCTTTATCAGCTGTATAAACTTGGACATGCAGCAGCAGCGGCAACACGCAGAACTGCTGTCGACGCCGTCGGCGTTTTGCCCGCGTTCGCTCAAAATGCGTGCGGCGTTGGTGACTGTTGCCGGAGCCTCTGATATAAAAAGTGGTCGCAGTTTCACCTGAAAGGCGAAGCATCAATTGCGATAGCAAACTTGTAGAGAGCTATACGGAGTAATGATATTAGCTTTATCAGCTGTATAAACTTGGACAAGCAGCAGCATCGGCAACACGCAGAACTGTTGTCGACGCCATCGGCGTTTTGCCCGCGTTCGCTCAAAATGCGTGCGGCGTTGGTGACTGTTGCCGGAGCCTGTGATCTAAATAGGCACTTGGTGCCGCAGCTAAACGTCGCCTCCCTTTCCTCCCCCCCCCCTCCCCCACGGCCTCTCGCGCGTCGGAAGAAGATGCGTTTGCTCTACATATATGGTGATTGTAATGGAGGAAAGAGACGCCTACTTCTGCAGCCCTTAAGCGAGCACGGCGCAGAACGCGTTTGTTCTCCGCCGTGCGTTCACTCCCAGTGAAAGCGCGCGCCCCTCGCGCCCTTTCACTCACACATACAGCGTTCGGCACGCGGCGACGATTTCATCTCCCTTGACGTCATACGGAACCTCACGGCGACGGCGACGGTGACGCCGACGGCAGACATCTGCTTTTGAGTGTCCATATAATTGCTATCGCAATAAAAAAGACAGTTGTTCAAAGGGACAAGACCTGCAATGCAGATACAAGTGCGCAGTCGCATCCTTCTTTAAAATATTCACGTGCTTTCTCATTTGGTCCCGGTCTCGCGGCAGTAAGAGACAAGCACAAGGGACGCGACATTACCTCACTGGAGGCATGGACCACGCCGCCCCCTCAGGCTGACGCCCGACGAACTATCAACTCCTTATGGGAGTTTGTGCGCGAGGCCGGCTTGACCGGCAGGTTATGAATGTGTAGTGTTTTCTTGTTTTTTTTGTGTGTTATTTTTTTACTTGTGAACCCCGCCATTGACCCTTACCCCTGCTTAGGCCATTGAGCCATTCTTTTCATTAAAGTTCTCTCTCTCTCTCTCTCTCTCTCTCTCTCTCATTTGGTCGTTAACTTAGCGCCCAGTTTGGCCAATGTGGAAAGTGCTATTGCCACAGCTGAGCGGAATGAGATAAACCACTCCAGTGGAGCACTGCGCGTAACACTTAACGTGCTGTACACTGTACAACCGTTCGTAGGACCAACCGTGATTTGGGGGCAGAAACGGGCCAGCTTGTTCGCGGCGGAGAAAACCACCTATTTGTTGAAAGGCAACAAAAAGCCGAACGTGGGCGACGAAGCCGAGCGTAACGCTCGAAAAAAGGCACAAGAGATGCCGTACCTTCACAAGGTTAGCCACAACCTTAAGAAGGTGGCGAACAGGTATGGATTACCTGTGGTTTTCTCCGCCTAATTTTTCTGAAAGTATTTTCTTAACAAAACGTCATTTTATGCATTGAAGCACAAAAGTAACTGGAATGCCAATGCTTTTCTCCGCTAAGTTCGGAAATTATCTCGAAACTGGTGTCATCCTGTGAATTCGTTTTGATGGATCCGATCCGCCTTGTAAACTCCACGGCTAGAATATTTAAATTCAATATTGGTCATAAGGTAATTAGTTTGAAACTTAATTAGTGATATTTTAATTACTCGATTATGCATTCAATTCTTTATGCAAGTAATGTCAGCCTCTTCGACTAGACCAGCTCATTAACTACAATGATGCTATCTGCTACAGGCAGCCTTTAAACATTTTTGAAAGTGTTCGCTGAAACACCCAGTATATATATATATATATATATATATATATATATATATATATATATATATATTCTCTTCGAAGGCCTTTATACATTACTGCTGTCATCCTTGCCGTTTGTGCGCAGGATGTGGACGAACGACAGGTCACGGTGTATGAATCAGACCAGGTGTCGCCGACGCCGAAACCCGGCTACGTTACTCCCGCAGCCAAGCACACAACGGAGAGCGGGGTGCTGGAAACATTCGCGAACTTAGCGCATTGGTGAAGCTTAGCTGCACTCGCTATTCGTGTATTAGTTTCTTTTCCTTCTTTTTTTTTCTTCCTTGCGAGAACCTACTCATATTGGACAGCTACGGACGGCAATACTCAAAATGAAAAAAAAAAAAAAGATAAAAGTTCAACTTAGGCACAAAGAGGTAATCTTTTCTATTACATATTATTCATGCCGGCGGTTATGAGAAATCGTGCAATAATCACTTCTCCTCAATTAGCTAGGAGTCACTATCCTTTTCGTTCATTAATTTAGGGAAAATGTTGCAACCACTGAATTGAAACTATTCAGCGTTCAAGAAAAGCTCATTTAATGTAGATATCTTGAGATCAGTCCTAGTTCGGAGACATTCATCTGAAAGCGCGTGGCTAAATGTAGGTTGGCATTCCACTAATTTCTCAGAGAACCAACCACCCGTAAGCTGTGAAACACCGATGTATTTCGTCCTAGATTTGGGCATGTCGAGGTTGGCGGTGTTCTCAAGATTTCTGCTAAATGGGCGTGCCTTGAGCACTGAGCGACATCGCGATTCCGACGTGTCCCCTGTTGTAAAAAATAAAAAAAGTAAATCGATATATTTTTGAGAATTACCTAATCAGCCATTGTAGCGCACTCTCTGATGCCCGCCGGCGCGAATATTAGGCCAAAATATCTCACATTTAATCTAGTAAAACTTGTGGAAGGAATCTTGCATATTGCAAGATTTGTTCGATAGACAACGTAGTTTTGCGCCCGTGCCAAATCACATGTGGCTGCTCCATTTGGTGTGCCCATGTTGACCTGGAAAGCCGAACATAGCTTCCTCGATACCGCAAACAACTAATATGCCGCCTTAGTCGGATATCACTAAAGCTTATGGCAGTGTAGAACGTCATTCTAATAAATGCACTTCAGGATGCAGGTCTGCCAAATTATTTTGTCGAGTGGGGTTACGCATTTTTAAGGGGCATGAAATTTTACTGCTCTCGATGCGGATTATCGCCGTAAAATATACACAAACAAGATGTCCCACCCAAGGTTTAGTTCTGTCACCATTGTGGTTTAATGTATTGCTAAGTACTGTCTCTTTTCAACAGGATCCGCATGTGTAGTTATACGCCGATGACATCGCATTTTTGCTGCATCAGTCGACATACATGCACTGTACTATGCAGTCTTACGTGATTAGCCTCAAAATGTAACTTGACGGCATTAGCCTCTTTCTTAATGTCAGCAGAAGAACGATTCTAGTTTTCTCTCAAATTGTTTCCACCCGAACATTGCTGATCTATACTGACAAGAGGCAGCAAGAGCCGCACCGGATTGCGCAGTTATGCTCTCGTAATGATTTATTGTATGTATGCTCGGCCTGATATTAGACTTCGGCGGCGTTTTGCTCACTAGTGGACCGGCTTACAAATTTGGTTCCTTGTTCTTACAACATGGGAATCATTACGTTTATGTCTTGGTGTCCCTAAATTTGTCGCGAACATTATAAAATGTTGTTCTCATCTAATTCGGTTCATTATCCTTTCAGTACAAGCTTTCCTAAACATACACACATTCCCACAGAGAAGGTCGCAATATGCTTTCATTAATGAGTTGGCCTCATTTTTTTTACCATCAATGGTCACGTTTACGTTATCCTCAAGTCATTTTTGTACGAACACTCTTAGACTCATTGTAGGTTCACCTTCGTGAGCTAGTCTAACTAAGAAAATCTGTTGCAGTTTGAATTTAATGACATCTTTCCGAATAGTTCTAAACAGTTATCCTATCAACACCTAAATGGTATATTGAAAGATAACCTTGCACACCTAGAAATAAAAACCGTGATAGCGACCGATGCTTACACCTGTGAATCGAAGGCATGTGTAGGAATCGTATCACCATCTCTGAATTGGTCCTTTTCTATTCGCGTACCTGACTTCACGCCTATCTTTCAGGCTGAATTATTGGCAACAGTTTTAGGTTTACGTAGATTACTTTCATCTTTGTTATCAATCATAATTTTAATTGATTGTTTGTCTGTTTATTATTGGCTAACCACATATATTTGTCAAACGACTTCGAAGCGTTATATTGTATCGTCCCAAGACATCTGCACCTCGTTCATTTGGTATGGGTGCCAGACAAAAAACGTTTAGACCTAAATGAATATGCTGATGGCACTGGCAGTATATGTCCTGTAATCCATATTTTACCAACGCGGGCATCCGTCATTGCGACACGATTCAGAAAGCTTGCTACTACAAGTAACTTTGCGAACTCTTATTTCTCCGCCTCTGATTTTCCGCATATAAATTTTACTTGGAAGAATAGATGGTGCTCCATTGAAAAATCAGAAGTATCCTTTAGGAAACTACGTCGCAGAGTCCCCCCACTAAACTTTTACCTTCACAGGTCTGGTCTGGCCCCATCACCTTTATGTAATTTCTGCAACGAGAGTGAATATCTAGAACACCTCTTTTTAAGATATCGACGTTTTACTATTCGAAGGAAAGAATTTTTGGAAGAACTTTCCTGAAAGCTTGGCTTAAACGATGGAGTCGTACGAGCACTGTTTTAAGGTTGGACTTTACCGGTGGTTCTTTTTCTTTGGGGCTACCAACCTGGGTTCTAGCTACATGAACGTTTGTGATGCCCTCTTAAAGTTTCTAGCTGTGCGAGACAACAATTGCATGCTAAATATTTTCATTTTTTTAGTATTCTCGTATTTCTTTGCTGTATTGTTCCAACTTCAACTTCAACTTTATTAATTCTTCTGGTATACACTAGAAACGTCCTCCTGGGCTAAAAGTTGGCGTAAGTAGCTTGACTGGACCCAGGAGGCGTTGTACATGACAGCGCGATAACAGGTAGTACTTTGTAACGCACATAATTAACACTAAACAAACTAAAACAGTTCGAAACGTACTAAAACAACGACAGAAGTTAAACAATGGTCAAGTTTAACATTTTTTATATATAAGCCTCTTGACAGAATAATTAACATGCAATACAGAAACGGACAACATTCAATCAAATCGATAAGATCAAGAAACAATCAAAGGCGGTCATACAATTAGCACCGCTATACATGAATATATATGTACATAAGTTTAAAAAATATATCTTCAATTCCCTGTGAGACATATTAGTAGTGTGAACAGAATTATTAAGGATTTTTGGAAAATTGTCTTTAATGATTGCAATCTGTATTCAGTGCGAAAGCGTGGTACAGACTAAGGATCAGGGTTTCTGAAATGTACTGGCATTTCATGGCGCTGAAGAGTCGCTATTGATGTAAGCCAAACTCGTAATTCTTCTTTTGCAAAATAAAATATCTGTAAAGCACTATATTCATAGTATCGATCTACCCATATAATTTGGTATTTCTGTGACAAATTGCCTTCGATCGGGGATGGGTATTAGCAATGTGCGTGAGGAGCGCTTTTTGTAATGTAATTACTTTATTCATGTTCGTTTGTGATGTGCTGTCGCGTAATAAACTACAATAATTAAATTGGGAGGTAAACAATGCATGATAAATTTGTAGCTTGGATTTTCCCAGCATGAGAGCTCAACAGCGAGCCAGCACCCCGGATACTGCAGAAAACTTACTGTGAAGTTGATTAAAATGAGCATCCCAAGTTAAATGACATGAAAAAAGTTTTACCAAGCATTTTATGTTCGTTAACTAGCTCAATATTTTTATCTAAATAATTTATTGAGTGCTCCAGTTTAAAAGTTTTATTTCATGCTCTAAAAAGAACAGCTTTCGTCTTAGCAGGATTCATTCCGATTCCATTTGACTGTGACCACTCAGATAGTTTAAGAGTTTAAGTAGCAGTGCATTACACCTAATAAGCAGTTCGTTTGCATCCTTTCCAGTAAAGAGTAATGTGCTATCATCTGCATATACAAAGAAATTAACTGTATCATTAATATTTACTAAGTCCTTAACATACAAGTTAAATAATAGTGGGCGCAAAACACTCCCTTGTGGCACCCCGTTTTTAACTGACAAGATAGAGGGTTGGACGTTATCAGCACATACTCATTGAGTCCTATTTTTCAAGTACAATTTCACCTTCTTCATCAAGGCGAGGGGATTGCCGCGAACTCCATGCATTGAAAGCTTAGATATAAGAATATCATGATTGAGGCAATCAAACGCCTTGCTGAAATCAATGACAAGCGCTAGGGCGAACTTCCCACCGTCTATATAGCAGAATACTTTCTTTCAGGGATAAAAGTGCTCTCTCTGTAGATCTTTCCTTCTAAAAGCCAAATTGTGAATTTCTTATAACGTCATGTTTGTCTACAAACTTTGTTAGGCGTGTAGAAATAATTTTTTCTAGTGCTTTGGAAAACATTGGTAGGACAGATATTGGCCGGTAATAGGAGACTTCATTTATATCACCGTGCTCGAATAACACCGATATTCTAGCTCGTTTCTTACCATCTGGGGAAGTCGCTGAACTCTATTGCTAAATTGAATATGTGAACCAACGCACGAGTGAAGGGCAACTGTTCTAAAACGTATTTTATTGGTTTGATTTGTAAATTATCGATATCTAATGCCTTGCTGTTATTTAAACTTATAATTGTTGTAAACACCTCATGTTCATTAGTTCGTTCCAAAGATATAGTTTTTTTTGCAATACTATTATTCAGTGAATAAGCAACTCGGGGGTCATAGCTGTGCACTATGCCTGCGTTCACAAAATTAGTGGTTAACCAGCACTTTACCGCTAAGTTCACAATTATTATCAATAATCAATTTGGGTATTTTACTTCTAGTTTCATGACCTAAGACACTATTTATTACTTTCCAAACCGCATCCGGACGGTTCTTGTTAATTTCTACGGTGTTTGACCGCGACCTCGTACTAAGCACGAGGTCGCTTAGGTCGCGGGATTCGACCCGGGATTCGGGATTAGGTCGCGGGATCGAATCCCGGCCGCGGCGGCCGCATTTCGATGGGGGCGAAATGCGAAAACACCCGTGTACTTAGATTTAGGTGCACGTTAAAGAACCTCAGGTGGTCCAAATTATTCAGGAATCCCCTACTACGGCGTGCCTCATAATCTGATCATGGTTTTGACACGCAAAACCCTATAACTCTTGTTTCTTGTTAATTTCAGAAAACACAATTTGATAGTAATCTATTTTCGCTTGCCTTAGTATTTTGTTCAATCTATTGCTTTATGTCTTAAATTACTTAAGTTTTATTTCATATCTCTAGTCCAGAAACGTATGATAAAGGCGGTTTTTACTTTTTATCCGCTTGACGTGCTTGCTCGTGGTCCATAGTTTTCCTATCTTTTTTGAATGCCTGACCTGTCTGAATGGAAAATGCGCAGTTAAATACGCACAAAAGCTTCAAGAAACTCATGCTTCGTGTACGTCCTTTTTTCTTAACACAAAATTCCAATCGTGCGTGATCACAGCCTGACTAAATAAATACAGTGCGTCATTAGAAATGTGTTGGTCAGTAATTCATTGTGTTGTTTGATATTGTTGCTCATTGAATACGCTACAAAAACTGGGCAATGATCACTAGTATCATAGGAAATTGTACCCGTATATAGTACTTACAGGCGTTTCTGTATAAGGTCGAGGGCAGATGAAGTGGAAGGAGTAACCCTGGTTGGTGTAGTAATCAGATTAGTAAAGCCAGATGAAAGTAGTAGAGTGTTTATATCGTGTACATACTTATTGTCCTCTAAAATATATTATGTTGAAATCGCCTCCACAGACAAAATGAACATTTTCGAGTAAGCAGAATTCCAAAAGCTTACCAAAACAACACAAAAATTTATCGATCCTGCCGTTCGGAGGGCGGTATATTACTGACAACATCCGTATGCTATCCTTGACAGTTAGCATTTCGTAGTCATGACTTATGAATGGAAAATCTGGCACCACTTCGTAATCACAACTATTTTTAGCATAAAGAGCGACACCCCATCCTCACCTATTCTTACGGTTCATGTAAAATGGGGTATAACCTACCAGTTTAACGACATTGTAGCTGCTTCGAAACCAAGTTTCAGATATCATTATGGCGTGAAACTGGAAAGAAAATTGATTGAGAAGACAAGTAGTGCTGCCACCCTTGCCAACAGTGGAACGGGAATTGAAATGCAAAACAGACGTATGTGTAGTATCTGGCAGATTAACATTTTTCGGTAAGACAAAATCTAGATACTTAATTTCAAACAGTAAGTGCAGGATCTAACGCAACATGCAGCATATCTTCGAAAGATCGTCATGCTCTATTCTTAAGATAGGTGTGTCGTCAGACTTTCTCGCGAAAACCTTGCCATTGTATGACCAGACGGATTTCCATTCATGATCACGTTTTCTACCGATAGCAATTCCAAGCAGTCGCTTTAGCGTAGGGCACAGGTGATCGTTCGCATATATTTTCTGAGAGCGATCAATACCAATGCCTTTGTTGGAAAGACGCGTTTTCCTTGCTTTGTTCAGCGCAGCGTCACGCTTGGTCCCGGACTTAAACTGCACAATGATGTTCGATTTTTCCGGGTTTTGGGCTGGAGCACGATGACATACTTCAAATCAGTCTGTATAATTTCTTCTTTGATGACTTCCCCGATTTTTCGAACAATGTTAAGCACGCTTTCATTGTCAGACCTAACAACGCCTTCTATCTCGAGATTCTTGTTTCTTGAGTAGTGTTCCGGGCGCACAAACCTCTTTTCAAACTCTCGAGCCTTCAGTTCGAGGGCTTGGCATTTTTCTTGAAGCACTTTCATTTTCTAGTTTCTGCCTCGCGGATTCTCCAGCTCTCAATTTTGCCTTCAGTTCTTCAACTGAGGCGTGACCGAACTCGATGCTCTGAATTCCATTTCTGTGTTCTACCTTCAGCTCTCTGATCTCATTGCATGCACATGTCCCTTTTCATTGTCTCGTGACACTGCCTTAGTTGATGTTTAAACTGTTGCTTTAGCTGAACAAGTTCAACTTTTATTTCGTCTTTTAGTTTAGTCATTTCCTTAGTCATGCTCTATCAACAGAAACAATCCGCGACATGGAGAAGTACACGAACGCAAAAAAAAGGAAAACAAAAACAATGCCTGGCAGCAGCGATGGTGAAATGTATTCAATAGTAGTACTGAGCTGACGACACAAACCTGCATCAAAAAGGCAGAAAAGCGCTCAGCGTTGCAGTAGTTACATCGTCGCTGCTGACAAGTGAAGCGAACTGCCGCGAAACATTCGTTTTTGAAGCTTTGGTGCTGTGACGTTGTCGCCGATGCTGCAATTGATTGGCTCAGCTGACAGTCGTGCCTGCAGGTACCAGGGAATTGTCACCGCACCTGTCACGTTACGCGCACGCGTGTAGGGCGCACTGGTGTCGGCACAACTTGCAGCTTCTGGAGCAGGAAATCTACAGAAGAAAGGCAGACAAGCGCTCAGCGTTGCAGTAGATACGTCGTCGCTGCCGCCGAGTGAAGTTGTGTTCACTTCATATTTGTAACAGTTTAACTTAATTTCAATTTTTTTAACTAATACTGTTTCAAGTTATTTTTCTCAAAATGTTAATTTTCTTGAACCTGGGTACCGCCTCCATATCACTGGGGAACAGCAACAACAAACAACTCAAGAATTCGCGCAGCATAAAGAACGGGCGTAACATGAATTTGCATGCACCAGATGGTCCAAGTGCTAGAATGGATATATATATAGAAAACGCGGGTGTAACGTCGATCTACATTAGTAACATTAGTGTTTGAGAAGCTTAGACTTGTGTGTCTTTTTGATTTCCTTGCTGTACGAAGTGTCGACGTACGAAGGGTACTTATAGTAAGGCATCCACGTATTACGCTCATGCTTTCCTTTTGCATTCATAACTTGTCAGCTAATTATACGTTATGTAATCGTTGACTTTAATTGTAGGAGTCATGAGGGAGGTAATTGGAGATCACAGGGAGAGGCCTTATTTCGTCCTGCACTAGACATAAATATAGGCTGATGATGAATCATTGACTGCTAGTGTTGGGCTGCTGGGCACGAGGTCGCGGAATCGGATCCCGGCCACGGCGGCCGCATTTCGATGGGGGAGAAATGCGAAAACACCCGTGTACTTACATTTAGGTGCACGTTAAAGAACCCAAGGTGGTCCAAATTTCCGGAGTCCCCCACTATGGCGTGCCTCAAAATCAGATCGTGGATTTGGCAGGTAAAACCCCACAATTTATTAATCATTGACTGCTAGAACTTCTGACACTGGTGTGTGTTCTCTCTTCGTCCGTCGTCGTTTTCGCGCCTTCACTTCAGATCATGCACGGTTGGTCACATAGGTTAAAGAAAGTGGCCCGTAAGGTACACGCTGATGTGGCTTTATCTGCTCCCCCAAAACTGCCAGGGATTTTTTAAAGCCACAAATCCGCTTGTAAAGATGCACCAAGGTTGTGTTGAGAAGCACCAGTCTCCTTTCGGCCCTGCACACAAGGGGTCGTTTATCGCTTTCCGTTCTCGTGCGGTAAAGCATACATAGGGCAGACCGGGGGATGCCTAAATGACCGATTAAGGGAGCACAGGCAAAAATTGAACCGATATCAGGATGGGTATGTATCAGTGCACTGTGATGATTGTGGTTGTGAACCATTGTTTAAGGAATGTTCCGTGCGGTACAGAAGTGCGGATAAAATTTGATAGCAAAAGTAGGTGCGAGCTGCGTCAGCGCCCTGTCTGTAGCTCTGAGTGGAAGGGAATGGCCCACTTCCACATCGCGTGTATGCACGTGTGGTGATTGGTAACCTGTGTATTCGTTTGGTGGTATTTTGACGATATAAATGTGTCACTTTTGGCAATAAAAGCCAGTTGAAAGTTATCGCCTGTCCTTTTCCTTGTCCGCGTCACGTGAGCGCTGTGGTACCGATAACTGAAGCGAATGCTATCCTTTTTGCTCTCTTCCTTTATCCCCTCTAACAATGACGCCATACTGCCATCTGTTTCAATAAATGGAATAAATCAATTCACATTTTCTTAATAATGCGACTAGCGTTATTTGAGGACATTACCTACTTTGCGGTTTGCCCGTTTCTACCTAACGTTTTGACCCACTGACCCAAGTTGTCTACTAGCTTGGGCCGTCAGGTATGCACTAGCTGCTGTCTTGTCGTGCATACAACATGACCCACTGGGTATGTCACGGAATAGACAACTTGCTGCTGGGTGCTGTCTGGTTTAGTGCACAACTTGGGTAGTGGGTATTTGTCACTGGGTACGCATGTGTCCTAACAGACAACTTCGGCACCGCGTACTTGATATTGGTATGTGCTAATTCTTGGCCAATCCCCCAAAATGAATGCGCCAAGGTGACACAAGCGGTATGCAGCCTAAATACTATAATAAAGTGATAACGCCCCTTTCGCAACAAACACGTACGCGTCGAGGGCGGCCGCTTGATGGACAGCAATTGCTGCGAAATTGCAACCAAGGTACCAGAGAAAGTTTTTGCTACGGAGTTTCATCATGGAGTGCAATAGTTACACAAGATCTATACTGTGTCGCAGTATCATTTGACATTGAGGCTGGCTGCGAGATTACCACTTGGTGTGTCTGCCGATGCGCCCATAAGATTTCGTGATTCACGTGGATGGCATGGGGATACCACGTGGCGATACAATAATCATCATAACAATTATTGTAACATATAAAACATATCGTCACTAATTACAGGGTGCGGTAAAAGTTTCCGCACTCTCCAGAAATTACTTGTAAAAAACAAAAACAAAACCAGATGATCAAACCGAAGGACATTCTGAACTTTCCGTCCGAAGAATTGCGACAGAGAAGATGCACAAGGTTCAGAAAGCTCATAGGTTCAGAAAGCTCATAGATTCGCAGAGCACATGAAAGAGACCAGGGTCATAAGATGCAAGGACCTGCCTTAACGCTTCGGCAGCACGGCACGCCAACGCGGCACCAGTCGTGGTGGCTTAGCGGCTATGGTGTTGCGCTGCTAAGCACGAGGTCGCGGGATCAAAACCCGGTCGCGGCGGCCGCATTTCGATGGGGGAGAAATGCAAAAACGCCCGTGTCCCGTGCATTGGGGGCGCGTTAAAGATCCCCAGGTGGTCGAAATTTCCGGAGGCCCCCGCTACGGCGTGCCTCATAATCAATCGTCGTATTGCACGTAAAGCCCTAGAATTTAATTAATGCCAACGCGCGGCATTCTCTTCACAGATGAGGCAGTCTTAAACGTCAAGCAGTCTTTAAACAACCACACGATACGGTATTGACAGGAAGCCTCAAAAGAAGCTAATGTCAGTGGAAGGATTGCCTCAAGTTTCTCACCCTCAATCAGTGATGGTTTTGGGGGCAATTAATTCTGATGGAAACATGCCGCGGGTTAATTTTCTTGGAACAGGGAGCCAAAGTGAACAGCGCAAATTATCTTTTAGATGTCCTGAAGACGCAGGTGCTGTCTTGGGCCGAGTCACACTTCGTAAGTCGTCAGTGGACGTATCAGCAGGATCCCACTCCGGCTCACAAGGCGAAGGTGGTGCAACAACGATGCACCAAAAAATCTTCCCTGATTTCATTTACGTTTCAGAACAGCCCCCCAAACATCCCGAATCTAAACCTGCTTGACTATTCGGTCTGGTATGTATTAAAAAGCACACTGTGCCCTACTCTTCAACGTAATTTGACTGCTCTTTGCCGGCATTAGAAGAAGCTTGGAGTGAATTAGAGGAAGACTACACTCGTGCCACCATTGATACAATTCCAAAGTGACTCAAGACTTGCATTAGCGCCAAATGGGGACTTTCGGAAAAGTAAATTTTGATTTGTGTATGTAGAGCATAACACATTAAATTAACATAAAAGTGGTTTTGTTACAGTGCATCGCAACCATATTTATGTGTTTTTATTTGAGTGAGAAAACGTTTGCCGCACCCTCTGCACACCCATCATTTATAAGAAAGATTGCTAATTTCATTAACGTCGTCTATCACCCCCAAAGGAAGGAAGCGCCATCAATTTTTCAGATCAATTAGCGCCTTCTCCTTCACTGATTTCACGGTTGATTTTTTTACCTCATCTTGCCTAGGTAATTTTGCCGGTGAAGAGAAGGACGATGCGCGCGTCGCGTCACGCGATCACGAGGAACGGTCTCAAACCGCTAGGAAGGTTGCTGTGATCCGAACAAGAGACGCCCATCCTGTCAGGTTGCACGGTAGCGTTCCTGCCTGTGACGTTATAGATAGAAGCTGACGGCGCCCAGCACAACAACCCTTCCGTTCTGTCTGCCGCCGCTGCTCACTGACAACCACATGCGAGGTATGGGTGATTCCAGTGACGCTTCCGGTGATCGCCGCAGCTCGAGCCGGCGGCGTCGCCGCAGCGACGACGATGAGTCATCACTGCGTTACATCCTGCGCAATCAGAACCTCTTCCTGGTCGTGTTCCTGTTCCTCGGTGTGCTCACGGTGTCTTGCGCGTGCGTCGCCATTGTCGCCGCAGTGGTGGAGCACTTCTGGACATCCATCGACTCGGACGAACCGATGGGAGCCGCCATTGCCGCAGAAGGCGCTGTCGACAACGGCCGAAAACAGCAAGGAGGCAAGTCCTCCTCTGCCGAGTTCCTCATG
This sequence comes from Dermacentor silvarum, assembly GCF_013339745.2. NCBI lineage: Eukaryota > Metazoa > Arthropoda > Arachnida > Ixodida > Ixodidae > Dermacentor > Dermacentor silvarum. Next base: position 11,961,630 of record NC_051157.2, read on the forward strand.
CAGCGGCAATCCGAGGTGGACGGTGCGAACCGCGCAGTCTTCTGTTTCGTTAACTACACGGCGGCGCCCGGTTCACCGCACCTGTTCGTCGTGGACAACGTGTCGGCCGACCTCTGCGACGCTCTCGTCTTCGTGTCGGTCGGGCTGGACGTGCGGCAGCAAAGCGCGCGTTTCAAACGGCCCGTAGAAGACGCCGAGGCCCTCCAGAGCGTGGCGTCGCTGCCCACGCCCGTCTGGGTCTTGATCGGTGGCGAACCCGCGGACTCTCGCGACTTCCGGAAGGTGGTGCGAGAGAAGCGGACGCGGCTCGCCTTCGTGCACAATGCGGCTGCCTGGTCTCGCCGCATGGGAGTCGCCGGCGTGATCCTCTACTGGAAGTATCCGACAGTGAGATACCGCTCCAATTACAGCATATTCGTGAACACCATGCGCATCGTCTTCGAACACAAGGGGCTGCGCTTGAGCGTGGTCGTCCCGTGGGAGACGGCGACGCGACGCGACGGCTTACTTCGTCCCATCGCTATACAACCGGCTCGACCTCGTCGTCGTGGACACGCACCGTACCGTGGACCCGGCGTCGTTTCCGGTCACCACGTGCCAGAGCCCGATGCGGGCCGTCTTCAGGGCGCACCACAACGGCCAGATGGGACTGTCCTCGGTGCTCGACGAGCTGTCCATGGTCACCGAGCACATGCTCGGCAAGACCATGCTGAGCGTCTCGTTCGCCGGCGCCACGTTCACCCTGAAGCGACCTGGATGAAGAACGTTCGCGTAGGCATGCGCGTACTCGGTCCCGGCAAGCCATTCGCTCACACCAACCGCTCGGGCCTGGCCAGTTACTACGAGGTTGCCGAGGCGCTGACGCGCCGCAATGCGTCCTCAGTGGCGCAGTGCGACTCACGGCTTCTCTCGCTGCTCGGTTGCCCACTGGAAGGACCAGTGGGTCGGCTTCGAGGACCGCGCCAGTCTGCGCCTGAAGCGGCCAGTGGTGCGAAAGACTGCGGGCCTCGCGGTCTGGGACTTGTCCATGGACGACTTCGCAGGGGACTTGGGACTCACGTGGCCTCTGCTTCGCGAGGCTCACGACGTGGTGCACGGTTGAGATGAAGCAAGAGGTCATTTTTCGGAGCGACCGAGGACGTGATAACGTTTTTCCTGTTCTTTTATTTTCCCCCACGCATTGTTTTTACTTCAGTCTTAGCGCTAATTTGGAAATTCCTTCGCGTTCCTCAATTCGGTATAGTAAAATGGCATTGCTATGTCACTGCATTAAGATTAGCAGAAGTTTATCAGTGACATTGTTAGCATATTACAAATACCCGCGCGCTGGTGTAAATGCCCGTTTTTCGCACGTCCAGCTTGAACTATTCACAGCCAGTGAATCGCGTTAAGTTTCCTGCTCTGATAGCAAGTCCATGCTCTGGTAATTTGCTGTTGACATTGTGCTCAATTTGCTGTTTTATATTATCTGCGTGCATTCATAACGCTGATATACAACTATCGACGGTTACAGATCGGCCGATGGTATCGAGCGGGCTGTGTATTACGCCGGTTACCTCCGTACCATCACTATATACGGGCAACGAAAGAAGAATTGGAACTGAGGGGCTCGTATCGTATCGTATTTCATTACGAGGGTCTCGAATCTGACAGCCTTGATGTCATTAGGTAGCATGCGAGGGTTTATTAGCCACGTGCCTGCTCTCCCAAGATCACGTGTATCGTGATGCCATCGGGCTAAAAAGGATGTTCCACATCGGCCCACCATGGTTCTGAGTGGCGCTGGCTAACACTCCTAGGGCTAGATCTAGTAAACATAAATACCCAAGTTAGTGGACGAATTGATGGCCGTCGCTGTAGCACAATTGGTAGTGCAACGCACGCGCAATGCGGAGGTTGCGGGTTCGGCTCCCGCCGGCGACAAGTTATCTTTTCGTCCACTTTCATTTCACTTTTCTTCATTATTTTCTACATTCCAATTTCAACTACGCTTAATTTCCCCGATGCTTTCCTTGGCTTCGTTGTCTGTTGGCTTTATGTGGTCATATATACGGGCAAGACATTCCTTTGTGCATTTTTCGTAACTGTCCACATTCAACGTGTACTATTTTATAGCCTTGGTACTACCGTTACCCCCAAGACTAAGAGCATACAAATTGCCTACTTTTTCGACAACTGCGGCAGTCATTTCCTGGAACGCCGTGTTTCAACTGTCGTGTAAGATTTGTCTTGACGTAGGCGACTTTTACCTAGTTTTCCCGAACGTGCATAGAACAGTGATCGTTGCAGTAAATAACGGATATAGCTGCTTATACGTAACTATAAAATGTCGATGCTAATGCCTGCCTTTCTTCTTTTTTGTCTGCTAAATTTTACTCGTTGTTCCAGAAGGTCAAAATTTTCATTCATGTACGGCGCAGGCCAAGGCGGCCCATACATGCCCGACTGCACATCGCAGTGCCGAAGCTGCCTATTCGGGCAAATACTCAGAGGCTCACACCGATTGGTTCAAGTTGTCTACTAGGCCAGACAGCAGTCAGCAGCAAGTTGTCTGTCCAGGCAAATACCCAGTGACCCAAGCTGTCTGTTGATATATACGATACGAGCTGCATAGCGATTGATATGCCGGAGACCTTCGAGCGTCAGAGACCACGTGACCACGGCCTACCTTACATAAGCGCGCGACCACATGCTTTCGTGGGATTTGGAGACGGCACGCTGGCCGACATGAAACTCACGCTTCTGTTGGTACTGCAGGTTAGTGGTCACTATCCCTTTCAAGTACGTAGACAACCTAGTGCACTGCCAGCTCCTCCCACAACGGCATGTGTTGCCTGTAATTGCAGTAAGCGACTGAGAGAGCAATCTCTCCGTAGAAGGTTTCGTTTTTTTTTTATTTTTGCTAATCAGGTAGTGTTTTTGATTTTACTATTGTTGCTTTCCGGTGATGTGGAGCTCAATCCTGGCCCCCTGAGTGAATCAGAACTAGAATTGCTCAAAAGTTTACAGGCCGGTCTGAGCACCATGAACAAGCTGGATGCCATCAAAGGAAAATTTGCGAAACATGAAGCTACGCTCGCCGAAATAAAAGGCAAATTGGGAACAGCTGAAGAACAGATTGTAAATCTTAATGAGGCAGTAGAGGAGCACGGAAATGCAGTCAAACTGCTCACAAAGGAAGTTAAGGAACTGCAAACAAAAAGTGTCGACCTTGAAAACAGAAGTCGAAGGACTAATCTTGTTTTTTATGGTATTAAGGATGACGAGGTAGAAACGTGGGATCAGTCAGAAGAACTGATTAAAGGTATCTGTCAGACCCATCTAGCAGTAGAATTGAAGTCTGTGCAACGAGCACCTCGTGTCGGTCGATACAACAAGAAGTTTAAATGACCGATTGTTGTTAGTTTTTCCTCCGACAAGGAAAAAATGGACGTCCTTAAAAACGCTAGAAAATTCAAGGGGTCTGAATACAGCGTGGATCAGGATTACACACCAGAAACACGAGATATCCGGAAAAGATTATGGAAATATGCTAAAACAGAATTAGCAGGCACCAGCAGTAAGGTTAAACTTAGTTTTGACAAGCTGATCGTTGACGGTAAGGCCTTCACCTGGGACAAAGTCAAAGAGGGAGTTGTTCCGGCCAGTCCTAAAAAAGTGACACCCTGCTCGCAAGACGACCTCTGCCTCACACAATCTAACAGCCGTTGTAAACTGTAGAAGCATTGTGAACAAAGTGGATGAATTCGCGGGCCTCATCGAATCTATGAAGGCTGACATTGTGTTTGGGACGGAATCATGACTGATCCCGTCCATCAGTGATAATGAGGTGTTTCCAAACCACTTTACCGCTTATCGAAATGATAGGGCACGCACAGGCGGAGGGGTGTTTTTGTTAGTTCGTTCTTCTTTTCATCTTTGTTTGATATCGGACATGATGACGTAGAATCAGTCTGGAGCAAAGTTACCCTCGATAGTAATACTTCATTTATTGCTGGAGCATTCTATCGCCCGCCAAATTCTGATGCGACTACGTTGCAGCGACTGTACGAGATTGTCTCTGATACATCAGATCAGATAATACTTGCCGGCGATTTTAACTTGCCAGACTTAATCTGGTCTAACGAAACCGTTATTACTATGACTGCCTGTCGTGCAAATTTAGAAATGAAAAACATCGTTGACTGATTCGGCTTCACCCTATACGTGAGTGCGCCTACACGCAATAATAACATATTAGACCTGTTGCTTTGTAACTCACCAAATGTTGTAGATTCTGTCACTTGTATCCCTGGTATCTGTGACCATCTTGCTGTCGTGGCTAACATTAAATATGCGATTAAACGACCCTAGCCAACCCAGTCGAGAAAGGTATATTTTTTATAAGGGTGATTATTCTGCCATTTCCCAGGAATTATTCGTGCATTTGCCTGTTTTCGACTGTATTGGAGATAATGCTGATGTTATACAACTGTGGTCTCTTTTTAAAACTTAAGTTTAAGATAGAACTGACGGAAAAGTATGTGCCGAGTATTGATTCAGTCAAGCTAAAAAAGTGCAAGAAGCCATGGGTGACGCCTAATATTTTGAAATTAATAAATAAAAGAAGACGAGTATATAATACATTTAAAAGAACACAAAGTAGTTATCAGTTCAACAGATTAGTCGAGGTAACTAATGAATATGAAACTAAAGTACGTACTGCGAAAGATCAGTACTTCAATCGACTCAGTGCCAGTATGAAAACCAATCCAAAGCTTTTTTTGGAAATACGTGAAAGAATGCGGATCTGACTCAACCGCAGTAAACGAGATTGTTCACAATAATCAGGTCTTATCCGATGATAAAGCTAAGGCATCTTGTTTTAATCATTTTTTTTTCATTCCGTATTTTTACCTAGAACAAGCTTCGAAAAATTACGTGAGAGGACTGAGTCAGTAATGCCATCTGTAGAACTCAGTGTGAATGGTATCAAATCATTGTTAAAAAGTATAGATGAAACTAAGGCCCCTGGTCCATATGGTATTTCTCCCTGCATATTGAAGCGCTGTGCCTGGCCAATCGCATTGTACCTTTATCTTATGTATAGTAAATTTCTTTCTACTGGATTGTTGCCTGAGGACTGGAAAATGGCACATGCTGCGCTGTTCATAAGGGTGGTTCAAAAAAATATGTAAACAATTATAGGCCCATTTCTTTAACATCCATCTGCTGTAAAATATTAGAGAACATTTTGTACAAAGATATAATGAAACATTTAGCACAACACAGATTACTAATTGATAATCAACATGGTTTTCGCAAGGGACTGTCCTGCACAACACAATTGATTGAGTTCTATCATGAGTTAGTGTCTGAGGTGGATGATAATGGGCAAATAGACTGCGTTTTTTTAGACTTTAGAAAGGCGTTCGACACGGTTTGCCACCCATTGCTCATTCACAAACTTCATAGGGCAAATGTTGATCAGGAAGTCTGCAACTGTATCGCCAATTACTTGTCGCAGCGTCGACAATGTGTCGTACTGAACGGTACTACTTCTCCTTGGGTCCAGGTCACATCAGGTGTTCCTCAGGATTCCGTTTTAGGGCCACTTTTATTTTAGTTTATATTAATGATATTGCTGCCGGGATATCTTCACGTTTGCGTTTGTTTGCCGACGACTGCGTCGTGTACAGAAAAATAACAAGCGAACGAGACTCTATTGATTTGCAGACTGACCTTACTAAAATTGTATCATGGTGTGAGAAGTGGAAAATGCAATTAAATGGGGAAAAATGTGTTCATGTGTTTTTCACGAAAAAAAAAGAAAAAAATTGAAACCTGTTATTTTTTGAATAGTGATATTATCAACCAGCAATTTATGTATAAATATTTGGGTGTGACGTTTTTGAGTGATTGTTCCTGGAATGCGCATGTGAATAATATAGTTACAAAAGCTGCCAGAGCGCTAAACTTTATTCAACGTAATCTCAAATCCTCACCATTTATACTAAAAAACACTGCTTATATTTCTTTTGTTCGTCCTATCTTGGAGTATGCGTGTTGTGTTTGGGACCCTCGCCAGAAAATCTTGATTGACAAAATCGAGAGATAAGGTTCGTTGTGGGGCGGTACAGGCGAGGGGAGAATTGCACTCAAATGAAAAGCGAGCTAGAATGGGAAGCACTCTCCTCTCGCCGAAGAAAACTGCGTTTGAAATTGTTATTCCAAATATATAATAACAAGACCGGAATTAATAGAGACACTTATCTTAAACCACCGCATTATATATCTAAAAGAACTGATCATGACCTTAAAATTCGAGAATACCGGACTAGAACAAACCTCTATGCTAATTCCTTTTTTTTTTTTTTTGCTCGAACAGTAACAGAGTGGAATCAATTGTCTTGTGACCAAGTGTGCTGTGTTAATGAAGATTTGTTTTTTTTTCCAAGTTGTAACCCCCCTGCTTACACGCCGTTGTGCAAAGCGGGGTATCTCTGAATAAAGAATAAAGAATAAACATGTCTTCCGTATTGGATAGAATATTTATATTCCTTATAGTCTGTCTTCGGGAGACTACTCTATCGAATATCGACACAGGAATGTGTGGTCAGCCGTTGAGTAACTTCAATTTGATTCAAGGCGATTTCATTGCTGATTTTTTAAAATGTTTTACGTTACCTCTGATTCTCTAAAAAAAGTAATGAGGATTTTTTTTTAGATATGACTAAAAATCCTTTGTAATCCCATACGCATCTTGGCCAATCCCCCTCAGTGGGCATGAGCTGTACTTAGAGGAAAACCAGCCAAACAAACAACTACGTCACGTTTGCACAGGATGTACCCACACTTAAACCTGAGTGAGATTAAACACGGAGCCAAGTTTAACGGCTCGTACGTTCAGATCAGAGCCACGACGTGCAGAGCGGAAAGAGCATTTGCCAAACTAAGGGAAAGTTTCTGCAGCAAGGGCGCACTAAGCTCACATGCATCGAAAGTGAAATCAAATCGCTCGCTGTTTGGCCCTTTCGTTCGGAGCAGAAACTCTCTTAAAATACTGCGCTCGTCGAGCTCACTCGAGCGGGTTCGTGCGTGTCAGAGGTCACGCCGAGTGCGCCGACGCGGAGATATCGCATAGCGCACTGAAATACAAAGAGGAAACCGAGTGACGGTATATATGTTATATATACTACTGTATAGCTACTGTGTGCGAACGAGGCGATGTCGGTATCGCTCAGAGAAATCTGCGCTGCGCGAGTCGCTTTGCAGCTCGTGTGGCGTGTCTCATGGCCGTCAAGAATGTCTCTAGTGGAACCAGAGTCCCTCTGATAGTCCTTTTATTTTTTTCCCTCTGATTGAACGAACGACTGGCAGGCCGGCTCCGCGATCTCCTTCGTGCTCCCGAGTTTCCCCTCCTTGTCTGACGCTTGCTTTGCATTTCTTATAGGCGATCTTATCAAAAGCGAGGAACCGCGCCGTGCCGATCTGCAGAACACGAAACAGCACGGTGACGGGCAGTGCTTTGAGACCTGCTTTGCGACCGGCCATGTATGATCACGTAAGACACAATAGAAATCGACATATATATGCAAAATCCGCAAGTGCGCCTCTACACACATTTCGTCTGACCTATAACCAAGATGGTGAACCTCAGTTCGCAAATACGGCGTCAGTATAGCGTATACTGTGCCACCAACTCTGCGACCCTCCGTTCATCGAGTCGCCGCGCTTTTCTCCGTTTTCAGACGACTCCTCACCGAAGTGCCAGCCTTGTTCCGTGATTTCAGCGTCCGAACACGCGCGCGTACGCTCCCTGTCGCCCTCGAGGCTTGTCTCAAAAACGCGAGACTCTCATCGTGGAGGCGACGCAGTTCTGTGCCCCGCGACTTCCTGGAAGCCCTTGGAGGCGTTATGCGTCCCCGTAGACCTTCCATGTCTATAGGCTGCCGTGGGTGTCACGCCCGGCTTTTTGTATGCGCATTCGTATAATCTGAATTTCAATCCGTGCCCTTGTTTTCCCGCTCACGACTGGCCGTTGTGTTTGCCGCGCCCGTCGAGTGCGAAAGCCAGCTGTGTAGCGCCTGCCACCTCGTACGCGGGGGCTTCAAGCAAACAGTGCCTGTTCGCGGCCAACGCAGTCGCAGCGAACTACCGAACCAAAACGCACCCATGCCATTGCAAAGCTCTCGAGTTCTATATTCTCGATCGAGTTGGCTACTTTAGCAAACCTTCATTTTTTTCCTTTGTACCTGCATCGCACTGCCATGGCGGCGGCTTCGAAACCGGCTGCTTTTATTCATGTTCACGAGCAACACGTCTTCCATATGTGCCTTGTGGGTGTTCAGTGCCCGTTACCTCCCGCGCTTTTCCTTTTCCTTTACAAGTGGCACCGGCAAAGCTGTCGACAGCTTATATATGCGTCTTATTTACTAGGAGCGCATGTGCTAAACATTAAGTTCTTGGCCCGATGGTATATCATCGGGGTACTCGTACACGTCTTTACTGCAAAACATTAAACAGAAAACTGTGGCGTTTCGTTATAAGAAAAAGAATTTCGGTAGAACCAAGCCAACGCTGAATTGTGGGGTTTTACATGCCAAAACCACGATTTGACTATGAGCCTTGCCGTAGTGGGGGACTCCGGATGAATTTTGAGCACCAGGGGATCTTTAAAGTGCCTCCAATCCACGGAATGCAGGCGTTTTTGCATTTCGCCCCCATCGAAATGCGGCCGCCGCGGCCGGGATATAATTCCCCGCGACCTCATGCTTAGCAGCGTAACATCATAGCCGCTAAGCCACCACGGTGGGTGAGAACCAACGTTGTCTTGATACCTTTGTAAGGAATAGCTTTGCAATCGTCTTTCAGCATATTATGTTACGTATTAACGCACACATACACACACATAATGTATAGGGTCCCTGTCCCAGCTTGGCGCCCTAACGTTAGCCAAGGTGTTCAACGAAAAAAAAAAAAAAATGATGAAAAAGACACAGTGCAAGGCACGATTTTAAGACATATGGTGTTCGGTATTCAAACCTCTGACAACCGAACACCATAGATCTTATAATTGTACTTTGAACCATGCTTTTTTAATCTCTTTTTCTTTTTTATTATTTGGCCTAACGTTAGCTGGAGCACATGGCATATACGTATTACATGTGTACAGTACATGTTTAGTGTTTTTCACATAGTTTTTTTATTAGATGTCCATGCCTTCTTTTCTTTCTTCTGTCGAGGTGGATGCGAATTGCTGGGCTGGGTTTCCCGGGAGTCTAGATTGGACGTCTTCTCTCAAGCAGGTTGAGCTAACTTGAGGCGAACTACCGTGAGCTTCGTTGCAGACGCTGGTTTGACGTCTCGTACGTCAACAAGTTCCTCGGAGTTCCGACGTGGCCAGGCGGCCCAGGCGATACTGGACGGCACTAGCCCCCCAACGGCTTCTCAGCAGCGCATAGGTTCAGCTTCTAGACTAATCAGCAGGGCCCAAAACATGCGCTTAAATAGCCTCTCCTTTCCCTAGTTCCCTAGGTAGGGAAACTGCCGCTACGTAGCATTCTCCGAATTCAGCTCTCTTAGCTCCCAACAATCTTGGCTGCACTCTCACTATGGACGAAGAACCGCAGATTAGCCTCTCTCCCAATGTCAAGGGCCAAGGTTGAGCCCGGTACTACCACGTGGCCGTACGCGCACACTTCGGGGTCCGTAATCGGCGTGACGTGTCTGGAATCGAGATGGCAGCTGATTTTCTTCTGATACCTCTTCGATCCGCCCCTGTTGATACTGCATGCAGGTCCTACGCACATGATGGAATCAATGTGAAGTGAAGCTTCGTTTATTGGTGATGCCTATGTGATGCTATAAAAAGACTTGTTTGGTTTGATGTGTTTTACGTAGGAATCGTAGTGGTACGTTTCTGTAGGATTAGCCAAGGACGGACAGACGCCTAGTGCCACATACTAAGTGGCAAAACAAAGAAAATAAACCAGATCAGAGAATCCGTTAAATATTGTTACGGAAGGATAGGAGGAAAGAAAAGAAGAAGATCGAGAGACACTGGCTGCTGCGTGCTGTTGCTGGTCAGCTATCTTGACCACACTAACCCTACTTGTGTATATATTGTAAATACATCCAGTCTATACTCCCAACATCCACGTAACATATTGGTGGAGGTGCGGGGTAACAATATAATTCACCAGTCCATTAACAGATCGGTGTGCTTTAGAGATGCGTATGAGCCGACATTATAAGTTCAGGTCTTATGTAGGAAGATAATTTTTTGTTACGCAGAACATAGGTAGGCATACTTGCTCACCATCAAAGGGTTATATAGGCCCGTTCGCTGGTGCTTGCATTTGGAGCCTAGTAGCACCTAGTGACATCTAGTGTCCGGAGTTGGTAGTAAACAGCCAGAAACTGACAAACCGCAAAGTGGGGTGAAGAGCCAAAGAAAGCTGTCGCACGAAAAAAAAAAATGGCCTATCCCATGCGTATGTGGGAATCGGTGATAAGCAAAGCTTTCACACTGGGCTGCTTCTGTTGCCGTCTTGTTCACTGCTTGCCTCTTGTTGTGCCTGTCTATTCGAGCACCTACCCAGTGGCACATTCCCATTCTGGAGTATTGGCCAATAATATTCGCATACCAGTGGCCCAAGTTCGGGAAGATACCCTGTGACAAATACGTAGTGCCCCAGGTCGGTGTATGAACGGCAAGACAGCAGCAGCCAGCACCTGCATAATGGGGACAAGAGACAAAAAAAGTTTCTTTTTAAAATGTATACGAATAGCAGCTGTCACCAAAGTGGAATCGACCATGCGCCGCTTAATTTTTCTGAAGAACAAAGGCCTTAGTTCGCACCCTCGAACCGTGAACCTAGCACATTTCACACATTATTCTGGGGAATGAATGAATGAATGAATGAATGAATGAATGAATGAATGAAACTTCATTTGAAATGGCTCTTCGTCCGTGCCGTCCGCCGCTTCGGCGATATGAAATCCTTGTCGATCGCCGAGAGCGGTGCATAATGTGAGCCGAAATTCGCGCCGCCAATGTTAGTCCCCTGGTCATTCTCAGCGTCAGAAGTTACAGAACAAACCTGTTTTGCATGTGTCGATGTCGCCTTTAGGGCCACTGTTCCGCCTGGTCATCCGTGCCTCTATATTTGGCGCCCAACGTGGGGCACCGAACCATGATCCCGAGATTGAGGGTCTCAGATGCCCTACGGTCTGATCAAGGAAGAGCGAAGCGCAAAGGGTTTGCTTTGTTTTATTTAAATTTATCGACGGTGAGCTCCCGTCAAATCGTATCGAGTAGGGGGTGTCCTCTCTCCTTTCTTCGGGAAAGTGGCTGCCTCCACCGACAAGCACGCTGCCGCCGATCGCTGGCCGTCGCCAGAGGCGGGCCCGAATCCGTAGGTCGGCCCAACACAGCAGCCATCCGCGGCGCCCTACAACACCGGCGCTGCCGCAAGCCCGGCGAAACCAGTTTGTTTATTGGTGATTGCGATGCGCGCTTATTTTCCCCCCTCCTTGCCCCGGCGGCGGCGCGCACTTTCCCCCCTGTCACTCGCGGCAGCCCTCGAGGGCGGCGGTGCGCGTAGCAGCAGCCGGCGGCAGCTGCCGCCTCACGCCTTGGCAGCCGATACACACACACACACGCAGGTCGCATTCCCGCAACGGGACACCAGCCGAAGCCGATCGTTTGGCAGCTCGCACCGCGTCGTCGTTCAACCAGCGGTATTGTCGGAACGGCTGCTGCCGTGTGACCAGCGGTGCCGGCAGGCAAGCGGCGACACACCGCCGTCGTCTCGTCCGTGCGGGCCCACGTGGTCGGCGGCGAGGCACGCAGCGACGTCCTCGACCCCGCGAGCGGCCTCGGGCGGATGCCGAAGCCGCCTCGGCATGGCAGCGTGCTCCCACCGGCCGGCGCCCAGGAAGCCCAGACGACGTGCCTCGGTCACGAAGCGTGGATGGGCGCCGCCGCTGTTCGCTCCCCGTCGGTGTTGGGCGCGTGCGCGCGTCGTGTTGTGACTCGTGTTGTTGTGCGGTCATGTGGTGGTGCGAGGCCGGCGGCCGCGACCTGCCGCCCCCGTCCGGCTGCCAGTCGGCGGTGCTCAAAGGAGGCGCGCCCTGGGGATTCCAGCTGCAGGACAGGGCGCCCGGGGGGCTGCCTGCCGTCGTCGTGTCCCAGGTCAGTGCCGCCACCGCCGCTCCGACGGCGACGTTCCTTTCACTTTCGTCCGAACGTCGCTCGTACGCGTCTTTGTGGCTCACCCGACGCCTTGACACGACCGGCGATTGGTACGATGCAGAAATGGTGAATTCGGGGGCATAGGCGTGGTCCTGAAATTCTCAGATCACTTCCTACATGGACGGTCACAAAAGGTATTCAAAATGGTTACTGCCTGACGTCGCCCGCAATCTTGTCTTTGATGGTCCGACTGTGATAGAAAAATACAAAGAAACCGGCGGACGACTCAATGCTATGGTGAAACAGGCGTGCCACGTAGAGCAGGGAATGTGCAAACAGTTTACGGCACTCATTGTTAAAGATGAAATTTGCGCAAAATCATTTCACTCAATTTGTGCAAAGGTTATCGAATAAAGTGGGGAAGATGTTTTGAGAGCAGCATGGCTCTTCACTGATGGCTGACAAAAATTTTAGGCCTTGCGTGCAGTCGATGCGACAAGCTCTATCTAGCACACCCATCGAAGAAAATTGTCGTCGGGCTTGCTCGGGCTTGACTGCTTAGAGAAGGCGAGATCCAAAATAAGAGAAAGGTTCGCAGGAAGATGGAGGCTGGAAGTGATTGAGCATCGGTAGAACAAGGAATGCCGCTGAAGCCAACTTTTCGATAAGGGTACTGTCGAAACGTTGGCTTCAAGGACAGCCTTGTTCTGCCAATGCTAATTACATTGAGAAGGCGAAGACACACAAGTTATGAATACAATCGGTTCACATACAGTTATGCCGTATGAAAATGTGTGCAATACGTATGCCGTGTCACAGGCTTGTTCCGACCTTTAATTAGCGTTTCTGTAGGACAAAGTTGTGCGAGCCGAGGTCCTGTCAATAATTCGATTAATATGCAAGAAACGCAAAAAAGAAAAGAAATCTGCTTGAATATTTATTTCTCAAAAATATTTGAATTTGTTTCAATAAAATAACCAACTCCAAGTTAGTGCCTATAACACTGCACAGCCATCCTAGCCAACCTTGCGTTCGTTTTATATACAAGGGTTGTTCAATAAGGACTGAGACTGGCACTGATGCTCTGAAATCTTTATTTCTGAAAAAAAAAATCATTGGCACTTTTATCCCTTTCTATTTGCTCCCCAGTTAGTGAAATTCACGCGTCCCACCGTTTCTACCACGCCTAGATAACATGAGCGAAGCCATCTTTTTGCACCTGTATTAAAAATCGCCTCCAAGGTCTTAACCACGACTTGTTCCACGTCTTTTTCCATGTCAAAGGCAAGTCCTTTTTATCAATCCCAGAAGCATCGAAACGATCCCCTTACCCCTTCTACAGTCCAGATGCTGCAGTCTTCGACTTCTTTATGTACCTGACGGTAAAAATGACATTGCTTTGACATGAAACTAGACGTAGTTAATACATTGGAAGCAAATATTAAGAAGGGGCAAAACATAGCTTCGCTCATGGTATCTAGGCTTAGTGGGACGCGTGCATTTCACTTACTGGGGAGGATATAGAAAGGGATAAAATTACTGATGAGTAACTTTTAAAAATAAAGATTTCGCAGCATCAGTCTCAGTCTTTATTGAACAACGCGCGTACATAACTTGAAGCGTCAATGTCATCTTGTCAATGTCAAGGGAAAACAGGGTAAGACGTTGTACACTATACTATTAGTGACGTTTCATAAGTTCAGTCAGTCACTCGGATCGGTCGACAGTAAGCAATAGCTCTAACGCCACCAGTTGTCTATACCAAGAAAAAAAAAAAAAAACCTATAGTGCTGAGCCGCAATGTACACGTTTGTCTAGCAGCTATGCGGTACGCATTCCTTTACCGATAGCGGACACCATTGTGAAGAAGTGGGAGCGCATAGAGTGCCACACCTGTATACAGATTCTTCTAAACTCTCATTTTCCCACGAGCGTGGCCGCGAAGGTAATAACCCCCGTGGTTAGGTCGGCTTCTCTTTGCGATTTTTTTCTTTCTTTTTTCGCACGTTACGCATACCGAACGCGCAGTTATGCATATCCTTGCCAAAACGCTCTTCAAGGCTGCTAGACAACAATCTGCATGCCGGGAATCGGTTTGTTTTGCTTCGAGAGAACGGGCTGCCCCGAACAAACGCGGTGTCGGAGAGGAAGCCGCAGCACACACACATGCAGAAGCGAGCCCCCGTTTGTTTGCGTACGCGCTTCAGCAGCGGTGCGTCACTGAGCGCGCGAGATTGAGCAACGCTTTAATTCCGCATCCTCCCGTTACACGTAATGGCTCCCATCCTCCTCCTCATCCCTTCAACGCTTGCCACCGGGCGTCGTCGTCGTCGTCGAGAGAAGCGCGGAATCGTTTTCTTCCCTCGTCCACTCGACGACGATAAGCGCGCAACGCGCGGCTTGTGCGTGCGGCGGCCCGAAGGGGGTTCCTTCGCGGCTTCCTGGTCGCCAGGTACACACACAGCACACGCGCAGTGCATGTACTTACTGTGACAACACACGGACCGGCGGCGCGCATGCATGTATGGCAGTGCCTCCTGCCGGAGCCTCATCGCGCCTTCGCCACTTGTCACGACGAATCTTCCTTGTTTTTGTTCTCGACAGGCAACCGCGTGGCGCTGTGTGCTTCGGCGAACGTGCTGGTGGCTCTCTTAATTTCGTTCTTTCTGTTGTTCTTTTTCTTGACGACGTCCTTGCTCCAAATGCGACGGGATTTTCCTTCGTGCGCGCGTGAGCGCGCGAACGTCGCACACGAGTTGGCACCGGCCGCTTTCTTTTCTCGGCGCTATTCACAAATAAAGAACGGAAGAATTAGTGGAGGGAAATGCGAGAGAAGGACGGCTGCCAGTGGTTGTTGGCAAGACTCTGCAAATGGTTATGCAAAGTTATACAACGCCACATGGCCTGCTTTGGTCTCTGTTCTCCGGCACGGCATGTGCGCTGAGAAAAAAGAAAGGTTCCGCCCGATCGTTAATGCTGCGGCACTCCGGGTGTATGCGTGAAAGCGCGCGGTTTGCGTGCGTTTTTTCGTTTTGATTGAATGCGGCAATCCCTTAGCAATCCCCCCTCTCCCTGGCTCACGACGTTCGCTTCTTGGCCAACCGTCTGGACTGTTCTGCAAGCTGTTTGCATACGCAGACAGGAAGGAGCATGCTTGGTTAGCCTTTCGAGTGTGCGGTTATCATGTTCGTCGCTTAAAGCGATCTATCAGCAGTCTACATGCCAACACGGATAAGTGCACTGATGGTCGGTGGTGAAGCTAACTTGTTTTAAGATGGAGCAACCAACCAAGAGGATGTTTCCCCTTTAAAATGACATTTAGCAGGGGAGGGCTAACGAGAGCATCTACTGCACTGCTTGAAAGAAACAAGAACTAAAAATTGGATAGGTAGACAGACTGGTGACTTGGGTTATCGTAGACCAAGCAGGACGTGTACCGTAACCGGCTGTCTGTAAGGGTATTGACGAGCTGCTTATTTGTTAACAAAGTGGCGGGACCTCACAGAGTTCTCGCGCAATACACGCAGAAGGAACAGACGAATGAATGCTATGCACCACTCCATATTCGCTGTTCACCGTCTTGACCATAAGTCTCCGTCGAATCTATTTTTGAAAATTGATCCCAAGTATAAATTCTGACTTTCATGCATAAATCGGCATACTCATTCACGAGTACACTGACGCGCACTCGCTTCAGAACCATTTTAAAGGCGTGAGAGAGGGTGCCGAAGGCGGACGGGAGTAAGAACAGGAGCGAGTGCTGGTTACGTGAGTGCAGGACACGTGCAGGACATTATTTTAAACACCTAAATTGATTTTTGAAAACACAAACTGTTGTTAGGAACGTTCTCGCAGTGTTATAACGAACATGCATCATTAAAGATTACTAGTTGCGTCCACAAGAAAATTTGGCACCTGCTTTGGCGATTGCCATCTTGAAGGACGTTCTCATTCCACATTCACATGGGCTAGTCACAATTGCAACGTATATTAACGCACTGAAGTTGTTATAACTAAAACGTTTTATTCCTCTTCATGACTTAGACATTAGTGTGCACTGGTAAATGTGTTTTTATTAACAGCTACGCGGCAACCTATAGAACACAGGCGTGGATAACTGTGAGTCACTCAACATGCGAAACGTTTTTATTAAAGCAAGCAAAGCAGAAATAATAAAGAGGGTGCCGGTATATGAGTACACCGTGCAGTTTATTTCCGGTTGCAATGTCTTGAACGATTTTATTCTTATTGTTCGCCTGAAATGCGAGCTCGCAAGCTGGCGTTATCACTACCGGCGTCATCACTAAGAGAAGGCCACCTAAGTTCTTCTTGACCGTGAACTGGGGGGGGGGGGGGGGGGGGGAATCTATGAAACGATCACAGTGGAGCCTAGCTTAATTGACGCCGTCGCTGGCTTGAATAATATGGCTCGATTAATACCCCGATAGTCTCTCTAGATCAGCACGTTTAGATCAGCATATAATTGGCAGCCGCGACGACGGCGCGGCAGAAAAGACCGCAGATATACACTTCGATGGCGTCATGCAACCGGCTAGCCGCGCCGACGTCGAGGTGGCGCTACAGGAGATTGGGACTGCCCGTTTTTCTTGCAGTGCACGCGACCGCCTCGCCACGCATGCCTCGACTTTTAAACGTTTCTGTCCTTCTCTATTTTTGCACTTTGCATAGCGTTCTTAGAAAATGCGTTAATGGAAAAAAAAATATTTTTTTCTCTCTTTCTCTGAAGTGCCTGAAGGGTTCTACGACAGCTTTAATCGATGCCGTATTATGCGACGGAAGGAAAAAAAAATGTGGCTCTTGGACAAGCCCTTCTTTGGCAGCGACAGCGATCGAATCACTTGACCAGTCTCCTTCACTCGCCTTTAACTGAAGGTTTGTTCGCCCGTTGCCAACAGCCGCTCTTGGATGCAAATCAGCTGGGCAGGCAGCTTTAGTACAAGTTGAAAGAATGTTTCATAAACATAACGTGTACACCTCGAAAAAGATATCGCAAGACAAAGAACACCAACAGAATTCTATTGAGTGGAATTCGATACCTGCATCCTTGAGAGTAAAATCATTTTAAGAAACGCGGTTACTGCCGTGGAAAACTGCATTTAGATACGGCGCACTTCAGTCGGGCAGAACCGTGACCTTCTCGACATGCATCCATCATGCCATTCTTTCTCGTTTCCACAAGTTCCCTTATCTCCGACGTTTCGACGGCCTTGAAATAATGGTCCCGAAATGCGAGACTTCGCGATTACATTGGTGAGGTTGCGGTTGTTGGATTAAAACTGGTTGGATTGGAAAGCGGTGTGTCACCCATGCCGTGGGATGAACTCTCACCTCAACGCTAATATTGGAACGTCAGTGTGTTCGGGATTTAGAAAAGCGCTGCCTTTCGGAATTCCTAGACGACGTTCATTTGTTTAAGCTGGACAGCTATCATAAGCAGCACCGTAGCTCATTCCTTTCCTTAAAGCTTTTGTTTTCTCCTTTCTTCCCCTTTCTTTTGGGGCGAGAGAGGGTATAAATAAGCCGTTGCTGCGTATGACAAACAAACACATAAACAAACAAACTGTCCGTCACATCACGCTAGGCAATAATACAATCACCGACAAAGAAGAGATAGCAAATGCATTGAGCATGCACTTCCAAAGTGTGTTCGTTAAATCGGCTGAACAGCACGAAGTCTTACCCATGGAAGGAAATGGTGACACGACTACCGTATCATTCGAAGGTGTTGTGGAGCTGGTATTACGACTTGACCGTAAAGAAAGCATGCGGACCCAATAATATCCCCGCTGCCTTCCTTAAGAGGTATGCAGAATTGTTGGACAATTTTCTGATGCACATATTTAATAAGTTCATACAGGTAATGTTCCAAAAGATTGGGGAATTGCGCGCGTTATTCCGGTATTCAGAAAAGGCTGCCGAAAAGCAATATCCAATTACCGTCCAATATCGCTTACCTGTATTTGTTGGAAATTGTTAGACCCTACCTTAGCTAAATACCTTAACGATTTTCTTCATAAAATTTTGTAATTACTAACGTTCAGCATGACTTCAGCGGGGATTCTCTCCCACTAATCAATTTTTCGTTACAGTTTATGAACTTGCGAGAACACTTGACAACGGTGGGCAGGTTGATCTGATCCTATTGGATTACTCCAAAGCTTTCGACAGGGTACGATAAGCTAACAACGAAAATGAAATTAATTGGCATTCCTTCATACATAATTAAGTGGGTTCATTCTTACTTAGCGAAGCGGAAACAGTATGCGGATAGCTTTTATTCCACTCCTCTTGATGTGTTTTCAGGTGTTCCCCAGCGTTAGGTTTTAGGACCAGTGTTATTTAATATTTATATGAACGATCTTGCAGGAAGCCACTGTATCACTCAGACTGTTCGCAGACGACTGCGTAATTTATTAACCTATTACTTGTTTCTCTGATCAAATTATGCTTAATGATAATTTGCAATTACGGGCATCATGGTGCGAAAATTATGGAATGCCTATAAACTTTGATAAAACTGTCCATCTAAGCGTCACTAATAAGATTAACAAGCTAGCTTTTACATACAACATCGGATAACAATTCGTCAGGCAAGTAAAAGAATTCAAGTACTTAAACGTCACCTTAACTTCACGCTTGAAATGGAATAATCACATTGGCTATAAATGTTGTGCGGCACGAAATAAGGTAGTTTTTTTTAAACACAAACTAATAAAAATCAACTAGTTTACTTCTACCAAAGTCATACAAAGCAATTATTAGACCGGCTGTCGAGTACGCGAACACGATGTGGGAACACCGTTTATGTGCACACCTCGGAACTTGAACTTGAAAACATCCAAAGATTATCCGCCCGATTCATATACAATCGTTATAAACGTCGCGACTCTCCAACAGCTATGTTGCAACTAACAAATCCTGAATCACTATCAGAAAGGAGGAAGGTCGCCAGGTTCAAGATGCTTTGTTCGATATACTTTGGTAAGCTAGCTAGGAGTTCGATCTGAGGATGTCTTCGACAAAGATACAACAAGAACATCCCGCCACAACCATATGCATAATAATAAACCGATTTTCACACGCACCGTTGCATATAAATATTCCTGTTTTTCCGAAGACAATTGCCAAGTGGAATGCATTACCAACAAGTTCTCATTTTCTTATGCCTCCTGAGGGAAGTGTATTGTACTGAAGTTGTATCCCACTTTTGTATTATTGCGGATTTTGTTTTTATTGCGATAGCAATTATATGGACACTCCAAAGCAGATTTATGCCGTCGGCGTCGCCGTCGTCGTCGCCGTCACCGTGAGGTTCCGTATGACGTCAATGGAGATGAAATCGTCGCCGCGCGATGATAAGTGGTTCTTGAGGGAAAGGGAAAGGTTGGCGCTATCTTCTGCAGCCCTTGAGGGAGCACGGCTCAGCGCCGAACACTGTATGTGCGAGTGAAAGGGCGCGAGGGACGCGCGCTTTCACGTAGAGTGAACCCACGGCGGAGAACAAACGCGCGTTCTGCGCCGTGCTCCCTTAAGGGCTGCAGAAGTAGGCGTCTCTTTCCTCCTTTACAATCACCATATATGTAGAGCAAACGCGGCTTCTTCCGACGCGCGAAAGGCCTTAGGGGGGGGGGGGGGGAGGGAGAGGGAAGGGAGGCTACGTTTAGCTGCGGCACCAAGTGGCTATTTATATCAGAGGCTCCGACAACAGTCACCAACGCCGCACGCATTTTGTGCGAACGCGGGCAAAACGCCGACGGCGTCCACAACAGTTCTGCGTGTTGCCGGTGCTACTGCATGTCCAAGTTTATACAGCTGATAAAGCTACTATAATTACTCCGTATAGCTCTCTACAAATTTGCTATCGCAATTGATGCTTCGCCTTTCAGGTGAAACTGCGACAACTTTTTTTCTTCATTAGAAATTTGTGAAATGGTTCGTTGGCGGTTGAGTGTTTCCTCTCCTGCTTGGACCTTAAATGGTGTGCAGTATGTACTAAATAAATTTAAAAAAGAAAAGAGACCAAAAAGAGAAGTTGGAAATCATGCCATAGTTCATGCACGCCTCAATAACACCCTTACACTCTACGCCACAAAAGTAGGGAACATACTTGCCAGGACATACTTGCCAGCGCTCGTGTTGTGCATTTCCTTCTTTCGTGTTTGCGCTGAATTTTCGTAACCACGAATCAAACATTCCAACTAGCCGAATTAGCAGTCTTGATTCACCATGCTTGTCAGTTTTTATCCCTTCCTAGAAAAAGTTCTCCATAGACGCGATTGTAAGAAAAAAAAGGAAGAGATTGAGCCGGTGTCGTTACAGGCATATGTAACTTTATAATATAGCGATAGATGTTTTAATGAAGAGAAAGAATAGATATTGGCAAAATGCGACACTGCAATAGATGTAGTAGAACCTTATTATTATGATCCTCACACCATGGTGCTAATTCAGAGTTTCGAGCCAAAGCCTGTCTGCTTACGCTGGGTTAAGTACTTTAGTCGGTAATAACTTAAGAATGAAGTGGCAAATACACCGCCTGTTCAACTCAAACAGAATTCATATATTTGCGTCAGCCCAATGTGTTTGCCGATTACCATGACGTCATGGCGAGGCGAACAAGAGTGCGTTTGGACGCGTCAACCTAGTTTTGCCACGCACTTGATCTCTGTAGCGTATTGTCTGACCTGACCTACATTATAGCGTTTATCTGCGGTCAAGCGAAGAACTCTTATGTCCGGTGCCAGCGGTTCAAAAGAGCGCGACATCCTTGTGGACTCCGTCATGTATAGAAAGTCGCGTGTACGTGGGGTGCGTCGC
The DNA here is from genome assembly GCF_013339745.2 of Dermacentor silvarum. NCBI lineage: Eukaryota > Metazoa > Arthropoda > Arachnida > Ixodida > Ixodidae > Dermacentor > Dermacentor silvarum. Next base: position 11,982,646 of record NC_051157.2, read on the forward strand.
CGCCGGTAATGCATCTTGTCTTAAGCGGCGGTGCATGGCTGCTCGGGAAGCTGTTATACGCGGTCGATTTTCTTCGCGATTACTAGAGCAGAACCACGCACACATAGGCGCCCGATTCCGACTATTTATAACCAACCTTCGACACGCCAGCCGTGGAGCTGTCCTTTTACTCATTTTTCCTGCTGCGTTAGTTTTCTTTCTTTTCTTTCAAAGTGCGCGGTGCCACGTGATGGTCCATATTTCAAAATGCGGTCGAGGCACTTCGACGAGGAAATAAAGAAAGAAGAAAAAAGAAGGGCACTTCGACTGCTGCCCCGAGAATGCCCTGGTGCCATTCTGGGACGATTCATTTCAACGTGGTTTCTTCCATTCTCCCGGTATTTGGATTCCAGGAGGCCTTCCTCGCTGTGCATAGCGTCCGATCTTTTGTTTTATCGTTGCGGCCTCGCGACTGGAATGCGCCCGGTCGCTTTCCGTTTTGTGATATAAGCACAGCGCCTGCGACCTCTGTCTCTCCTCCTCCCGACTCTGACTAGCGAAGCGCCCCTCGGCCATCTATATCCTCTCTCCCTTGGATAGCGAGCGTTGGAAGGTGGCGCGTCGTTCTAACGCCAACGCCCTACAATATCGTGTTTGCTCGCGCTGCAGTTGAGTTGTTATCGTTAAATACGCATCCGTGACTTAAGCCCCACTCTCGGTTATATGCGTAATGAACTTGGAGGAGGAGGCGTTACTTTTTATGCACTACATGCTTTACTGTGGCCACGATCACACGGCAATTAAGGGCTTGCAAGGTCGCCGACAAGTTGTTGCTTGAAGTGGGGCGCCCTTGAAGAACGACAATGTGTGTGTGTGTGTCTCTCTCTCACGGACACATCCTTTTCTAAAGATGAAGACACGTATTCGCGCTCGATAAGTTCGAACGCAAGACAGGATGCCGCATTACGCAAGCTTGACCTCCGAATTATAACGTTCTGACAAAACTTTGCCTTGTATGCAGCTTCGATGGGGAAGTGCAACCTAAAGAATGGCTGCAACGCGACGACCATCCCGGAATTATTTTGGTTATCTTACTCAGCGCTTTGCTCTTTCTATTTTTTCGTGTGTTGTTTCGTTCGGGCCTCGATACTTCTGGGCCGCAAACTTACTTTGTTCAATCATGCGCATTAAAGTTAACTTGCACCTCTGAGAGTGAAAGTCTGGTGAGACTCTTAAGGGGGGTAGGATGACGTACAAAATACACTTTACACACTCAACTTTAAAGGAATAGTTTTCCTCCGTTTTCGTGATCGGAATATCTGGCCTCTGGACTTTCTCCCCTTCTCCGCACGCCCCGCTGTCGTCATGCCATCATATATGCCACCGTCATCAAGTCATCCTCGTGGCGTCGCCGTCGTCACCTGACGTCACGCCGTCGTGCAGTAATCGTAACGTCCTCGCGCCGTCGTAACCTCCGAAGTCTTGATTCCACGGTCGTGGCACCGTCGTCGTTGTCACGCTATTGTCATCCCGTTCTCGTCAGACCGTCGTTCCAACCATCGTAGTCATTACATCGTCACCGCCGCCGTCTTGTCGTTGTCGTTACACATACGTTCGAATCGCGCGCGTACATCTCGCAAGTTTTACACCGCGCAACTATCGCTTGACTTGGACAATCATTGCTGGTCGTTTCTGTCGAATTTATGGCATTTTCTTTCCTCTCCCTTCTTCGCTCTCTTCTTTTTGTTATTTTGGCGTAGGTCACGACTATGACTTGCAACCAGTATGAGATGCATGTTAATAGACCCTTCAAGAGCGCAAGTGTTGTGCCATATAGCCTCCAGGAATGTCGTTCTTCTGTTGAAATACAGTATACAAAAACAACATGGGAAGCCCGCGCATTTGCATAAGTGAGAGAGGCCATTAAAGAGGAAGCCGTCGTTTCATGTTTAGACCAAGTTTTGACGGCGTGATAAACCGTCATACTTTGCATTGTCGCATATACACGGAAAGCTCGAGTGCGTATGCACACAAGTGTATTTCATCTTTAAATTGGCGAACGTTTGAGCATGCTTGTAACTTGGTTTAAGTTTTTCGCACAATCATGCCTCAAGCTCCTTTGAACTGGGGGAAACTAGGTTAACCAACTTAGATATAAGGGCTCCCTTATCTTTAGCGAATAGTACGTGCACTGTCAATCGGATGGGCTGGAGGATACCTAATTGAAATGGACGAAAGGAGGCCGCGTTTCTACCTTGGAGCTTAAATTTCAGGACGGATTACAGACGATTCGCTCTCGAACACTTGCGTGCCCAGGGACGCTCAAGAGCGATATCCACGTAACCCCTATCCCAACTTTCCACGTCGCGGTCGCGTATTCAGTTCGCGAATCCGCAGAAGGGAGGCGGCAATCGTGACCACGTCGTGATGGCGGAGTGGGCTGCCTTTCAGATAGCGGGCTAGTCGGTCGCGCCGGCGCCGCCTTATTTGCATATCACCGCCCTGAATTCGTCCATTGAATCCGTGTTCGCGCACTCCTTTTTCTCATGCGCACCAGAACTCCGGCCACTATAGCCTCAGGTACGTGCATGGCTCGACCGTTTTGGGGTGATTGTAGCGCTTGAAGCGTAGCCTCTGGTACGTTAGAGTGCAGTTAGCTCGAGAGAGAGAGAATGATGCGAAGAACAACAAAACAATAATGGTATGGTGTTATCAGCGGGACATCATGGTGCTCTTGCCGATTGGCCCTCGCCCATTTATCTGCGTTGTGCATGGTATTGAAAGTTGGCACGTTAAGTGGGTGTTTGCAACAACCATTAGCGACAGGACAGGAGATTATGAACTGCCTCGAATATTCAGCTTGCTTAATTGGAACAACCAGCGCAGAGCCGCAGTGGATGCGTGCCTGGCGTGCTAAGGGTCGCTGTTTAGACGATCTGACCCCCGATCTTCGTCATACGACTGTGTGAACTGCTTTCTCGCGGCCTGGGTCTACGCGAAGTTTGTATCAATGGGAAATCACGTACCGACAAAAAACATAAAGGGATAAGAACATCCCTGCGTGCCGCGACCGGACTCGTGTAAGCCGTGGGCCCATTAACGAGGAGGAAGCGATTGCAGGAAACTTAGCGCCGTGGAAATCATGTTCTATACGGACATTCTCCCTCTCATTAAATGAGATAACTAACTACATAAGCATTGGCGTCTGCTGAATCAGTCAAACCAACCCTGAATAATTCGGGTACTTTATTTTGTGAAACTATAACTGAAGGAGCATGACTCCATCTACGAAGTGCGTAAACACCGCTCGATCTTCGAAGAAGACTTGACTGTCTTGTCCTGCTTCAAAGGATCCATCACCGCCCCGTTCTATAAGCCACTGTATTATTACCAATCTACGCTATCGTTCAACTTGCTCGACAATCTGTTTCTCAGATCACGTCACGGCATGTTATACAAAATCTCTATCACTTGTTACCTGCATTTCTAAACAGTAGATTCCCTTTTCGACCACTGTCACAGAGATAACTAAGAAAATGTATTTTATTTTCTTTCTTCTTTTTATACGGGAGTTAAATTCACCGAAATTCACATTAAATGTTTTCTCATCCACTGCACTTGTAATGCCTCGTTCGTTCTTTTGTTTGTGTATATGTCTTCTTTAAGGGACACCGATGAGAAATATGCGCTACATCGGCAGATAACGTTTCCGGGGTACCTATTAGGTCAGTCTCACCGTAAGCGGAGGTTTGGCAAGTAAATATATAAGGTATAGATAGATCGCGGTACATTACACTTCGGATGTACCAAATGTAGGTTCCTAAGAGGAAGTTTACTTAAGCTAGAAAAGACACAGAAATGGTAAGCGGGTGGCGACGCTGCCTTGAGTTTCTCACGCGAGCTTCGAGTGACGTCACACATTTTGAAAGTGTCTGACTGTGCGTTGTAATTTATTAATAAATAAAGTTCGCATAATGGTCGAAGCTACTACGACGATTTAACCCGACCATTTTCGGTAACATTTTCAGCCTGCGAAAAGAAAATGAAATTCATGACGTCGCGCTGACGTCACCGACACCTCTAATGAAGTGGGAAGTTCAAGCATGAAAAGTGTGGCCTACATTTTCACCGTTCCACCTTTCTGCGCCAAAGAAATGAACATACATCACAAGCGCAGCGGTTTAAGTAAGTTGGTAATGCACGATTCGGTGTGTAGGTGGGGCTCACGATGAACAAGGACAGATCGAGAGACGGGGACACACGCAGGCACTAACTACGAAGAAGTTGGCGCTCCTCTTGTCCTCGTTCATCGTCACGCTATTGACTCAGAAAAAGAAAACAATTCCGAGAGATAGAAAGAGAGATAACATTTATTAGCACCTGTCAAAAGGGGGACGGGGATCCGAGGCTCGGCTCGTTCCCATCCTTCCCATCAGCCGTCGACCGGGATCTCCCGGATCTCAGCAGCGGCCAGGGCGAGACGGGTGACTCCTTTTTCTTCCTGGTTGAGAAGCAGAGCCTCCCAGGACTCATTTGTTCTGTCAGGCTCTCCAAAGCTCGGGCACCTCCCTATCATGTGGAGCACGTTCGCTATGCCCTCGCAACGTTTGCACCTGGGGCTGGAAACCTCCGAGTGCCACTTGCTATAAAGCTGGGGATTTGGAAAAACCCCGGTTTATAGCTTACGCCACGCAACCTCTTCGCTTTTAGTGAGCTGCTTACACGCTTTTGGAAGTACCGCTGTGCCTAATTTGTAATGATTTAGGATTTCTTGATACGTATTTACATCGTCATCTAACTGCTCTAACGCTTAAAACAGCCTATTTAGTAGGGCTGTGCGCGTAAACGAAATGGCTAGTACGAATCGAATAGTATTTGCTATTTCCTTCGTATTCGATTCGAGCATTAATTATTCAAAATTGCTTAACGTTCGTTGCTTTCGAATATTGCAGGGGTAAAAACACTTATAAAAGAACTGAAAGTCGGGCTTGTTGGTCTTGAGTCATCTTCAAAGAGCTTTTTCAGAGCCATTCGTGTTTTTTTTTTTCTTCTCTTCTTGTTGCACATGCGCGTTCCCTTAGTGTTCTCGCCTTGCGTAATAAAGATTCGAATGAGAATGAATGCTGTCAGTGTGTGCTTCTTTGACGTCAGTGTCGTTGCTTGCGCGGAAAGAGCTCTTTGAAGATGAATAGCCACACTTATCAGAGTCGCAATGGAGTGGTAACGAATGAAGTGAGGGTTGTTCCAAGTGATTCCGCTTCAGGGGGGCTTCGCTTGCCCCTCGGAGGACGTCAGTTCCTGAGCGTTCATTGACGCACGGCGCAGATAACTTCTGCTCAATTAGGTTGGCGTCATTATTTATGAATGCCTCATTTTTTAGGCAGCCTATATGGAAATTTGTTGTCTTGATTTAGATAAAGCAATTTATTTTCTGATGATGATGATGAATCAAGTTTTATTGGGCCCAAAATAAATAAGTGGTGCACGCAGGCACCAGAAGGGGTGGTTCCCTAGTTACGGGACCCATATGTTCCCAGCAGCTCCTGGCCCCTGTCCGTCAGTGCGAGCTGAATCGGTAGGACGGGGCTGGATAACAAGGTCTCCCATCGCTCAAGGGGTTGGGGATTGGGGTTGTTATCGGGAAGGGGAGGAGGGGGGGGGGGGGGTCTTGAGTTCTGTGCACTCTGTCAAGATGTGCCGCAGGGTGCACTTTTCTCTTTTGCAAAAAGGACAGAGCGTATCGTGTTGCGCAGGGTACATGCGGTTCATCAGTACGGGATGCGCAAGCGATCCCGCCTGCGATCGACGCACTATCGTCTGTTGTTGCCTGGTGAGTTTGGGGTGCGGTTCTGGCAGTCTGCACCTTTCCTCTCGGTACATCCGGATACGGTACATCCTATTGTCTGGCCTTTCGCGCCATGTATCCATACCTTTCAAGCAACGGGCAGTGCTGTAGCACCACACTTCTCTCAGTACACCAACTCACTATTCTACGTACATCTTGTGAAATGTTTATTATTATTATTATTTTAATTGCTGTTATTGTCATTGTGCACTAGATAAAACTGAAAGCAGTTGTCTCGTATTTACAAGCCCATCAGTTAAGACGTACATTTGCGAGCAGCGTTAAATGCATTTGAATGTGCCGGTAAATAAGCCGTGCAAATAATGTCAATAAACCTCTTTTTGTCTACCAGGAAGACTTCACGCAGACTTTATATTTCACTGGGTTTAAAAATAAAATATTCGATTCGATATTCGGAGGTCGTTTTCCTCGATTATTCGTATTCGACCCGATTCGGTAACTTCAGCACTCGAACGCCCCTACTATTTAAATAGTTTTTCGCTTCGGTGTATTTACCAGTGCAGAGTAGCAGGCCAAGGAATGTGCCTACTCAGGCCATCGTCTCCGTCTTCTTTGTAAGTAAAATATCTTATCTCTTGCTTCAATGCTTGCTCCATGGAGGGTAAAATAAATTAAACAAATGAGTCTGTCCACCTTTCTCATGGGAAACAGCTACTGTCTCTTAAGATGTACGGACAGGGGGATATCAGCTGAGTTAGGCGTTGACAATACGTAACTTCTTTCCCTCTTCGTGGAGCACCTCTCCAAAACGAGCCGCTTTGTCGTGACTCAAGGCTATTTTCCTTCTCTCTCGGTATTTCTTTCTTATTTATATGTTGTTCCGTATATATATATATATATATATATATATATATATATATATATATATATATATATATATATATATATATATTGGTGGGTTCGTATCCCACCTGCGGCCAGTTGTTGTGTCATCTACTTTAATTTTAATTTATTTATCATTTCGGTAATTCGGTAATTCAATTAAGAACTGCAAGTAATTTCGCCTATGTTGTCCATGGTGTCATTGTTTGTTGGCTTCTTATGATATGACTAAAACAATTGGGCCCCTCGGTTCCTTTTCTTCTAGTTCACACACACACACACACATATATATATATATATATATATACAGGGTGTTTCAGCGAACACGTTCAAAAATTCTGAAAGGTTGCCTGAGGCATATAGCACAATTCTAGTTCATGAGCTGGTCTACTCGAAGAGGCGGACATTACTTGCACAAGAAATTGAAATGCATACTGGAATAATTAACAAAAATTCACTGATTAAGTTTACAACTAATTACCTGATGGCCCATATTAACTGGAACGCCTGCACTGTAAAAAATAAATGTGAAATAACAAAGAAATATCGGAACATTTCTTATTTTACCGCAGAAACTTTGTTTCAGTAGAAGAAACAGATTATTTCGTTTTAAAAAATGACCTTTTCTATATGTAGTCAGACATAAACTTTCTTGATTTTAACAGGATTGGTCCCCATACAGTAAACTTAAAAATTTGTCATCAATAATATGAACGAAATGAGAGAGCTGTTTGTATGTTCAGCGTCCTCACTTAATTAACATTTGTGTGCAGCTTCATCAGTCATGCAAGCAGTGGCGTAGCTGGGGGGTGGCACACCAAGCACGTGCCTCCACCCAGAAATTTCTGTTTTAGTATGCGCCCTGCCCCCACACAGAAGCAGTGTTGCCAGGTCCGACGAGGCGGCGTAGCGAAAAGCTAGAGAAGTTGTAGCCCAAATGTAGCCAAACACAAAAAAGTGCAAAAAAAATTTCGTAGCCAAATATAGCCATTATTATTTGCAGTTTTATTTGTGTATACATTTTCACATTCGACTACGGCAATACTTTTTTTGCACAACCCGGTGTAACAAAATGTCCGTGCCGCCATTACGGTCGACCCTTGACATCAACATCAGCGACATCATGCTTGCACAGAACACTTTTTTGTTGGGCCCGGAAGCTCTTAAGTTCCACCGAATCGCTGCAGAGGGCGACATCAGTGCTTTTATTTTATGACAGATAGTACTAAGTTATTATTTTTAGTTATTTACAGTTATTTACAGTAATAATATTAACTACAAACTCTGCTTTTTAGCTGTCGTGAACGCAAAATAATGTTTACCATCATCGGTCTCTCACGTCATCTCTGCCTATGGCGTAAAAGTTCAGCTATCCAGCGATCTGCGACGTGCTCACGGCTTCTTTTTTTATGAGCTAAAACAAGTCTTTCGCGCTATGATATCTCGTGTTATTTGTCTCATCGTCCTATCTTGTTTTCACTTTTTTTAATTAGCTTGGCCCGAGTTAGCAGGTACATGATCTATACACTGTTCATTCACATCAACCTGGCCGCCATCTTAGGTCTCTAGCACGGCAAGAACATGCGTTAAAATAAAGTGTCAGACAACAGATGCCACTCGCTCTCTGAATCGGTATAAGCGAAGCTTTAAAAGATTACTGCGCAAAACGGCACACCAGTGTAAGAAGCGCGTAGTCGTTTTCGGCGACGAGCACGTCCCGAACATAACTCGCTCGAAGTGGTAAAAGCCGCGACAGCACGCAAAGAGCAAAGGTAAACAACAAATTGATAACAGTGTTTATGCTGTGAAAACAGGTTACTGTCAAAAGGCAAATCAGGTTGATGTGCTAATAAAGTTTTAGAATAGGAGCCCCCAACGTTTGGGGCCCCAAAGAGCTTTGCGGGTGTTAACGTTGAGTCATAAATATGAAAACAAAATATAAAATTTCATGATAAGACTAATTTATATTTACATGTTTAATTACAATTTAGAACTAATTCTATAATCAGCAAGCAACTTGTTGAGGTTAGTTTTGAGTAACCAACTTTACGTACCTTCACGCAGCCAAGTCTATCCGTGTTAGGCCTACGAGCCATGAATTCGGAATCAGCGGTGTCTAATGAATCAATCCTCATTACACATGTCAGTTGAGAGAAAGCGATAACCGCCATCACTTCTCCTAGCTTACGAACTTCACGCGTTAGCGCGTATTGAGCCCAGTTTGGTGCTAGGTTAGAGCCGTCACTTCGATGGGCGCCGCCATGTTTGTTGACAAAAGCTTTTGGGGCATCTTTTGGGGCTCCTGCTAAATCGCTGAAATAGCGTGCCTGACGTAAAATCCAAGCACAGTTTGCGCCTTGCGCATGCGCAGTGGCTTCGACGCTATTTCTTTGGGCCTTCAAAAGTTTGAGGCCCCTATTCTAAAACTCTCTAATAATTGCTGGGGTTTTATGTGCCAAAACCACGATATGGCATGACGCAGTGGGGGACTCCGGATTAATTTTGGCCACCTCTGTTTCTTTAACGTAGACCTAAATCTTAGTAAAGTGGTGTTCCTGCTATTCGCCTTGATCCAAATGCGGCCGTCATGGCCGGGAATCAAACCTGCGTCCTCCAGCCAGCAGCGCGACACCTCACCTGCTAAGCTAACACGGTGGGTGAAGTTCATGTGACGTGGTGCACTGATGTCATTGTGGCAAACATGTTTCAATATTATCAAAATGAGTATCTGCATCCGTGACATTACGGGCAAACAATCTAGAAGTAAAAGCACCAGAACCCACCTTTGGCTCGTGGTCTTGCTCCCATTATTTTTTATACGTTCTTGCATACTTGGCCCACTTCCCCATGTTTGGATTCTCCTCTCTGAGGAGGATCCGATCTTACGTCCAACCTATCGAAATGAATCTCGAATGTAAGCACGAACAAAAATTCATCTAGCAGGTGAAGGAAAATGGATGTAAAGCTTCGCGCGAGATACGTGGAGTAGGTCGAAAGCTGTGCCCGGCGCGATACTTCATCCAGAATTAAGACATGGCCAACACACTGGGGAGTGTCATCCACCCGTGCTTCCATTCTTTCATGTCGGCGCCCCGATCGCCCGACGGTTCCGACGGGCCCGACCCTATGTTATTGCTCTCCCTTCCTGAGCATACCCATGTTAGTACAGTGTACTGTGAAAAACCCACTACTCCCAGGTTCATCCCCATGCCCAGGGATCGGGTGCATAACGGTCAAGAGGGGTGTAAGTTTAAGTGCATCAAAGATCAAAGCCACCGGCTCAGACAACGGCGCAGAGAGGGAAGGGAAGGGAAGGGGAGGGGTGGTCCGCGCACGCACACATGCACAACCGCTCTGCCGGCTCAGCCAGCTAAAACAAAGCCTTCGATATTTGCTTCTACCCGATCAAAGCGACCTCTGGGGTGTGGATTAGGGCGCCACTTATAGCCCAAACAAAGCCAAGTCGCAGATTTTCAGTAGCCCAAATATGGCCACATAGCCAACTCGTCCATGTCGACGCCAAAATTGTTTTCCTATAGCCCAATTTGGCTATATATAGCCAAACCTGGCAACACTGCACAGAAACTCCATAGCTAGGGTATTTGTGATATCGATTGGACATGCAGTTTTATGAAAATTATTCTGTTACACCCACACGTGCGCGCAATGACGTAAGGTGTGCATATAACGACACATGGAAGTAAGCGTGGAGGAGAAAATTTATTCATTATATTTTTGCGACAGAGGGTATATGGGGACAAAACTAGTAACACGACCTTAAAAGGATGCAAAGCTGGTAGTGTGTTGGCACAAGTCCATGCTCTGTAAAACGCAAAAAAAAAAAAAAAAACGCCCGCAAAAAAAAAAAAAAAGTGATAACGACGCCTGTCACTTCCGCAACCTTGTGTCAATGCTAACCAATAAGCTAGTCGTATGTTTTTTCACGTACTGCTCGCAGCAACTGGCCACTTTTTATATGAGACAAAACAATTGAAGCCCGGTGCAGCGAGCATACCAAGTTTGCCCATCCAACCATAAAATGTCCGCCTATTCAACAAGCGGGAGGCAGGGTTGGTATCAGTGCTTCACAGTGCAAACAAAAAGAAAGAAAGAAAGAAAGAAAAGGCCGTAAAGAAAGAAAGAAAGAGTGCAAAGAGGTGTGCATTCCTCGTGACAATTGCCACGATTCTTCCGAATTTTACCGCAGTACCTGACGCAGACGACACCGAAGCCCAGAAAGAAAGAAGAAGAAAGAAAGAAAGAAAGAAAGAAAGAAAGAAAGAAAGAAAGAAAGAAAGAAAGAAAGAAAGAAAGCCGGATGGGCCAGCGCTTACTAGCGTTGGGGCAGAGAAGTAGCAGACGACGTAGGGCACGCACCGCCCAAATGAAACTATGCGCATGCTCCGTGTTTCGAAAACAGACATGTATGATCTGTTACAACCGCATTCCGGCATTTGACTCTTTCGTACTACATGAAAGCTACAGTCATGAGGGGAGTAAAAGTTATTTCCTTAATGGAATAAACTATCTAACAATTATTACAGCGAAGCTGTTAAGCTTTTTGTAAATCCGTTTCGTGCGAAGAGAAAATGTGGGCCGATCCTGGCGGTAGTGCAGAAAGGGTCCAAGCGAAATGGCACGTACCCCTGTGAACTAGCGAAGGTGTTAAACATGGAGGAAGGAAACAAAACAGGAGAGGCCCTGACGTCACTTTTTTGAAACCGGAAGTGCAGCCATGTTGGTGTGCCACCTCTCTTTGCGCCTGGAATCAGGGGTTCTGCATCTCGCCGGAGCAGATGGGCGCGAACTTTGAACTTGCATTGTTACGAGCGGCCGGAAGTGTGTGCTGCCGACGCGCGTCAAAACAAAGCTTACGACACTTCTGTAGCAGGTTTAGTGAAGCAGACGCGCTCCTGTGTTTTTCCGTGACACGTTGAAGAAGACGACGAAGACCCGTGCCGTGATTGCTTGAGTGTATCTATTGCTGGCCGACACTCACACTCACAGACCCGAAACACAGCTTACAAGCTTACACACCAAACCCCAAAGTCAGCTTTTCTCGCGAACAAAAGGTGCTGCGGGAAAGACACCGTCGGAAAAATCTTATCTCACTTTTCAGAGACCGAGAGCAGCAGCGAAGCTTCAGGGCGCGGTTGTCATGGCAACTTTGACATCAGTGGCGCACCGGGGGTTGTAACCCCCCCCCCCCCCCCCCTGAGGCCGACTTAACCCCCCCCCCCCCCTTTTTTTTTGTTTAACTCCTTTTCTTTCCTTACGCATTTGAGTACTGCAACTAAGATGTAAGACGCGCAATCGTCTGCACACCCGCAAAAAGCGCATTTTTTGACAATTTCCCGTGAAGAAATCGAAATTAGTGCTGTTTAGATGGTATTGGCAAACTGTCACCCCCCCCCCCCCCCCCCCGTGGCAGAGATCCTGGGTGCGCTACTTCTTGACATTTGGGGTACCCATCCCAGTGCTCCTTTGCGAAAAACAGCACGTGACTTCCGCCACACCTTCTCTAATACGCTCGTGCTGGCGAGGGCCTCTCCTGGGGTTTCCTTCCTCCATGGTGTTAAAGCTCGAGGATGGTCCGTCGAGTGTACGCCGCAAAACCTCCGCCTGGTGATGACGTCACCATGTGTCGCCTAGCAACGCTTTGCCCTAGCTGCGCCGAGCCTCGCCACAGTTGCGTGAGCAATGACGTCATCGCGCGCGCCGCATCGCTTCGGCTACTGTACTTCGGCTTAGCTTTGCCGAGCCATGGTGTCACCGCGCCGTGCGGAGTGGTTGCCGCGGCTGCGCAGATGCGGAGCTAAGACGTGACGTCACTGCGCCGACCTAGGCGATATCGACGCTGCCGCGGCGACACAAAAGCCCCGCTGTCTCTGCGCCGAGCACATCGCCGCGAAGATGGGGCGGCCGAAGAAGAGCGTCACTCCCGAAGAAGAGGAAGCGTGGCACAAAAGTCGCCGCGCCGCTACTCGAGAGCAAGTGAGACGATTGTGGTCCGGTCCCGAGTATAGCCCGTTTCACATGGTGCGATTTTGTCTGCGAATTCGCACGTGCGAATTCGCAGCTGCGGAAAATAGGCCGCCGGACCCTTCGTGCGTGCGTTTTTTCGATGTTCGGCGTGCTGAACTTCTGTGCGAAAAACGCAGATGCGGTGGTAGCCACTGTAGTGGTGGAAACCAACGACCAATAGGAGGCGGCTCGCTCATACGTCATCGCCAGTCAGAATGCTTAAGAGTATGCGAAAAACGCGGCTGCCGTAGATTCATGTGAAACGGAATTGTGAATTTCGCATCTGCGGAAATCGTAGCTGCGAAAAACGCACTGCAAAATCGCACCATGTGAAACGGGCTTATCGCGGCGCCGAAGCGGCGGCGAAACGTCGGCGATTCGCAGAAGATCCGGAGTTAAGAGCCCGCGAAACCGAGCAAAAGCGTTTGAGTGTCCAGAAGCGTCAATGTACTCCAATGACCGAGTGTTTGTTGCTCCTTGGGCTGTCGATGATTCCGGGGTGATCTTGCGCAAAACGTGGCCGAGTCTCAAAGCATAACCACTCAAAAACTGGGCCGAACCGAGATAAAGCTAGATAATTCGGGCCACCAGCTTCGCTGTTTGCGCAGACCTCGCACCACTAGTGTGAAGCTGCCCCATTTCTTTACAGCGAAGCTGTTAAGGGCTCAGTCTTCGATGGTCGCGTCCGGATGTAGAAAAAAAAAAAAAAACTCTGGCCGTACGCTGCATGTGCGAGTGAAAGCGCGCGAGGGACGCGCGCTTTCACGGGGAGCGAACGCACGGCAGAGCGCAAACGCCACTTCTTCCGTAGCGTGAAAGGCCGTGGGGGGACGAGAGGGAGAGAGAGGAGGCGACGTTTAGCTGCGGCACCAAATGCATATCTTGCGACCGGGCGCAAGGAGAAATGGCGACTCAATCTCCCACGCGGAAGGAGGACAGCGGGAAGGCAGCGCGGGAGGGAGGGGTTGCGGCTTCGGCTCTGCGAGCAACTTGTACTTTGCGCGGCGCCGGGCGGTCTCGTGCACCGTATGTTCAAAGCGATCTGCAACGCGGCTCCTACCTTTGTATGCGCTGTGCTTTCGCCGCTCAGTTTCCGTTGAAGCGATAGACCGCATGAACCTTCGCTCGCTGCGTTTTGACAGCGGTTGTGTGCGGTCACACAAACAACGCGCAGAACTGTAGTCAACGGCGGCGGCGGTTTGCCCGCGTTCGCAAAGAACGCGCGCGGCGTTGGTGACGTGTTTATGAAAAACGTGCCAACCTTTGCCGTACACCCTATGGCGGTGTATCGTAGCGACCATAAGGCCATGGTCCCTGTGGTCGCTAAATAAATGAAAGCCACCGGATCATATATATTTTTCATTCTTTAATAGTTCAAATAACCAATTAAACCATCACATATTAATAGTCATAATTGGAAATACATAATTCGCACCATAGTACAGCTTCGCTAGTCTTCCATCTCCACACCAGTGGAAGGGCTGACAGTCTGTAAGCTTACAGAAAAACAATATACAGGTTATTTTTGTGAAATCACAGAAAAACAAGCTAACAGACAACCGAAGAGAACAAAAAATATGTTACAAAAATTGCCATACCATTTCTGTTTGCTTTATTTCACAAGAAATGTTTAACAGTGTGAATTAATTTCAACAACCCGTAGTTCTCTAAAATGCACCCTAGGCTCAGTACATGAGCGCAGGCGTGTTTAATATCCTCATAGTCCTTTGATAGCCTACTTATAGACTGGCATAGTGATTGTGAATGAGCTGCAGCTTTCAGCCTGCCCCTTCCCCGTGCAGGGTAGCCAACCGAAACTGCCTCTTGTTAAAGATTCTCTCTCTCATTATCATCATCATTAAACCAGCTCCTTTCCTCCCCGTCCCTTTTCCCCAGTGTAGAGTAGCAGGCCACAGCAAGCTATAGCTCAGGCCGACCTCCTTGCCTTTCTGTAAATAAATTTCTCTCTCTCTCTCTCTCTTTTATTAAAACCTAACGCAGATATACGATATTACACGAGCAGAACCTAACCGCATTGTATATGCAGTGAGTATTTCCGTTAGCTTTTTCATGTAACGCTGCATCAACCGTGGTAGGCCGTAAGTGAAATTCAACTCAACCGTGGTCAACGTGGACCCGTGTGAAGCGTTGTTGCTCAAGTGCCACTCGCTGGCGTCGTCTTCCGCTCGCCAACTCATTCGCACACAATCACACGCGCACGCAGAGCATCGCATCGCATGCGCGACCTCGCTGCTGCAGGCGGAACTTCGGGAGGCGAGAGGTCCGTGGGATTCCGCAGGGCGACGCGCATTCCTCCCGTGTCCGGCACGCGTTCAACCGCACCTCGAGAGGATTGCCGAAGAGCAGCGGGTGCGCTTGAAGGTGAAGGGGCAAGGACAGTACACGGGGAGGGGGGGCAACGCTAAAGAATTGCACGACTTCGGCGGGCCGTAAAGGGCCAACTCTAGGGGCACACAAACACGACGACGCTATTGCGTGCGAACGACGTCGGAGCGCTGGTCTCCGCGGCGTCACCTCGACGCTGTACGGGGAGGAGGAGGGAGCCTGGCCTGTCTCAGGCTGCGTGGAAACGCGGCCCGCGCCCACTCGTCGTCTTCGTGGTTTTATCGCTCTCACTCCGGCGGCGGCTTCCGGTGGTACGTTTCTCTCCGTCGGGGCTTCCATTTATTTGGCGCACAGCGAGACCCTATCGGACGATGCCGGTGAGCCGCCCGGGCCCCTTGGCCCCCGTCAACTGGCGTCGTCCACGCCGTCCGCGTGCCTTTGTACATTCGTGCAGTCTTGCCGTCCCGGTTAGAAGAGATGTCTCCTCGGCGTCCCAAGTCACATTACACAGCGTGGAGCGCGAAACCTGCTCCTCTTGACTTTCCAGTACGTCTTGTTTCGTACCATTCTATGCTATACTTTTTTTTCTTCTTCTTGGAACTCGATCGAAGTTCGTGTGAATCGCCCTTCCCACATTCCGGGTGCAAAATTTGTCGCTTTCGCTTTTCGCCGGCGGCTGGGAAGAGGAATTGGGAGGTGGGGTGTCCGAGTTTTTGAAGAAACTCTTCGGCTTCCCCGGCTTTAAAGGGGCTCTGAACCACTTTTTATCCAAGTCGAAAAATAAAATTGAAGTTAAAATATACTATTTCAGAAATACATTGCCACAATAAGTTCAATTCAATTCAATTCTTTATTTGCAGACGTAGAACCTACAGATACACCAAAACTGGTTGAACCCATAGCCAAAGGCTAGTTGCGGGTTCAATGAAAAATAAATAAGAATTACAAGTACAAAACAACTAAGATACATCACGTGCATACACATATTTATCGTACACCATTAAATTGCGCGAGCGTACAAAAGGAAGTGCGAAATAGTGAAAAAAATGGCATAGTATTAAACATTTCTAAGTAAACATTTCAATATAAAACACTAGTTAACAAAAGGATTGCAAGCAAGTTTCTGCATTATTATGAAGGTTCGAAATATACATTATTAATCAGGTTTCAGTGAGTTACTAACACAAAAAGGACATCATGATTGTTCACATTGAAAATCATTATTCAGGCTAAGCAAGTATTTTTTAAGCACGGATGAAAAATTATTTGCTTGTTTTATATCTGCTGGTAGTTTATTCCAAATTTTAGAGCCGGAAAACTGTAGCAAACGTTGTCCGTAAATATTCCTCGTTGGAGAAAGATTAAAATTTCCGTACGTTTGATTTCTGGTCGCACGAGAGGATGTGTAAAATATAGAAATATGAAAAGGCAGGATGTTTTTAACAATATTGAAAACACACGCGGTAAGTTTTAATTCGTGTATCATATCATACGGCAAAACGTTAATTCTAACTTCAATGCGTTCAGCAGAAACGGAGTTATTGGCAATCAAACGTCGCCTACGCGGTGCTTCCGCTCCTTCTTCAATGACTTGCACTATGAAGGGTACGGCGGAGCGGGGTTTGCCCGCAACGCTCTGCCTATTGAACGTCACCGTGGCGCTCAGCTCAAATTTGATTTTGGATGTTCACGTAGGCGCCACTCGGCGAGCTCAGTCAGCGGACTCGTCGCGGCATCCCGCGGTATCTACGCTGCGTAGCATAGAGTTTCATATTACTATAACTAGAGGGCAATGTGGCGCTGCGATCGTTCAACTATCATGGGAATGATGGGAAGTACAGGCTACGGATTGATATTCTGTTGACTGGTGAACTAGTCTACAGGTATTTTTTTGTCAGTTTTGGTTTCGCTAGTTTTGCTCCAAGCGCAGTTGCTACAATCCGTAGAACACAAACTTACTTGTGGTAGGAAAGGTTGCTGCTTCCTGGCTGTAGTCTGCTGTCGCAAAACAGGTAAGCGCAAAGCCACGACATAACAGTTGCTGGCGCGCACTTCAGAAGAAGCGGTACGTCAACATAAAATATAGTGAAGCATGCTCGTAAGAGGCCACAAGCGTCCAAGATAGCACTGCAGCAGATGTGTTTAAAAGTACTCGAAGACGTTCATCAATCGTGACAGCCGATGCAGCCTTTCGAAAGAGCGAGAGAGTTCGCAAGTGCGTCTGCACAGACGCAAGTGCGTCTGCGAGAAAAGTCCACTTTCCCCGCGTTCGCAGCGAGCAGGCGTCGTAGCCGACGACACTTGTAACATTTCTCTCAAAGGCGCAACACTTTTCTCATAATACAAAATTTTTATTCCCATAAATATTTGATGAGTATTTTTATATAAGCACATGCACGGTTGTTATTGCTGTTGTGAAAGTAAATAAATAATTATTCAATGGCGCTAAATCAGGCAGAACGATGCATACCCTGGTGGTAAACCATGCTTCAATCTCAAAGTCATACAAACTTTATTCAATGTATTATGCATTATATAAAACACAACATAAATAAAATTAATTTTTGCACGAAAATGTTTTAATACAGCTTCGTTTACTGCGCCGCATGCAAACGCCACCAGTTTTAAGACAGAAGTCAATCCGAAGCCTGTACTTCCCATCATTCCCATGTAGGTTGAGGCGACGTTCAGGAGAACCCCCGTAGACACTAGCGCCACTTTTCCCTCTAGGTTTTTTATTTAGAAACTCTATGCTGCGTAGCAAACCGCAGCTACATGAAACTGTAGTGCGTATGCGCGGCGTTTGCTTTGTGCACTACAGGGCTTGAAAGTTGAGTGTGCGATCGCGCTCATGTGCTACAATCTGGACGTGGTGCGGACTGGCTTTGTCCTGCACCTGCTTGATCGACGGATAGTAGCCACATCCAACCTGCGCATTTTTGAAGCGCTATCAATAAGCTCAATACGAAGCAAATTCTGCCAAGGCGTCTAACTGTGAGCTTCAGCTCTAAACATAGCTGTATTCGGAAACCAGGTGAAGCAACCCTGACAGCCGTTGGACGTTTTCCGGAGAAGAGCGGAGAGCCGGATTTTTTTCAGCCTCGTACAATGTGACCGTACTTTGTAATTCTGCCTATTCTCCTCCGATTAAAAGTTTTTCCACCCTTTCCGCCCACTTCCTCCCCTCACACTTCGCCCGCCAAGTAAGTCGCCGTGCCCTCGACTGAGCGCTGTTGAACGCCAAACCATTCCTAAGCCTACCCAGCCCGGCGTGTCAACAACAATGTCGTTCATCAACTTGCGTGTTGCCACCGCAGAAGACCTCGCCACCTTGAATGCACAATTGATTAAAACTGAGCTGCAACGCCGGAGCCTCTCCACAACCGGCAACAAGGAAGAACTAATCGACCGACTTTTGGTTGATACCGCGAAAGACTCACCGCCAAACCACGAACCCGTGCCATGCGTGCCCGAAATTTCAACGTCGTTCCCGACCATGCCAGCGCCTACGATGTTGTTAGTTCAGCGGTTGTTAGTTCAGCGCCTTGTCTGTCTACTCACTTCGTCCCGTCCTAGCGCTGTTTGTTCCCTTACTAATGATGTACCAACGAGCCCAGACCAGCACACTCCTACGATGTCATTCCCAGCCATGCCAACCTTCACGTCAGACCAAGCAGAGAACATGCAGCGCATGGTAGCTTTTCTTCACCAGAACATGGCCATTGTGATGACCACGATAGCAAGTCACGCGAACCCTGTGCACGTGACAACGCTACCAGACCTCTCACCTTCGCTGCCTACCTTCAACGGAAGTGGCACCCCTACTTTCAAGCGCTGGATAGAAGAGCTCGAGCGCATTCAACGACTTGCACGATAGGGAGACGCAACTCTCCTCGCCATCGCTCAAGGGAAGATACGTGGAGTCGCAGCAGACTGGCATGCCTCAACAGGGCGACAGCTTACCACCTGGACCATTATTCCAGATGGTCCAGGTGGTAAGCTGTCGCCCTGTTGAGGCATGCCAGTCTGCTGCGACTCCAAGAACAATTCGGCGAGCAACTTTCTATCATACAGTGGCAACAGAAGGTCACAGCCCTCACACAAAAAGCCGGAGAGAGCCTGCAGCAGCACACCTTTGCAAAGCTAAAGATCACGTCACGCTGTCCACTTTCCATTACTGACAAGGAACGCATCGAATACCTCGTTCAAGGCATTCGTGACGACCAGGCAGCCACATCCATCACTGTTCAGCGACCCCGTACCGTGGACGACTTCCTCAGCATTGTATCCGAAGTGGATAGAGCATTGGACCACGCCCGCCTGATCCGATGTCCGCAGTCAGCAGAGCAATTCGCAAGACAGCCGGGACGCCCCCAGCCCCAGAGTGCTAGTGCCTGAACTGACAGTACTGTGACTCACAGACTGCTCGCCCATCTACGTTCCAGCACACCACACGCATGTCGCAGCCTCCTCGTATTAACACCCTACCACCTGCGGACCAAGAGTCGAGGTACGAAGCCATTTCAGCTAAGTATGGTGCCCCAGCATACAGAAGAGGACAAGACTTGAAAGATGTGGTGTGCTACAACTGTCAAGAGAAGGGTCACCTTGCAAGTAAATGTACTACACCAAAGCAACCTTCTGGTGACAACAAGCCAACAGTCCCCAAAGCACCAACAGCCTGTGTTCGCCGTGTCAATGACACTCTGTATGGATCCAAGTTCAGATGTGCCGTCGCTACCGCTCAAGTCAAAGGACTGGGAGAGATCAGTGCTTTCCCAGACAGCGGCTCAAACGTCACCATTCTTGCAGCAAGCTTAGCATCAAACCTCAACATCGAACCGTGGACGCCACCTTTGCTTGTCGTCGGCGGAAACTCCGCCATGCCGGAAGGATCTGCCTTTTTGAGGATCACCATTGGACCTCTATCTGCAGTTGTCGAAGCAGCCATCCTTGAACGGAACGCCCTTCCTCTTATTCCAGGAGAGGATTGGTTTTACGCAGCTCAAGCTGATCTCCACTTCAAACCTCCGAAGCTGCCTGTGATCTACCAGCCATCTACCAACGTTGTCGTGCAGTGCAACGAGGAACTATTGCCAAGAATGTTAACTGCAGTAATTTTAACAACATCTGCATTGTCACGTTTTGATCCCTCGCAGCCCATGGCAGAGCCGCTTCAATTCGAGTATGCGCCGGACGAGAATGAACCCTTGTGGAGCCAACTCAACAAGGTGGCCCTAGTTCAACTGGAAACATAATGCCCCACAAGCCCACTTCGGACAAGCTCTTCCAGCCCGTTGCCTTCAGACCCACTTGCTAACGTCCTTGACGATCCCCTGACTGACATATGCCTCGGAGCTCAGCTCAATACCGAAGAACAAGCAGCCATGAAGCGCATTGTACAACGTCATGCTGGTCTTTTAAGCACCAGCCCCGAAGACATCGGTCTCTATGAAGGCATCAAACACGAAATCAAGCTGGTGCCTGACTCCAAGCTACGGTCGACAGCCGTACCGTTACACAGCCAGTGATAGATATTTCTCGAGCGTCAGACAGCGACTCTGCTTGAGAGTGACATCATCCGACCATCCTATGGCCCATGGGGCTTCCCAGCAGTGGTAGTGACGCAAAACGACAAAAAGAGGCTGTGCGTGAATTATGTACCTGTGAAATATATGACAGTGAATGTCCTGCAGCCAGTTTCCCGGGCTGACGATATTTTTGATGACCTTGCTTTAAGTTCTCTGTTTGCGGTCTTGGATTTATTTATGCTGTGCATACTGGCAAATCAGAGTGAAAGAGGAAGACCAAGAGAAAACCACATTCATCACGCACCAGAGTATCTTCAAATGGACGCGAATGCCTTTCGGGTTGAAGAACGCACCATCCACCTTTCAAAAGGCGATGCACAAAATATTTTCTCAGCTAAAGCCTCGGCAGTCCACATTAGGTGTACGCACATACCTGGACATCATCATCTTCGCCAACACCTTGTCGGAGTTCGTAGATCTTCTGGAGGAGACTCTGACTCTCCTGCAGCGGGCCGGGTTCAAGGTTTCCCTGAAGAAGTGCAGGTTTGCTGTTTCTTCGGTGAAGTTTCTCGTATTTCTGATCTCGGAACAAGGCAAGCAACCGGACGCCTCAAAGATTGAAGCACTCCTGCGAATCCCGTTCCTGCGAAAAACGTCCTGCACTCCTGCGAAAAACGTCAAAACAGGTGCTCTCTTGGCTCCAAACAGCCAATTTCTACAGACGCTTCATATGTAACTTTTCGAAAATTGCTGCGCCTCTCCAAGCCGCCATTCGGACTGTCGTGTTTGAGTGCACACCTGAGTGCCAGCGGGCCTTCCACACTATTCGCTCTGCACTAACATCAGCGCCAATACTAGACCATTTTGACGCTGATGCACCTACGACAGTCGCCACAGACGCATCTGCTACAGCCCTTGGGGCAGTGCTCACCCAAAAGAAAGACGGCAAAGACTGTGATCGAGTATGCCAGCCGATTGCTCACAGAACCTGAGCGTAAATTACACAGCAACGTTTGGGAAGCTTTGGCCGAGCATTGGGCGATTACAGTGAAGTTTCAACATTACCTACTCGGACGACGGTTCCATCTTCTGACAGACAACTGTTCAGTCGCCTGCTTGACGACAAACTTTAAGCCGTCTCGACGCTTCACAGGTATGCTACTCGTTCTAGCAGAGTTTGACTTCTCTGTTGAACATCGACCAGGACGTCAGAACCATGTGGCTAACATGCTTTCACGTTACTCATGCGTCACAGTGTCTCCAGTCCACACCCTCATCACAATGCAAGCTAAATACGAAACATGCAAGGTCATCCGTGCAAAGCTTCTGTCAGGACAGGGTAACCAGAACTTTGTTGTGGCCAATGAAATCCTCTGCAGGGTTGTGGGTCCAGACCTGTACACAATTGTTGTCCCAGCCAAGATGCAACAGCAAGTCCTTGAACTTGCTCATGACACCAATGGACACATGGATGTGTCACGCACCCTCACAAAGATCAAGGACTGCTATTGGTGGCCGAAGATGGCTGCTACTACGAAAGAGTATGTTGAAGCCTGTCAAGTTTGCCAGGTGCACAACCGGCCTACCACACGTTCAGTTGGCACAATGTGTTACATGCCTACTACTGAGATTCCCTTCGGTGTCATAGCCCTTGACGGCATCACAATGCCAGGAACAGAAGAGAAGTACATCCCCAACGTCACTGACTTTACAACCAGATACATCGTCCCAGCAGCGGTGCCCATAACCTCAACCAAAGATGCGCTAAAGCACTTGCATTCGTTGTTCTACACATTTGGAGCCCCTGACGACTGTCTCTCCGATCATGCCAAGTCATTTGATCCTGACAACTTCAAGAATTTCATGCGCCTTCATGGTGTGAACATGCATTTTTCAGTAGCATACCGTGCTGCCAGCAACGGACTTGTTGAGCGTGCCAATGGAACACTTGTGACGGTACTTCGGAAACTGTGCGATGGTGATCAGTCACTTTGGGTCACGAAACTGGAAGAAGCCGCTTTCGCTGTCAATACAACCCACCATTGAAGCACTGGCTTTTCGCCCTTCGAGCTATTGTATGGGTTCATACCAAAGGTGCCACATAAAAAAGTCCGCCCACATCAAGCCTCTAACCTCAACGAACGGCTCCTGACACTGCCAGACCGGTGAAGCGAAGCAGTAAGTAACTCGGAACAGGCGCAAGAAACTCCGAAAACAATATATGACAGGACCCACTGCGATGCATCATTTGACATTGGCGACTTTGTTTGGGTACGACGACAAGAGCCTATCCTACAGGGATCTGAAATGCTTGCTCCCAAGTTCAAAGGCTTATACCAAGTCACACGCGAGCGAACTCCAGTCACCCTACGACGTTCGACAGGTGACCAACTCCACAATGTCTAGACTCGACACTCGAGTTCGTGTAAGCCAGATGAAGAGATACCGTCCACCATACTTCGACCCAATCCTGGCCCAGCCGACTGAGGGAGATGAAACCCCTACTCCAGACTCCGCCGAGTCACCGACCGAGGACCACGTCCCTGTTCATGCCTCCGCGGAACTCGTAGACGCACATACCTCACCTTCACCCGTAGATGATGCCTCGGCCCATCCTCCAAGTTGACGACCCCTGCGTCATCGCACACAACCCCGACATCTACAAGACTATGTCCTGTCAACGCAAGAGTAGTTTTTCTTTTCCAAGTGGATTTGGACTCCTATAGGTGGGGTGGGATGTGAGCTTCAGCTCTGCATAGCTGTATTCGGAAGCCAGGTCAAGCAACCCTGAGAGCCGTTGGACGTTTTTCGGAGAATAGCAGAGAGCCGGGGTTTTTTCAGCCTCGTATAATGTGACCGTACTTTGTAATTCTGCCTATTCTCCTCCAATTAAATGTTTTCCCACCCTTTCCGCCCGCTTCCTCCGCTCACATAACCTAGGAGTGAGCGCGCGCTCGCAAGCGTGCGTGTGGTCTTACCACACCACGCTTTTCAGATCCCTGTAGGATAGGCTGTTGTCGTCGTACCCAAACAAAGTCGCCAATGTCAAATGATGCATCGCAGTGGGTCCTGTCATATATTGTTTTCCGAGTTTCTTGCGCTTGTTCCGAGTTAGACTGCTTCGCTTCGCCGGTCTGGCAGTGTCAGGAGCCGTTCGCTGAGGTTCGAGGCTAATTAAATGTTCAAAACTAGTCGAAATCAGCGAGACCCGACGAATACGACACCGATTAGCATGCAGAGTGGTCAAAGTTCCTACACGGGCGACTGCGACACAGCCTGTTTATTAAACTGCATCAATAACAGTAGGAAGAAGTAACAGTAGGAAGTAACAGTATACGCAGTAACAGTAGGAAGAAGCGCACTGATCCAAACACCCTTCTTGATTGATGTTAGCTATTGGTCGATAGCAGCAGCGTATGGGAATTTGCTATATATTACAAAATAAACCGCCCAAAAAAGAGTAAGGAGCAGGCTTCGCGCGCCCAGTGTTGGAGGTCACGAGATATTCCGAGTTTCGGAGGCGAGGCACATCTGAACGCGACCGGTAGCAGGGAACGTCCGCTTTGGGACAAGCACGCGCGCTCCTCATCACGCCAGCGCTGTGAACACTGGCGATAATCGAGTGAACTACGTTCACGTGTGTGATTAATTGCGCACCGCGCCACGCTTGTTTATAACTAGAAAGCGAATGTTTACTGCAATTTATGCTGCCCATGAAATTAAACTACGAGCCTTGCTTCGTATATTTGTCTAATACTTTGCTATCGCTGAAAATTATTCCCCTTGCGGACGAAACCGCGACTTCATTTTTTTTAACGCAAGAGCGTTAATGGACCCTTGTCGCAGAAAATCCGGTGTCGGTGTGGGCGTCGGCAGCATTGTCCGGCCAAGAAATTCATCGCGAACCAAGCCTACCACGCACGCCCTCCTCGTGGCGCAGAGGCGCTTGTGAACTAATTGAATTTCTCAAAGGAAAATGCGTCAGAAATATCGTAAAGTACGACTTAACCACAACCTACAGGCATGATAACGACGGATTGTAATTTGAATATACGAGAAAACATAATTCTGTTACGCGGAAACTCGAACACAAACCCTTTTTCCAGCATTTTTACCATTCGTACAGCGGCGCGCCCAGTCGGTGGTTCTTGCAAAAAATGTCACAGTTTCGCCCTAAGGGCGAAGCAATGAATGCGATAGCAACACAGCAATGTCATACGAAGTAAGATGAGCGGCTTTGGTAGCAATATGAAGTGTAGTAAACATGAGCTGATTAAGTAAGCAGGTGTGCTGCGGCGTAAGTAGACCGACATGAAGAGAGACTCGATGACCACGAGAAGTCGCGTGTGAAACGGTGGTGTTGATGAGAAGCGCTTCCCGTGGGCAGCGCGTGCGAAGGGACACACCTGTACGCTGCACTGCCGATCCGGGCAGCATTACATGTGTAGCGTGCGTTGGAAAATGTGGCCCGACTATTACTAACTGAATGAACAAGCGTGGTGTGAGCGCGCACAAACATGGATAGATCACACTGAATGACTGCAGACAACGACCGTCAAAACGCTGGCAGCAAGCGCATACGCTGCAGCGGGCGGGTGAAGGTACGTGCGGCCTATCGCTTCAACAGAAACTGAGCGGCGAATGCACAGTGCATAAAGGTCAGAGCCGTGTGGAGATAAGAGACGGTGCGGGCGAGCGACGAGCGCGGTTGTTGGCAGAGTAGAAGTGCCCCCCCGCTCCATCCGGCGCTGGCTTCCCGCTTCCTTGCTTGCGCGTCGGAGATTGAGTGCGTTCGCTCTCCGTGATAGCGCGCGTCCCGCACGCTTCCGCTCGGGCATACGGCGCGCAGCGAAGACTTTATCTATACGGAACCTCACGGCGACGGCGACGCCGACGGCAGAAATCCGGTTGAAGTGTCCATATAATTGCTATCGCAATAAAACGCCATCCAGATGGCGCTCGCCTCCTCGGCAGCGTAAACGGCAGCGTAGGGAGCCCGCATGCAGCGTTGCATGTAGGTTCCCTACGGCAGCGGCTCGCCGAGGCGAAGGTGCAGAAAAAAATACAGCTGCAGTTGCCGGGAAGCCTGACAGTCAGGTATCTTTGAATGTTATCGCGTTCTGCTCTTAAAGGCGAAGCTTAAGCGTCCTACATTTTTTTTAATTTTATTTTTGCGTTGCATTTCGCATATGATCCCTTCTGTATGACTCGCGTGCGTCGCATCCTCGGAGCGTGTTTATACTCGGCTGTTTTTTTTTTTTTTTTTTTTTTTTTTTTTTTTTTTTAGGGCACTGCGCTAAATTTGCGCCTCTATACGAACCGCAGGCGCTCCAAAAGCCAATTAACTCCCTAGCAAGTACTGTGCACAACTTAGCCAGGGTGAACAAGTTTCACCTCCAAGATTTCTTTCCGCTTTGACTGCGCAGCCTAGCGTTCAAGAATGTACTGTTTGACTAGTTGGTTTTACATAGTGCTATTTTTCAGCGCAAAGACGAGACAATCGTATAGACAAGACAGTGTCCTGTCTGGTTTTGTATTTGGTCGTCTCGTCGCTGCACTGGAACATGGTAGACTTCAAAAGTGCAGTGCGGTACTCTCGCACGAACTCATGAGTCCGTGCGAGTGCCGCACTGTACTTCTGAAATGGACTGCTGAGAGACTTCACTTATACATTCAAGCTTGCATGAGTTGATGGCAAGAGGTATTCATTTTCTCGTGGCTCCAATATTCATTACGCTTTCGTGGCCGAATCATTCAAGAAAAGCCGTATTATTCAACAACACCATGCGATCGTATGGGTTAAGACTTAGAGATTTTCCCAACCAGACAGGTAATTCGGTCGAAATGTTTAGCTTCGATCGTATGGGTTATATGTAAAACTAAACAACTTGATTCCCAGTTCATCGTATTGTTTTTGAATATGGGTGTTATTGGAGGTGCATATTTTCCTTCCTTCTTTCTTTCATTCTTTCTTTCTTTCTTTCTTTCTTTCTTTCTTTCTTTCGTCATTAGGGAACAGTGGTTTTTACACCCCCTTAACGCCCCCCTCTCTTTTTTTTTTCTGCTCCGGCGCACGAGGCACCGCGAAATGCCGGCACTGCGGGAACAGACATAATGACACACACGCACGCACGCACACTGTAAATAAATAATAATAAATAAATAAATAAATAAATAAATAAATAAATAAATAAATAAATAAATAAGTGACCCGAGACATTCTCGAAGCCCATAGAATATCAATATAGAAAGAGAAATGTGTCAGTGTGCCATCTGTTTTGCTATCGACAAGGAAAAGGCGTATTTATCTGCTAACATGTGACCAGACACATTTAGAGCGCGCATGCATCATTATGTAACGATGACCAACTCCTGCCTCTTTTTATGCTTTCCATATATGTTATGCCTTTGACGACTTGCTCTAGCATATTTAATTGTTCGTCTGTCGCAATAAAGAATGAGCTGATAGAAGCGCAACGTGTCGTTTTCCATGCGCCGTCACCATTGCTCATGTCTTTATCGCTCTTCCCGCCGGAAGATGAAAACAACTAGCCGATGCTTTCACTTCAATTAAACCAATAAAGTTATTTCTACCGCAATATATAAATTGGGACAGTAGTGCGTACTTTAGTGCGTACAGCCTTTTATTCGGACCTAGAGACTCGTGAAGACACAGCGCAGCCCACGATGATGATGACACACAGGCGATTAGGAAACACATACAGCTGATGACAAAAGAAGTGGTGCATAATAACTCTCTCTCTTCTCTCTCTCTCTCTCTCTCTCTCTCTCTATATATATATATATATATATATATATATATATATATATATATATATATACCCCCACGTTTTTGTAGCACTCCCCCTCCCCGAAAAAAAGAATTGATAAAAAAAAAAGAATCCTGGATAAACGCCTGATTGGGGAAGTATACGTGCTCCCGGCATTCCTGTGGCTGCCCCAGGTGATGGAGGGATAGCAGTACGGTCAGTGGCGGAGATTCATTGTAGGGGGAGATGTGTATGTAAAGAAAGAGAAGGTGGAAGGTAGAATTGGAGGAACCCTCCTTCTCCTCTCGTAGCGCGTGCCCGCTTCCACTTGTCCGTATAGAAGCAGCGGAGAAAGCGTTCTGCAGAGCAGGCGCGCTCGCCAGATGCGCGGCGTGTGTGTGCAAGGGAATGCGTGGCTCCGGGCGACATCCAGGGGTCGCGCCGCGATTCCACCCCGCAACCAACTGGCTGCAGCCGCTGGGCGCGAGGTTTCCCGCCGATGGGGCCCCCCTTGTTGAGCGGCGCGGGCCGGTCGCCAGCATCACGCCGCGGCCCCTCCTCACGCACACCTTCGTTTTTGTCGTCTCCGCTGCGCCCATGAGGGGCCTCGGCAATTCGAGGATGCGGGAAATGAAAACGACTACGACGATGAAAGTAATAATGCTAAAGAGAAAAGAAAATGAAATAAAAGAATCGTGCGGGAGAAGAGAGACGGAGTGACTCGAGCGCAGCGTTGCGACATTCGCTCCGATTACGAGCAGAGGCGAAACAACCGCCCGGCCACATCGCGCGTCAGTTGCAGCGAAAGCGTTCCGTTTTCTGCGCCTTTATATACTTGCAGCGGCTGTACATGTATACGCGTATTTGTGTATCGAGAGGAGGACGGAGGGAATTTGGAAACAAGCCGGGCACACATGTAATCTCGCTGATTGAGCAACCGCGGGCCAGTCCTGCCCAGGGTATGCTGGCTGGCTCTGGAGGGGTCGCGCGGGGTGCCGCAGCGTCGGCCGCGGAGATCAGCTGTGCATTTAACGACTTGAGCACGCCTGTGTGCGCACCGCGCCTGCTATATAGAAGGGAGTGCGTGGAAGCGGCGCCTTCGGTGGTGGGCGACCGTCTTGCGCCCAGATAACCGCGTTTGTGGAGACTCGTTTTCTGTATTGCGGGCGAATCTGGCCGGCCGGCCGTTGACCCCCGCAATGGCCAAGTACAGCGATTTCCAAATCCGCTCGTCGTGTAGGTGCTCACGGTGCACCGATCATCAAGGTGTCGCCATAGAAGTACCAATGCCTGGCGAAAATATACAACCAACGTCGCGAACAATGAATCAAGCCGCGGCGCTCGCACTTACTGAGATGTCGGCAGCCACCAGCTTCACATATAAAGATCTATCGGAATTCTGATGATGTGCACGTTTCTGGGTCGTTTTTAATAACCTTAAGTGGCAGTCTGGAGAAAAACGTAAACGTCTATCCCTGACATCCATGCTGTTGGTGTAGGGATGGCGTAGGGATCGGCTTGGACCTGATCAGCTCATACTTAGGCAGGAGAGTCATCGACAGCGTGTTTGCGATGGGTATCCAAAATTGGAAAATTGTGTACGCGCGTGTCGTACTTCACCGTACACAGGCGCGTCCCACGTTACCATGGGCCTCGAATCGGCGGAATCATCCTAACGGAGCGAGATGGCATAAACGTGTAAGTGCCAACCGTCTTATAGGCGAGTTTTCATTCAGATGCACTTGCATTGACATTAAGAGTGCTCGACGGATGGGCTCTACTGGAATAGCTGTACTCCATTTCTTCTACAACGTTTCTTCCGGTACTTTGCAAGACCTCTGCGACTGTGCGTTGAAGAGCTTTCATCGAGAAAGTCGAGACCTCCGTCGGCACACGCCAGCGGTCTTAATTGCGCCGCCTAAGGACGCCTATTTGTGCCTCGGGGCAACAATTTTGACAGACCTCTTTCAAGCAGCCATGCATCCACAACCAAACACTGTAATTACTACGATGCGTAGAGTGGGCCCGCCACTGTTCCGTGAAATTAAGTCGAAATGTAGTATACGGGAGAAATGTCGCAAATTCCACTGTCGTAAGCTGTAATCAGAGCTGTGATTATACGAGCGGCTTGATTTTGCATTACGGCTAACCTCTAGACATAGGAAGAGAAGGTGGACTGATATCAGAAGCCTCGGTGTACTGCGCAGCCATGAATTAATCGTTCCCTCGCGCGCTACCGACTTCTTCGTTTTATGATTACTTTTTACCAAGCTTTACCCACAATTCTTCATGCACATACTACTTCTACCACACTGCAGGCTCTCGCGAAATACAAATGTCCTGATATCCCTCACCTGAACAGCCGCATAATCTATACTACCATTCCTAATCGAATGGGACTGACGATAATATATATATATATATATATATATATATATATATATATATATATATATATAAACATACAGATATGACATACAATAAAGATATGACCATGGAATGCAGACCTCTATAAAGGTCTGCATTCCATGGTCATTCATATCTTTATTGTTTCTGTTTGGAGATGAGAAAAAAAAAAAAACTTCACAGATGCATGCCAACCTGACAACTGACAGATCGAAGACAGCGAAGTTGTATATGCAAGTTCTGGCATCCTTCAGAAGTACTATAGGCGTCTGTTTGCTGGCTCACGGCCTCACCGTCGTGAATATGAGACGGATCACGAGTGTCTCATTTCAGGAATCGCCAGCCGTTTGCGCGCAGGCGTGAGTACGAGCGGGTGCGAGAGAGAAAATCCAGGGGCATTTGCTCCTTGAATGTCGGACTTTGACTACGGAGGAGTAGTTTCTTTGCTCGTTTTGTATGCGTTTGTCCCGATGCGTGCCGGCGTGCCCTAGACATTCTTGAACATTGACAATATATATATATATATATATATATATATATATATATATATATATATATATATATAATCTGCGTATAATTGCTAGAATTATCTGTTCCGAAGGTCTCCTTTACTAACGTAGTCCAGGCCCCACCACGATTAAATATTTTCGCCCCGCTAGTGCATTGTGGCACTTTAGTACTTTCATTCGCTGTTACCAAAGGTAAGTGAGGATAGACTATTAAATGAAGGTTATGTGTGACATGGCAGTTGTTAGACGTAGGACCAACGGGCGCAGGACGTAATAACGTTGAATTGTGTGACGTTCTTAGCCTGACGGAAAGTAGCGGCCAGTATTGGCTTAAATAAGGGAAACAACGCAATATTTTGTCCCTTAAATAATTTCAGCTTTTTCGCATCGCAGTCGTGAACCCGCAACCATGCCAAGATAGCTTTGTGCTTAAATGCTGCGTTAAAAACTGTTACTGAGAAAAACAAATAGCGGCCTGTGAAGAAATATGGCGATCATGCTAATGCGCTGTCACTCACAGTGACTTAGCTTGCTTATTGGGCGCAGCGTCAGCCTTGGCTACTGCGCAAAGGAGGCACACAGGTGGGCACGCGCCGGCGCCAGTGCGTCTGCCGCGGCTATGACGTCACTCCTCTTTAATACGCAGACCGGCGAGGCGCGCGCGGCAGTGGTGGCTCCGGCGCGCCAGCTGTGCGCTGTGTGACGTCACTTCTCGCGCATGCTCAGCACGGCTCTCCAGGAGCCACGTGAAACTGCTCAACCTCGGCCAGTGTAGCTCACGCTACACTGGCCGAGGTTGAGCAGTTTCACGTGGCTGTCATGTAGGCTTTCCCCGCGAAACCGAAGACAAAGCTTGCATTGCCTCATTTTGGTTCCGCATCATTTGCTTCAGAAAAATTTGTCGTTGTTTCACTTCTCCTAATTTGCGATACCTTGTTTTTCTGACGGAGAATGGTAACCAGAATTTAATCGTCGGTTCTTTCGAAATAATATGCTAGTTTCAATATTCGAAAATACCGGATAGCTCATTTTCGAATATGAATAGTTAGTGCGTATTATCCGTTTCCTATTCGAAACTTCGAGTATTCGCCCACCCCTAGTTCGTACTAATTGGTCTGCATAGTCTCCGGAAAAGTAAGATGTGCGATAGGTATGCAGATACCCCAAGATCGCGGAATCGTTCTTTCGAGCTTTTTTTTTTTGTTCTTTTTATTTTCTTTCCCTGGGTAACCGTGGCTTATGTACGCAGTGTCTCAAGAGCCGCAGGCTGACTGCGTGTCTTCCTTGGATGCATGTGTTTGCCTGCTTGAGTATTATTATCTATGTGTGTGCTTGAACCTTATCGCTTTTAGAAAGCTGTTACCTTTTTTTCCCACGAAGTAAACAGAACAAACAAAAATGAACCAGCGAAGGTTCGCAATTGCTCAGCGGTTAGTGCGCCCAACTCACAGTTGCCCATGGCTGCAGTGACATGGGCTCAAATCCCAGTGGATTTATTTATTACATTTACTGTTAAAGTATTTATTTTTTTCTTCACCCTACGGCAATGGTGAAGCTGTGGATGACGACGCAGCTTGACCACGGCAAAAACACGTATTATATATATATATATATATATATATATATATATATATATATATATATATATATATATCACTGCTTTTTTTTCTCTCGTCTTTTTTTCCCCCCTTTTTTTCTGCGACAGCCGTGAAGTGCTCGAAAACGGTTTTACTTTGAGCGTCCATCCGTCCATTCCGTTCCGCTGACGACGGCTTTTGTCATCATCGCCTTGTTTTTGCCGTCGTCAAGCCGCCTCGTCATCTACAGTTTCACTATCGCCGTAGGGGGAATAAAAACATAAATACTATAAATAAATAATATATATGATGAACGAGAAGAAAGGGAACCGAGGGGCCCTATTTTTATTAATCATATCATAAGAAGCCAACAAAGACACCACGGACAACGTAAGGGAAATTACTTCTACTTACCAATTGAATTAAAGCAATGATAAAATAATGGAACACGCTAGCGCAAGACAGTGGTAATTGAATTTCCCCTTCGACACTCCTAATTCTAACGCATCAAAAAGGAAAGAATGAAACCGCGGTCACTGAGCTGGGAGTCAATTGAACTCTCTGCTTACCCGATATCACTTCATGTTTATTTGAGGCTACGCATTATTGCTGCACACTGCCACATTACTAAATGCACTGTCATTTTTGACGGGATGTTCGACTCGCCGTGTTCCTTCAGTAATAGTGAAGGCATAGTTTTTCAATCCTCTGATTTGAGCCACTGATTAAAATATTTCCACAAAAAAACGCGACATGACTGACTCTGCATTAAAACGAAATTTAACCACTCGGTAATTATGAGGACTCGCAAGAAATGGCGCATCCTGCCATCCCGACTTTTCCTTTCTTTTTCTTCTTTTTTTTTTCTTAACGTGCAGGAAAGTGGAAGACGCAAGAAAGCACACAAGGCAAACGCTGACTTACTGTTTATCTTTTGGTTAATGTTTCATTTGAAAGCCAAGTATATTCCGTGACATACTGCTCTGATTAAAAACGCTTACTTGAACATTAGCGCCAGCGCATCGTTGTGAATTTTTTCTCCGCTTTTCCCATTTTTGTCAGGTCGGAAAGAAAGAAAGAAAGAAATCTACACCTCATCTATGAATGACGCCGTACAGTACACGGCGCCGTATTAATTTAGACAAACCGCGTTCTTTAAAACATTAATCGAAATCGCGGCTGCAACCCGCGCCACCTGTTGCGGTGACCCGCTTCGCGCCGCTCTGGCGCCCTTGCCGCCGGCAGCAACAGGTGGCGCCGCGTGACTCGGTCGGCCACGGGCCACGTTACGACCGTGTGTTTATTGATGTTGTACTTTAATGATAAAACATACGTTCCGCCACAAGACTATTAACTCGGAAAAAGAAGAAAAAATAGGGAAAAAAAAAAGAAAATGGGATAGAGGCTTGAATATACGTCGTGACTGACTAATGAAGCTTCGGCGCTAACCAGCACAATAGTTAATGAGGGACAAAACGTCTCGAGACATTCCTACGATAACCTTATGTTTTTTTTCTTCTAATTTGTTTGCGTCTCCTGGACACAGAGTGCTCATCAGGGCTTGACGGGTGGAACTAAAGGTCATTTACGCTACCACACCATGTTTCCGGCCCTGCATTTTGCTTCTGGGTGGCATAGAGCGCCACGAGCCGTGCTAGGTGGCTTCGCTGTGCCCCATACGCATGCCACACGCCCCGCATTCCTCATCGAACTTGAAAGACTCCATTAGTTGTAAGCATGACACGCACTACTTTGAAAGCTTGCGCCGTATACACGTAGTCCCCGCATCCTTCGTCTGATGCGTGCAAAGCTATACGGTCTGCCTCCTTCCCCCTGCCCCCAACCCCCCGTGGGGCGTGCGCCCGCCCCTGTGCCGCCTTGCACAGTGCAAAGTATAGTGCTTGACTGGAGCAAGTCTCCCTAAAACAGTGCAGCGTTGTGCAAACTACGGGCTCAGCTTAGCAGATATTAAGACGGTCTTGGTATACAGTGCACAGAATAAAGTGGTGCCTGTCGATGACGCCCGCACGGCGTAGATGGAGTGGTTTCAAATGAAACAAAGAAACAAACAAAAAAGACGACAGATCCCGCGCTCTGTGGGAATCGAAGTTCTAGCGAAGCAGTGTGCAACTTCGAAACGACCATGAGAGCACCAAGAGGTAGGAGGCTGTTTCATGACCTACATGACACGCATGTCATGACCTATCATTTATGTTCGTCATACACTCTTGTCATACTATGCCAATTTTGGTACATACCAAGTTAACGAAATGACCATGAGAACACGAAGACGTAGGCGGCTAGATAGATAGATAGATAGATAGATAGATAGATAGATAGATAGATAGATAGATAGATAGATAGATAGATAGATAGATAGATAGATAGATAGATAGATAGATAGATAGATACTGTAGAAGTGGCAAATGTTCGCCAAGAAACAAAACGTTGGCTAGATCCGCTATTACCATCATCTTATCGCCAGAATTGCTGGCGACGAAGTCAGGCTACCGTTCTTTAGAGCGCCATTGAAACCATCAACGTGCGTGTACTTTTTTGTGGCTATGCCACCCTCCAGATGTCATGCTGCTGAACACCAAAAAAATGTTACAATAAATAGCTTCTGCCTCCGTACACCGGCCATTCAACTTGATTCAAGGCTTTAGTTTTTCAGTCTACAGGCGAACACCTCCCTCCGACGGGGTTTCCGCTCTTCGACGTCGCCCAGTGCGTTTTTGCAGCATCGCCTGCTTACTTTTCCGCTCAGCAGACGGCGCGTGAGCGGAGGAATTCATCGCATCGTTCTTCGACAGGAGTTCGACGGTCGCACTTTTGATCGGATGGCGCCATCTCCAGCTTCCACCTGCCTCCTCAACACTGCACCACTTTGGAGAGACAAACTTACGGCCACTGGCATCCGGCGTTCTTCTGCACCCCTCCACCAGGAAAAGCCTCTGATTAGTCGTCGTTAGCGATGTTTCTCTCCCTCACCGGCCTGGTTTCTTTTTCGATTGTGTGTTTTCTTGCGTTTTTTCGCGGGGAGAGCAGTGCTGCGGCTTTCCGAGCCGCTGGGAGGGATCACGACCAATGACGACGGGGCGGAAGTTTTGCAGTGTGCACCCGGAGGCGCGCAGAACCGACGCTGTGGGGCGCCACCGCCGGAGATCTCTTTTTCGCTAATAGTTCGCGGAATCGAAAGACGCTCAGGTAGGACTGCGATTATTCGCTCGCGTGCGCACGGCACGTGATGGACGTGGCCACCCTTAGGATGGGCCCACGCGCAGCGCTTTAGCAGTGAAGTAAAAAAGAACGTGTGAGTGATACTTGAATGTTCAGTGAAGGGCAGTCGGACGCGGGAATGAAAATTCGTACAAGCATTTCGGGCATCCTACGCACACAACGCCGAAGGTGACTGTCAGTCCCTGCCGAGGGTTGTACTCATAAAGCTTCCTACAAAACCCAATAAAGGGAATGATAACTTTTTAAACGGGCTATTGCTAAGGCAATAATTCCCTGCGCGCATGCATAATCATTGCGAATTACTGCATATACAACGGAATGTTTTATTGCAAAATGGCCAATTCAAAAGGCCGCAACGCAATTTGAAGCCAGATGGATGAAATTTAGGCGAATACATCTATCATCATAACAATCATCATCAAAATCATCATCATCATCCTATTTTTTTTTATTTCCACAGCAGGACGATGACCTCTCCCTGCGACCTGCAGTTACCCTGGTCTCGCGCTAGCTGATTCCCAATTTCTACCTGCAAATTTCCTAATTTCATCACACCACCTAGTTTTCTGCCGTCCTCGACTGCGCTTCCCTTCTCTTGGTACCCAATCTGTAACTCTAATAGTGCATCCGTTATCTGTATACCCTACGCATTACATGGTCTGCCCAGCTCCATTTTTTTTCTCTTAATGTGGATTAGAATATCGGCCCCATATGTTAGCACCGGTATAATGCAATTATTGTACACGTTTCCTTTCAACGACAGTGGTATAAGCTCCCAGTCAGGATTCTTCTGTAAATTTCTTTCTCATGATCAGGGTCCCCTGTGAGTAATTGACCTATAGATAAACGTACTCCTTTACAGACTGTAGAGGCTGACTGGCGATTCTGAATTCTTGTTCCCTTGCCAGGTTATTGAACGTTATCGGAACATTATACTTTCTCGGTTAAGGTCCTCAACCATTTGTTGTAATTCGACCCCATTGTTGCTGAACAGGACAATGTAATCTGCAAACTGAAGGTTGCTGAGATATTCGCGAATAACGCGATGAAGCTTGAAATTTAACGTATCGGCAGGTACTGAAACCGCACAATTTGCCTGGCAAACATGTGTGGCTGTGTGTCATATCAGGATTTACCGAGACATGTCATTATTCAAACTTCGTCACAAACGTCTTTAAGGGGTGTATCCGTCTTTCGTAGGACGCACTCGGTTTCGATATTGCCTCAATTGAGCTTTGAAATTTCATGATGAATATCCCAAATTGGGTGATATTGTCACCATTTCTTTTTAAAGAGGGCACATTAAAACGCGACTGTCTCCAAAATCGTCATTTGTACACAACTACCCCGAAGGCACTAAAAAAAGTGAATTAATTTTTTAATCACGTTATTAGCGGCCAAGTATGTCCGCCTTACCAAGCGACTCATTTTCAACAACGCTACGTTCGCTGCGCTTATAGATTTTTTCTTAAAAGATCTGCATGGCAAAAAAAGACAAAAAAAAAAAAACACGCGACAAACGAAGTACCGAAAGGGAAACAAATACAAAGTCAAGGCAACAAACGCAGGTACACGAGTCCTTGAATTAATTTAACGAAAAGCGAGAAGGGAGCACAATCAGTGCTCAATTACTTGTATCGCGATATGACCACGAACGTCTGTGCGTATTTGCGCGACGCGGTGAACGTCGGCGTGGAATCTGCTTCGTCGTGGGTGGCCCACGTATGCCCCGCGTTGAGCTGCCGCTTATCCACCACATGCAACCAGCCTTGCATACCAGACTCGCACTATAACTGGAGAACACGCACACACTAACTGGAGAACACGCTCCTACCATATAATAGACGAACACACACGCAGTAACAGACGAGCAACGCCGCACCTGCGCGGATATGTGCGCGCAGGGGTTTAGAAAACCGCACAGTGCGAGCAACATCTTTTTCTTTTCTTCTCTCTCGTTTACTTTTTATTTATTTGTGTTCGTCCGGAGAGAGGAAAGGGTGCGCTATTAATGGCCGGCGCTTTTGAAGTCCTGCCGCCGAACCCATATTATGTACAAGGGTCTCGCTGGCCGGCTGCTGCTTTTCTTTTCGTTTCTGGAGAAATAAAAATCTTACTCGCCCACCCGCTGTTTCGCTGAAAACATCGATTCTGCGACTTTGCGGCGAGCGTTCGATCACTGCCGCCGTTCATCCCCCGCTATGCCGCAACTGGAGCGAGAGCATGATGTGGCGGCGAGCGGTAACAGTTCTCGCCCGACTAGAAGTTGTTATCGAAGCTTATAGGTTTTACGCGACGACCTGTCTACACACACAACATCGCCCATTCTTAGGCGGCTTGCGAGGTGGATATGGCAGTTATTCTTGTTTTTCTTTTTTTCTTTTCAGCTAGATGTATACCTCAGTTACGTAATACGTCAAGGCAGGTTTTTATTGCGATAGCAATTTAATGGACACTCCAGGCGGATTTCTGCCGTCACCGTGAGGTTCCGTATAAAGTCCAAGGGACATAAAATCGTCGCCGCGCGCCGTATGCTGTATGTGCGAGTGAAAGCGCGCGAGGGACGCGCGCTTTATCGGAGAGCGAACGCACGGCGGAGAGCAAACGCGACGTCTTCCGTTGTGCGAAGGGCCGAGGGGGGATGGGAGGGAGCGAGGGGAGGCGACGTTTAGCTGCGGCACCAAAATGCGTATCTTGCGGCCGGGCGCAAGGGGAACTGACGACTCAATCTCCCACGCGAAAACAGGAAAGCAGGAAGGCAGCGCGGGAGGGAGGGGTGCGGCTTCTACTCTGCCAGCAACTGCGTACTTGTACTTTGCGCGGCTGCGTGCTGACGCGCGAACCGTATCTTGAAAGCGATCTCCACACGGCTTTGACCTTTGTATGTGGTGTGCTTTCGCCGCCCAGTTTCCGATGAAGCTAAAGACCGTACGAACCTTCGCTCGCTGCTGCAGCCGCGCTTGCTCACGCCAGCGTTTTGGCAGTGGTTGTCTGCGGTAATCGAGTGTGATCTATTCATGTTTTCTTGTGCGCGTTGATCCCATGCTTGTTAATTCAGTTAGTAAGCGAATGTGCCCAAGTTTATGCTGCCGATAAAACTACTATCCCTACTCCGTATAGCTCTCTACTAATTTGCTATCGCAATTGATGCTTCGCCATTCGGGTGAAACTACGACTTTTTTCGAGAAGTCCTGGTTTCGAGGTACTTGGTTTCGAGGTGCTTTTTTATTGAGATAGCAATTATATGGACACTCCAGGCGCATTTCTGCCGTCGGCGTCGCCGTGAGGTTCCGTATAAAGTCCAAGAGCGATAAAACTGTCACTGCGCGCCGTATGCTGTATGTGCGAGCGAAAGCTTGCGAGGGTGAGCCGGCGATCGCGGCTCAATCTCGCACACGAAAGATAGGAAAGCGGGGAGGAAGCGCGCCGTCTTCCTTCGCGCGCAAGGCTCCGGAGAAGGGGGTGGGGAGGCGGGCGCGTTCTACTCTGGCCGAGCGAGCCCGCCCGGACCGGTGTATCTTTAAGCCGTCTGCGACGGGGACATAGTCCACCGCGCGCTGTGTTTTCGTGGCTTCGTTCGCGTTGACGCGAGAGGCGGCACGAGGGTTAATTCGCTCGCTGCTGCAGTCGCGCTTCCTCATCCCAGCGTTTTGACAGCGAGTATCCGGGGTCATCGAGGGAGATGTGTTCATGTGCTTGCACGCGCTGACACCATGCTTGTTAGTTTAGTTAATATGCCTATGTTTACAAGTTTATACGGCCGATAAAACTACTATTCTTGCTTCGAATAGCTTTCCACTAACTTGCTATCGCAATCGATGCTTTGTCTTTCGGGTGAAAGTCCGACTTTTTTTTTCTTCAGCTAGTTTTGAAGTCTTTGACAGGACATGGGACAAAACGGCCAGTTTTCCTTGTACGAGCACTTCCCGACAAAATTTCCCCGTTGGCGAAAATGACTTCCCGAGAAGAAACATTCAGAGGATTCCGTGTTCGACCATGTTGAGATGGTCACCGTCGTAGCGGATAACCGCGCATTGGTATAGCATTCTCATCGCTGCAACTTTTGTTATAACGCTGATACAGTATTTTCTTAACCTACAAATAAGGAGCTACGCCAGAATGGCTATTTGGTTTATTGAATCCTTGGGATTCAACAAAACCACACTGTCTATTATAGTCACTGCGCTGTAACAGCTATTAGCATTTAACGTAAAAGAGGGTGAAAACATGCGTCTTTATCAAGTTTTACGAAATTAGAGAGCGTGGCGACTCCAGATTGTTTAACGTTAGCTTCCACAACGCTGCATGGTAGTTATGGGACAAAGCAATGACAAGTGAGAGATAAAATAGACAAGAATATAGCTGCGGGTTTTGCTTGCACATGTCATACGGCGGTGGCGGCTTTGAAAACTTAATTACCTTTTTCTTTATCTTATCTCTATTCACAACCTAGCTTCACTGGGCAGAGTGAGACGCTGAAAAAGCACATCCAGTTAAGCGGGGAAGCGAGAGAGGAGAAATTTATTCGATAAATGCCAGAGAGGTTAGCCCGAGGTTGGCTCCTTTAGCCTGCTACTCCGTGCCGGGATTAACGGAACAGGGAGAGAAGGTTGGTAATGACTGGTGTCAAAGTAGAGAGAGAGTGTGGATCTTCACAGCCGTGAGCCAAGTCCCGTGCTGTGCAGGAATGCAAGTCATCGGTTAAGAGGATTAGTAATTTACACTTATGGAATGTCATGAAGCTCAGTCTTATCGTACATAGCTATCCGTCTCTTTCCTTATCGAGAAACAATTACTTAGATCCGAGCACACACTGTGAAAAGCTATGACGTCACGGCGAGCTGCTGCGGGAACTTAATGTCTTCATTTTTATGTCTCTTCCGGCTTATACCTAGGGTCCTTCGTTATCAGGGCTTAGTATTCTTTTAAATCTGGGGGAAGTAAAAATCAGGTGTTATTTTTGAAGAGGAAGACGGGGTAAAAATCGGAGGTTTTGTCGTCTGGCACGAAAACCGGTGAGAAATTGGGTGTTTTGCTAGTCTGGTGGCGCAAAGTTCCAAATTTTTCCGGTAAACTCTACAAACGATTACCACGAGCAAGTGTCTCCTTTTGGACAGAAATGTTCTACTTGAACAAGCGAAATCAGTCCCAGGAAAATCTAATGGCAAGGAGCTGCTCGCAAATTATGTGGCGTACTCATCGCTATAAATCTTCGTTGTCCGGCATTATTATTACATCTAAAGTATACCACAATAACAAAAACAACAAATGGAGACGGGTTTGACGATCCATGGTTTACTTCGTTTTCTGAACTTTTAACATCGGAGCTGTTTGAGCTCTTGGTTAGGCCGCGTAGTGCGAACAAAAAACTGCGCCTGGCGATGACGTCAACGCGCGTTGCCTAGCAGCTGCCTCGCGGAGCGGCGTGTGCTTCGCCTCCTCTCTGTGCCGTGCACATTATGGCCTTGACATGTGACGTTAAGGAGAGGGAAGGAGAGCATGCGCGCGGCCAACACACTAAAAATCTCCCTTTCCAGTTGGTGTTGGCGCGACGCGCGCTGCGCTCGAGAGAGACATAGAAAATTAGAGCGCGAGAGAGTGTGAGAAAGAAACAAACTGTAGCAGCATCAACGAGGCAACGTGCAGAGCTGCTGCCGACACCGTCCGCGTTTACCCGCTTCGCGCCGAACGCGCGCGGAGTCCGTAGGGTGCCTCGATGCCCAGCGCCGGCTGAACGACGGCGCTGGCATCGAGGCACCCTTAAGGTCCCTGTATGTTGAAAAATACAGGGACCTTAGGCACCCTAGGAGTCCGTGACTGCAGCGG
This sequence comes from Dermacentor silvarum, assembly GCF_013339745.2. Classification (NCBI taxonomy): domain Eukaryota; kingdom Metazoa; phylum Arthropoda; class Arachnida; order Ixodida; family Ixodidae; genus Dermacentor; species Dermacentor silvarum. The sequence goes on from NC_051157.2 coordinate 12,023,542, forward strand.
GCGCCTCTGGCGTCGGCTCGGCAGGTTTCGGCCAGCCACGCACCGGCAAGTGCGGAGCAAGGAGGATACATAGGTGCGGAGGCGCAGCTTGGCCGTGACGTCACAGGGGAGTTAAAGCTCAGAGACGCCGCGAAGGCGGCAGAACTCTCGTTGACTCTGTGGCGAGTACATGTAGCCCTGACATGGGACGACCAAAGAAGATCCGGACACCCGAAGAAGCCACTCATCTTGAAGCGCGTCGTGCGGCCAAGCGAGAATCTGCGCGTCGGCGGCGAGCCGATTCGGAATACCGTGCCTAGCAGCACTTAGCATTTCGCAGCAAAACTTAGCCAAGCCTAGTAAAACCTGGAAGAAAAGCTAGGTCGATCACCAGCTCCTCTGTTTACTTCAGCCTTGCACCACTAGTGCACGCTGCCCACGTTCTTTTTTTTTTTGTTGTTTTTATGTAAAGGAAAAAAAATACAAGTATTGCACACGGGCATACCGTTCGCGGGAGATGTGATGCCTTCCTTTATCTGAGAAGTATTTGCTGACGTGCTTTATCGTACGCATTGAAACTATTTGCGTGTTCATCCTAAACGTTCGTCCTTGTCTGTTGTGGTCCTGTTTTATTGCTTCTCGGTATAAGCTCTTGCAACAAAATTAACGAAATATCAACTAGAGAAACGAGTCACCCTTCCTCGAGCGTAATTAAGTTGGCGATACATCCTCTTGACGTCACACTGCAGCTAGTGTTCGCAATGCAGGGCAACGTCAGCGCTGCGTTAATTCGCTACAAATGCATTACCACCGTTTGCATGCATGCGACGAGCGGGAAATGCGATGCTAATGCTATGTCCCATTGTCGTATTCATGTAAACGCGGTGTATGAAAAATCAACAAGCTTCACTCAACGCCGCAGACCTGGTAATACTATATTTTTTTATGTATCCCGGTTTTAGCTTGAATGCTAGGCCCAAACCGAGGCATATACCACATTCATTTATTAATAAATAAATAATATCACCTACCTTGACTACTTGCTCACGAAAGGTGGGCAGAGTTCATTGCCTTTGTAACACCCGCATTTAATATTATCCTATACCAAAGGGCAAACTTCGTGAATAAAGCGGGTTTAACATGATTAAAAAAAATTTTCTTCGGGGTGCAAAAATTGGGACATATCTGGTTTTACCTGAAAACGAAGGACTCTATACTTATAGCCGAGCCTCCTCCTCTCACGGTAGGAGTTGCCGTTGCCAGAAGCGCAACTTACGAATCAACTTAACCCACCATTTCTCTGTAGTGCCCCTTCTGAAGGCCCGTGTCTCCGTTGTTAATGTATGTGCGCATGCGCGCGTGCATGCCCATACGCGCGGAGGCATTCAATTAAAATACACAGCCGGTATAAACAGGCAGGCACGGCCTCGGCGCTGCGGTAGCGTGCCTTTAACGTCGTTTCTCTCGAAGTCGAGGTCGCGTTCTGTCACGTTTTTACCCTCGAAGGCCACGCCCTCCGTGTAGGACATCTGGAACAACGCTGACTGCCTGCTTGCCGGTTACGGCAAACGCGTATGCGTGTGCTGGGAAATGAGACAATTACGAAGGAAATCAGGCGACCAGGAGAAAGTATGTGCGCGTTCTGTGTGAATGACCAAACTTAGTGTCCTTATAAGTGCATGTTTCATATCGCGATCACTTCGCACGATCGCCGTTTCCTTCGAGACACAAAACCACGAGAGCCGGAAACGCATTCTTTCAACGCAGACATATCTATAGTCTGTGACAACATAAGAATGCAGTGGAACATATACCGATGTCCAACTCGAAAGGAACTCGTGTAGTTGGTTGCGTCAGCCAATTGCATTGACTCATTTCCGTGACGTCATGGTGCAGGCAGACTACTTTTAATATCGGCGTCTCTGGGTAACTATATTTCTTTGCGCGAAGGCACAAAGAGCAGCTGCAGAGTGGTTTTGTAGTCGGAGCTAGTACTGAGTTCTATAGGCTGTCACCGAGCACCACAAGCTGTAAGGGACAGGCTGTCCCCGAGCCGTGTGCAGAGCAGAGATGCTCTGCACACGTCTCGGTAACCTTTGTTAAGAAGGCGCGTATGCGCGCGCCCCATTTCACTGGCCCCTGATTTGCAGCTCTGTCTTCCGTCTAGAGTACCACGATGTGAAGAAACTCTGCCTTCGCATCGCGTGCAACATATGCGATTCTATTATTGTTTAGAGCTACAGGTGTAGTGTGGATAGCTTGTGTGTGCGTGCGTGTGTGTCTGTTGGTGTTAGTGCCTGTTGTGTATGTCACTTTGTATATCAAATTTCTTACTCAACACCTGGAACAGCACAGCAAGCCGTTCCATGGCGTTCGCAGTTTATCATTAAAATAACAGTGTCTTTCTTTTCTTTCTTTTTTTTTGCTATTGTTCTGGCTGTTTTGTTTCATTATTTTTACTCACGTATAAATTATTTCATTGTTTGTTCAGCATTTTGGGATATCAAGCACGTTAGCAGCCAAGTCTTCCATTGTGTCGCAGCTAATAATCAATAACAGCAGGAACAAATGTGCCGCTCGTTACGGCGCAGTTATTTACTCGTTTTGTTTTACGCAACAAGGGTGATCACTCGAAAAGCGTTTGATGGGGGGCTAGTTGGTAAGACATTTAGGAAAATTATAACTGCGCTAAAACGAGACACGAGAACGAAGTGGACAGGACGATCGCAGCTGGGTGATCACGTCGATACGTGAATTTATCAAGAAAAAACGCCTACCATGCTAAGTACGTGAGTACCATTGCGCTCTCACAAACTCCATACATATAAATCTGGGTCCCTTATGTCATCAAGTTCTCACATTCGGGACCTGTCAGAACTTTGGCGAACAAAACACAACTCTACTTAGATACACCAACGACCCGCCGCGGTGGCTTAGCGGCTATATGGTGCTGCGCTGCTACGCATGAGGTCGCGGGATCGAATCCTGGCCGCGGCGCCCGCATCACGATGGGGGCGAAATGCAAAAACTCCCGTGTCCCATGCATTGGGGGCACGTTAAATATCCCATGGTGGTCAGAATCAATCCGGAGTCCCCCACTACGGCATGCCTCATGATCAAAATCGTGGTTTTGGCACGTAATACCCCAGAATTCAATTAGATACGCCGACACGGAACAAAGACGAGGATAGGAGTAATTATTATCATAATTGTTTGTTTTGAAAACATATATACATTTGACAGGGAAGGAAAAGTGAGGAACCGACTGGCAATTGCCACCGGAAGGGGCACGACACCTGCCTGCTCTTCAGAAAGGGGGAGGAGGCAGAAACGCAAAAATGGACGATGGGAAGAAGGAAGGAAAAGAGGAAGAGCAAGATGGGAAGTCTCAAAGAAGATTATTCTGTTGCACCCGCTCCCCCTTTTTTCATTTCTTGAATTCTATTTATACCGTTGAAACACGCAGCTTGTGATGAGGAAGATTCTCTGCTCTCGCGAAAAACCCTGGCCACTAAAGAACACCCGTGTATGTTTACAGCGGCTGCAGGGTATAAAATTGCTCTCCTGAACAAAAATGTGAATAAGCAGTTGGACGGTTGACGTATATACTATACAGGGTGTTTCATTTTAGCTGCACTAAATTTTAAAAAAATTGCCTGTGCCAGATAGCAGAATTATAATCATTGATCTAAACTACTCGACGAGGCGGCCGTTACTTCCACGAGAAATCAAAACGCCTAATTGAAGAAATAACATAATTACGCTAATTAACTTTTGAATGAATTATTTTATGGCACGTCTTTCAATCTACGAATTATAGCCGCTGAGTTCGCAAGGCGTATCATACCACTTGGAACGAATTCTCAGGACTCGAGATATTAATTTTCAAAGTGTCCGACGAAATGCATTGGCGTTCCAGTTAACTTTTTGAGGAATACGCTGTTTTCAAGCACGAAGTTAACTGCACAAATTCAAGCACAAAGTTAACTGGAACGCTCATGCATTTCGCCGGACACTTGGAAAATTAGTATCTCGAAACTGGTTCAGTCCTGAGAATTCGTTTCAAGTGGATACGCCTTGCGAACTCAGCAGCTATAATTCGTAGATTGAAAGATGTGCCGTAAAATAATTAATTCAAAGGTTAATTAGCGTAATTATGTTATTTATTCAATTAGGCGTTTTGATTTCTCGTGGAAGTAATTGCCGTCTTGTCGAGTAGTTTAGATCACGGATTATAATTCTGGTATCTGCCACAGGCAATGTTTTAAAATTTGGTGCAGCTAAAATAAAACACCCTGTATATTAGACCAATGAGGCAACTAGCCCAGGCTAGACTTTTGGTCAAACCGCAGCTAGTGAAGTGACCAACAGTGGTAGAACAATTGGGATATGTGTCAGGCTGGAGCCAAACTTTCCACAAGGGGACGTGTCTTCCTCAGTGCGTCCAAGTCTCCATCTTGCTGTGAATGTCTGTCTTGTGCGCGAACTACAACTGTTGGGGGTGGTGGTGGTGGTGGTCGTTACGATGATGTTGCTACAGGCGGTATTGCTCCATCTCAGCGTCTCTTCCCGCGTCAATTTGTCACTGTGAGTCAACGAGTCCTCTCTTCAACAGCTCATCTCTTGGTGAAAGTGCGATCTTATGTTTAGCTCTGGTAAGTTGCACTGTTTCAGCACTGAAGACGCACTGAAGTTGCACTTTTTCAGCATTGAAGATGCATTGAAGATGCATCAACTGGCCATCATCGAAACGCTGTTGCTGCAAATGATCCTTTCGGGGCATTTGGAAATCGCTGCACGAAGAATTCGAGCATGCGGATGGTTCCTAAAAGCGCACTGCACTGGCCTCTGACAAGGTTTCTGTCCCGTTGATCAGGAAAGAACTTGCGTAACAGCTCGTCCAAGAGGACATGCGAGATCGTTGCTCCCGAGCGCCAGCTTTATGTCTCCGCCACCGGGCGACAGTTTCTCCCGTTGGGCACACAGCTCCGGCGGTCCTCCCAGCTTTATGCGACAATGCGACTCGTGTACCAGGTCTCGCGCGCGAGACACCCAAAACACGTTTCCCGTCTCCGCATTTTGTGCCAGAAGTGCGGCTCTTTTCGCGTCACATTTCACTTTACGATACGATAAAGAAAAGAGGCGCATACGCCTTCTTCCGCTTTAAAAGAGCTGCGATGTCTTGACACCATCCGAAAAGGAACATGACTCGCGTGCAAGACGAAGCGGGTATGTAAGCACATTTCAGAGTTGACTGCCGGAATGGCGTGTTTCTTCCTTTTTTTTTTTCTTTTTGTAAGTTTTAACGTGCAGCGACACACCTTTTCGCACACTGTGGTGCTGCGTCGCGCACTGCTCACGGAGAATACGTAAGAAGCAGTTGATGGTGGTTCTGGTTTCCAGGTTCTTGCAGGCACTTTTCGGACAACCTGTCCCGCGCGTATGGCTCTCGAATAAAACCTCTCTTGGGGAGCTTGAAACGAGTACGTAGAGAGTCGTCGGTGCATACCCGACTGTATATATATACCGTATACAGAAGCTGTGCCTGCGGCTCTGCTTTGAAGTTTTTACCTACGCGGTGCCTGCGTTATACCACGGGAAAAAAAATAACGAAGAAAGAGCAGCGGCCGATAGCTATCCGCGGTATAGAACTCCGAGCGCACAGAGGCTTCTCAACCCGTTTGAAATTCAATCTTCGTACTACTGGAAGAGAGCCAGCGATGTAGCTCGTTCCAGAAAGCTCAAAAGCAAAGAGTAACGTCGTTGGAGAAGCGTTCCCCGCTGCCCGATCACGCATGCATACGTGCAGCAGCTAGATTCAGCGAAATGCCATTACATCAACGGGCACGCATTTCCGGACGGCGCCGGCTCAGCTCTGTTCTGTTATTTCAACCATTATCTGGAGCCGCAACCAATTTAATGCATTGCTTTCTGCGCTCCCGCAATGGCAAGTATACTGTGGTATCACTCGAAAGAACCTACACGTGTTTTTTATCTTTTTGACTCTGTGCATCGCATGATTGTCGAGGCCACGCATTTGTCGGTGCCATTTTGCGTGCAATCTGTAATGATCTATATCGACGCAGACCCTGGCCTGCAGTTTGCTCTTTTGTGTTTCGAATCGAACGACGTGCTTATCGCCACGCGCATGTCACGATAAGAAGACCTGGCCTGCAGCTCATTTAACTCTCGATGAACCAGGCGCGGCGCTGCAGCCTCTCAAAGAACGGCAGAAGAAATATCGCCGGCGTCTGCCTACCCGCCGCCATTCGTCGCTGATTGCAATAAACAAGGACGATTGCTCTAACGAGCTTGGCCCTTGCATGCGGTCGGAATCGATGTTTGGAATAAAAGAGGCGTTCTCTCGGCGGTGCTGGAAGTCACCCGCGATAATACGTATAGCTTTCGCTTTCGTTATCGTGGTCTGTATAAAAAGAGACCGCTCGCTGTAGCTACGGTTGTCTCGGTCTGTGACTTCTGTTCCTGCCATCCCGGACCGGCGTTTCTCCTGCCAGGCGGGGCTTCGAATTTCGTTTTGTCTGTTACGAGCTAGGCACGCCTTCGATGGGTGATCCTGGGTGCCTTTGCTCTTTAACAACTAGCGCCACCCGATGATAGAAACTGGAGGCAACGGCCGCAGCTATATACAGCCACAACCAACCGAGCAGGCGGACTCGACTAGTCGGGTCCTCCCTCATAAGCAAGCCGCACACGTTCGCGGGATGCCCCGCAGTCTCCCGATCGCCCCGCCGGAGAAGACCGGACACATATGATGATGATGATAATGATGAACCTCTGTCACGGCTCGCACCCACTAAGGGGGACAGGCCAAGAATCGGACGGCAGTTGGTATGCTAAAGAAAATTCGTATTTGAAAACAAGAAACGCAAAGTAAAAGACAAACAAAAAACAAAGGCAGATGTTGCAATAACTAGATTACCATGCGAGCGAGCAGTCACACAAACTGAAAGGTGAATGTTAAAAGCGGTTACAACCAGGGAGAGGTAATATTAGCAAAGAGGAGAAACCAATTTAGGTGATATGAATGCATCTGATGTGTAGAATACAAATACAATAATTAGCAGGGTAATTGTTTTGTTTCAGTTAAATAATGAAATACTGCGCAACACACGTCTCTGTGACTAAAGCCTATTGCCGAGGCCCCAAATGATAACAATAGTGGTATGTTTAACCCTAATCCAATTTTGTAGAGTGGAGATTCCAGCAATAACTTTCTCTGGTGTGAATATCGTCTGCATGATGAAAAGTAGTGTTCTATATATATATATATATATATATATATATATATATATATATGTATAAATACTCCTTCTTATATTCATTTTCATCTTCTATCCCTCTCTCCTGCGTATCTATCCGCCGGGTGAAGTAAAGATATAATGAGAAAGAGGGAGACAAACGGAGGTAGAAAGCGATAAAAGAGAAAGAAAGGACCAATAAGCGAACTGGGCAAAGCGAACCAGGACGCAGAAAGAAGTAACTCGCAAATTACGAGAACCTTTTGACTTCTGTTTCTTCTTTCTTGCAATGAACAAACTAGCCAAAAGAAACTTTCATTGAAAAAAAAAAAAAAGGAATGCAGTTTCGACGTCTTAAAAAAAAAAAAGTCGATTTTGTTCCGAACATGAGCTTTCCATGATGTCACGGGAGGGCAACAGGAGTCAGAAACCATTGAAGACGGAAGCAAAGAGGAAAAAAGAAATCATGCAAGGAATCGTGATGGCGAGTCGAGAGAGGCAAAGGAAAAGACTTGGTAATACCGGAATGATGATAATGAAATTTAGCGCATGCACGCAGGAGAAAGAAGAGATCGCAGATATATTTTTTAATTGCATATGTAAATCTTCAAAACATTACTTAAAAGTTCAGACAGCGAATTCTTGGCCAATCCCCCAGTGTGGGTACGAGCCAAAGTGTGAGGTCATCATCATCATCATCATCATCAAGTGCCTGCTTCTGTCATTTCGGTAGAGTATGGGGTTCTTGAGTTTGGGGACCCTGTTTCAAAGCCACCATCGGACACTTTATTATTATTATTATTATTATTATTATTATTATTATTATTATTATTATTATTATTATTATTTATTTAATGAAAGAGACTCGATACAAGCGCCAGAGGAACCTACCTGTCTACCACAATGTTAGTGGTATAATGCAAACGTTGCTTCGCATTAGAAGATGCAGTGTTGATCGAGGTAAACATATGTTAAAAAGACGTTTCGGTTACTTTACGACAGTCTAGTTCACCGCCTTTCAATCGTGAACCTACCAATAATAGCGTAAGCCTAATTGTGAGTAAGGCCTCCATCGGGGAACCGAAACGTCTCTAACAAGGTTACCTTCGTCGTCACTGCGCCTTTGCTATGATCTTTCTCCATGAGACCGTATTCGGTCAGACACTAGATTTTTCCAAAATAGAAGCAAACCGAAAACATGAAAACAGCCCCCGATATAAAGTCCCGAGGCCGAGTTCACAGAGTCTTTCGTTCGTAACTGTTCTTTGTCATTGGCTCGACCGCCTTCGCCAATAATACGTCCGGCATCAGGATCGGCGGGACTTCGCTCTTACGAACGTTTTTTGCGAGACAAGAGCCCCGAAGCTGCCGCCGCGAGGCGGCGTGGACGAGGGCGAGAACGTTGAACCTCTCCTCCTCGTTCGCCCCGACGGAAGGAGAGGGGGCCTGCGGCGGCACGTGCACGCGAGACAGCATGCAGATGATGCGCGGCCGGGGTTCGCAGATGGCAGAGCCACCATCGGCTGCTGCTGCTCGCCGCCGTCTCCGTGCTCTCTCGTCTCGGATCTCTTCTTTCCACTGATGCATACCACGTATACACTGGCCGCGGGCGATATAGTAGCTGCCGGCCGCAGCTCCGCGTGCTTCTTTTCCATTTCTCCGCAAGAAAAGGGGTCCTCCGCACTCCCGTCCGACTGCTCGGTGGCGGCGCGCCCCGTTTCGCAACCTCCCTCCACCCCCACCCCGGCGTTCTCTCGACTCTGGTCCCCGAGCGTTTCGCGGCATTCACTTGGCACCTTCCTTCTTCCCCCAGAAAGTCTGGCCCTTGTCGCTCCCCGTAGACCGCGTCGTGCATACAGTACGCGTAATATACGCACGTCCGGGGTTTCCGGCGATATACGCAGCACTCTCGCTTTCCTGCTTTTGTTTCGCAGTGCTTTTTCCGTTTCTTTCTTATATTCGTACGTTATTTCCTCCTTGCTGCAGCTGTTGCGTGGTTCGTGAGGGTGTGGTATGGTGAGGTAATCCGGGATCCTCAGCGGGGGCTGCATGGATGTCACGCTGTGTCTGCTGGTGTAATGAACAGTAGACAGCAGCTAGCTCGGACGGCAGAGGAGCTTACGTACGCGGCTTGCTGACGAAAGCGACGCCGCGCTGCTTCACGTATACCATCAGCATAAATTGAAACGCGAACGAGACAAAACTGATCGGAACACCTGTTACGCGAAATTATACGGGAAGTGCGGCGTGCACTCACTCTGTGTCGGTTTCGAAGCATGCATGCTGTAGTCCCAGACATGCGTTTTGGAACGTGGTTACAGACGCAGGCAAACCTGGAAACACAGCAATACACTCTAGTTGTTTTCGACTTCGCGTGCGAATTTACGCTGCTAGTGCATTGATCGCTGGTGTTACCAGCTTAAAGGAGCAGTGAAGTGAGAATTCAGTTGCGCTGAATTAGTCAATTACGCTTCTACAATGCCAAAAAGAAGCCATTCTTACCGTGAAAGGTGGTTAGATATGGCTAGGAAATGCGCAAAAACCAATACTGGTGGCGACGCCGTCTTTAAGTTCCCGCACCAGATCGCCGTGACGTCATGGATTTTGACATGGTCTGCTCGGTCCTAGTTAATTGCTTATTGGTAAAGCTGGACTACATTGTATTCTAAAGGAGCCAAAGACTGAACTTAGCAAATTCCGATAACATTTACTGCGACATAACAGCCCAAATACGAAGAAAATATTTTGAAGTTCGTTTCGTCACACTGACGTATCCTGGCGCTGGCGTTCCGGAGCGAAATAATAATTATTTAAATAATAATTAATTAAAGGTATATAGAAGCTTCGCCTTCATTTTTTTCTTTTAATAATCAATGCATTACCACTGCAAAATTAATGAAAACTAAAATTTTAAACAATTCTTCATCAGTCTAAACTCATTTTAGTACCTCTCCTCTCTGTGTTCATTTAAAGGAGTACTGGACCATATTTCCGAAGTTGTACAAACTATACCATACGTTTTTCGCACGTAAAGTGATTACTCTTAGACTGTACGAAGGTTGGGAAACACTTATGCGATATTTGAACTTGATACTAAAGTTGCCTTCGAAATGCCGGACCTGGCGTCATTGACGAACAATGACGTCACGGCATGACATATAGCTGGCGTCGTTCAGCGATAAGGCTAGGTAGGATGACATTACTCATAAAAAAATAAAGAACAGTGCAGGACATGTTTATTCCAACTAAGCTATCGTGTGATAGTTATGACCGCTGGCGATTACAGAAACGGGGTGAGCCAGTGTATCATAGCGTCAAGACACATCCATCCTGTGGGTGCAGACATCGAAACTGGTCCGTAGAAACGAGTATGTTTGAATACTCTTTAAGGGGGTCGGAATGCTTGCCAGTATTTTTTAAAAGCTACAGACGGTTCGGACCTTCGTATAACGCAAAAAAAAAACAATAGGCGAAGAAAATACGACTTGAAAATGTCACGTGAGTACGTCTTTAAGACGTCGCTCAATTTTGGACATATACGTACAAGTCCTGTAGCCTGTGGGTTGTGATTTAGGGGACGACAGATTAACAAACTTTTCTTTCCGCACATTTATCAAGGTCGACCCAATAGGTCGCGAAGCTTCGGGCGTAAAGCGGTTCAGAACAAATTGTCATCGACATCAGCAAGGGTGGTTATGGGAGAAGCGATTGAAGCGCGACTATGTTTGGAGGGAACAAACATTGGGAAAGAAAAAAAAAGCGTTTTTTAATTAAAGCGATACACTGTTAGATTCATTCAACTAAAATAAGCGTCCTAATAAATTTTACATATGCATGGCGAGAAAAGAGGAGACAACTGTATTTCACTTGATCATTATCAATAAATACCTTTTTTCAGCGCCCACCGTAAGAGCGCCCACCGATAACGGCGGGCGTTGACGCCGCTATCACTTGCAATGCAATGCAGCTCTTGAAGTGTGCAGAAAAGCGCGCTCGTAACGTTCACCTGTTAAAATACGACCCACTCACATGTGTTGTTTTGCGTGCCGATATATGGCTGAATTTGGTGACGCCGGTAGTTTCATTGATTCTTAACCTGTTCAGTCAAAAGTAGTGAGTTGCGACCGCCAGATAATTGTTTACTTTAGTTGTTCTCGTGCGACAGCGCTGGCCGACGGGCTTTGTGTCCGATGAAGGACGAGCACTCTACGCCCAAAGCGTTCGTCGGCTTAGGAAGAATGTATGTTCTCTGCAGGGATGCGATTTCGACACCCGTACGACTGACCTTTTCCTGCATCGCTTTAAGCACTGAAAGCTCGGAACGCTCATCAAGTCGAATGGTGGAGGCATTTGAATATACAGCTCTTATGACAGGCCTCCGAAAACAAATTTCACGCCTTTGAAAACAAAATGACGTCACTTCTGTTTTTAACGGTTGCGACGTCACATTATTTTTTCTTCCGCCGGAACTGTTCCCTCCTCACAAAGGTGGCGCTAAGCCCCATCATAGCCTCCTATGGCCCCATGAACCGCCGATGAACCGCCATGTTTTGAACGTATGTGCTTCTATGAAAGCTTCGCTACTAGGTATATTTATCTTGCATTTGTCACCAGTTTCCTTACATCTTCTCACGGCCTTGTTCCAACATCTCTTGCTGCCTCGAAATTGCTGGTTATAACGTGAGTAACGCTTGCGTACGAGCACTGCAGAGAACACGAGGAACAGCAACACGAGTCAGGCTCGCCTAAAAGGCTTTTGCCGTGAAAGAACGCATCATGCCCGAAGCCTCTTCTCTAGCTCAGGGCAGAGATCAGAGCCCATGTGTAATTGGTCTTCAAAGCTCACCCGAGACGCTCATGTTCATTTGTGAGATGTTCCAACCAGAACCTTATCCGGCGCAGTCCTGTAAGGTTTAAAGATACGAACTAATCGCCCCAACCGTATTGTGCTATCCAGAACCACTTCACACATTCGCGAGAGTACATTATAGGTGGTATCACACGGTACGCAACAGGTCGTAGCCGATCGATCTTGCGAAGCAGTTAAGCCCAACAGGGTTTCTGTGCGGATGCTGTTTCCCATTCCTTTCGAACGCGGTGGCTCGGATATATTGCTGTACCAAGCATCAAAGTGTGCATAAGCACTTATGCAGGCACGCACGCACAATTAGGTACGCACATATTTTAGCAGTTTATCACGGGAGACCCACAGAATCAACCGCTTACTTAACCGATTTGTTCTTCCTTCGCTTGCATTCCGTCTCCGTTGGAATGCGGCCGCCGCAGCCGGGAATCGCACCCGTGACCTCGTGCCAGCAGCAGAACGTCATAGCTACTGAGCTAGCGCTGCGGGACCCGCGACCATGTGTCCCACGTAAGCTGTGCGGAAATTTAAAAATGGGCAAGTGCTAGACGGAACCAAGGTAATGTTTGCCGTCGCTTGGAGCAAGTGAGACTATTTCTGGTATTTCGCCTAATTACGTAATTAGTTGTTTAATTAATCGCCTTCTCCAATATTATATTGAAAGTTAAAATGTCAATGGGAAAAATGTAGACCTTCCTGACAAATTCCCGATCCAGCTTTCGGTTGCTCAGTACGTGCTACAGTCGCCTTTAATCGTGCGGCACGTTTTCTTTTTTCGCGGGCTTTCTTTCAGGCCTTGAAGAAAAAAAAAAAGAAAAACGAAATGTAACTGTAACGCGTATTGAGCAACAGAAAGCTGGATCGGAAATTTTTGAGGAAAGTCTACAATTTTCTCACTGACACTTTTGCTTTGAATATAATATTGGAGAAATTGATTAGTGAATAATTACTAGTTATGTAAGTAAACGTACTACAAGAACAAAAACAGTCTGACTTGCTCCAAGGGCGGCGAAGATTACCTTGGTTCTGTCCAGCTACGTGACACTTGCACGCACGCACGCGCCCACACACCCACCCACCCACCCACCCACACACACACACACACACACACACACACACACACACACACACACACACACACACACACACACACACACACACACACACACACACACACACACACACACACACACACACACACACACACACACACACACACACACACACACACACACACACACACACCACACACACACACATATATATATATATATATATATATATATATATATACACTCCCAGAGTTAGTTCTAGTTGCAAAAACATAAATACCCCAGAAAGTGGGTGGGAAAACGGCTCCGCGGTAGCTCAATGGTGAGAGCATCGCACGCGTTATGCGAAGACGTGGGTTCGTTCCCCACCTGCGGACAGTTGTTTTTTCATCCATTTTTCACTTCTATTAATTTATCATTTCTTTAATTCATTTAGTAAGTACAAGTAATTTCCCCTATGTTGTCCTTGGTGTCATTGTTTGTTGGCTTCTTATGATAAGCTTGTGTATATATATGTATGTATATATATATATATATATATATATATATATATATATATATATATATATATATATATATATATATATATATATATATATATATATATTCATTCTCTCGCAAGTTCCGTCGCACACATGATGGTATTCACACTTGTTGCCTAAACATGTCCGTTCTCTTGCATCTGATGATTTACCTTGTCGTCTTATGTTGGGAACTGCTTGAGGGTCCTCTGTTCTTCTCACTCCTATAATTGTGAGAGCCACCTTAGGAGATTCGGCAAGGATGAATCAATCAACGGACATTGTCTGTCCCCTGCTATAATCAGGCCTTTTCTGAACGCTTTACTCACTCGCCGTTATATTTGTGCCTGGTTCATTGCGAAGCAAGGCGCTGTCCGGCGAATCTCTTCTGCTGCTGCGGCCGCACCATGCTGTGCCCCTGCGCCGACAGTGCGCGTGCGCGGTGTGCGTAATGCGCTCGCTGAGCGGCACCGCGTGCGCGCCACTGCGTAGATAAATGCCGGACGCTTTTGCCCCTATTTTGGACAGGAGAGCTGTAATGAGATATAATGCGCCGCAACCGCCTCATGCTTCGCTTGTGCGTACGTATTTTTCTCCGCCCGCGCTTTGAGACAAGGTAAACTTTCCGAGCTGAAATTACTGCGCTGCTCTCGATCATTTTCTTTCCCTCTACTGGACAGCTAGAGGAGGTCTCACGCCTTCGAGGCTTTCGGAGTCCTCCGCGTGGAGCTCTTAAGAAAGTCGTAAAGCGTGACGAGCCGCCAGCGCTGCACGGGTGACCGTGAAACTTAGCCGCTATAGGCCGTATACACGCTCATTCAGCAGTTCTTGAAGAATTATATTAGCGAGCTTTCGAGGGCCGCGCTTGAGTTCTCGAGCCAGAACCGTTTGCAGGGACGCGCGCGGGTGCTTCTAGGGTAGAAAATAACGGCTTCGTCCCACGCCCGCGCAGTAAGACCGAGAAAAAGCAGCAGCTCGCCAGCGGTGCCTTTTCCACAAGATGCGTATATACTACGAGTTTGACGATGATATACAAAAGAAAGGCTTTGTTCTCAACTTCTCACACGTATGGAGCAACGGGTCCCGCGAACCACGCATGCGCATTCTCACACAGTCGCTTGGATGACGGTGCGTAGTTTCCTATGTACCCGTCGAGATTATGGTTGAGCTGCCGACCATCCAGGCGAAAATTGAGCGTTTTCTCTAAACACTTCTCTCTCTGTATTTTTCTATTTATTTTTCTTTTCATCTATCTATTCCTGTTCACATTTCGCAAATTTCGCGAGACATTGTGAAGTTTTACGCTCGCTGCGAATGTTCGTATGCACATGCGGGCAAATTAACGCCCACTTGTGGTGCCTAAGTACAGAAGCGAGCTTCTTCGTGGTCTAAGCACGCGGCCTCGCGCTGAGAAAAGTAGCAAGAAGTAGGCTGCGTGCATATATTCGAGCACCACGGTGCGGTCGTCAGTTAAAAGTAGCGCGCTTCGGCCACCAAGTTCTGGCCTTTTTCTTAGTGCACGAGGTTTACAACACCTTTCGTCGTCACGCGCATTGACGCAGCATGAATTAGTGAGATATCGTTATTAGAAATGGGACGGCTTTTCGGTCTAAGGAGGGCTTAACTTCAGGTAACGAGCGGATCACTTTCGTCGATGAATGCCCGCCTGGCGTGTGAATTATCCCAGAAAGAAATCAGTGCGCCTCGTGATCGACTGTCGTTGGTTGGAGTAACACATCTGTAAAGTTGGGGTAACACATACGGCTGCATATGTTTATCCTGGAGATCTCTGTATAAGCAGCAGTCCCACAGCGTGTGCATAGCACGGGCGCCCGTTGTGCACGAACGCGTCGTATGCAGGTTCTAATATTGATTCGGTGGCTTCTTCTAGTGTTCTTTCGTCTTCATTGTCGACGGCTGTGATAGACTGGTGTATCTGACATAGACGTAGCATATTCCGACGCCAAACTAACGCTCGCCAAGAATAGCTGCAGTGAACTTGGGACCTGAGGTCGCGAGCTGCGTGGGTCCGATTCGAGTCACAATGAATGAGTCTCTTATAGCATCTTTATCTTTCACATAGCGGCCTGCCATCCTCTAGAGGTCCACGGAGGGTCTATGGACGTCAGCAGGGACCTCTGTGTTGATCGCCATTGCTTAACATCGTTTAAGGAATTAGCGAGTGATAGGGAGGCTGCACTAGCTATTTCGACGGACTATTTTCGTAAAGCTGCGTTTGATATAGGTATCAAGGTAAAAGTAAAAAAAAAAATTGAAGTTGTAAAATTCGCGTTCTGTCTTGTTGCACGGCATTAGCCAAACCACAAGTCTGGTTCAAGTGCGGCCCTGCGTCTTATTGTTTTTCGCACGGTACGCATCAAACCCCGCTTCACACACACAAAAAAAAAAAAAAAAAAAAGGTAGTCGCAGCTGCGTTTTGTCACTCGCTCTTTATTTAAGCGCTGTCGCCTTTCTCGTCGATTATTACGGCAGTAAGCGCCATGCATGCAGTATAGCGTGCTGAAACTTTAATCCTGGCAGCCGCGAAAATGACATCCTAGTCGCCGTACTTAGCGTCAGTTGTTCTTTAATATGTAACTGCACAACAACAACCTCCTCGTAGGCAACCGACGGTTTCCCGAAATAAAGTTGTTTACTATTACTACAACTGTATAACAACGACAATAACAAGTTTACTGTCCTGTGTGAGCGAAAGCAAAGGGTCAATGACGGCTGAAGAACCCTCTTTCGAAGCTATTCGGGAGCTTCTTCTCTGGCCCGGACATTTTCCTCTTAACGTCAGGATTAAACTACTGAATTGAATATACCACACTGAGGATCCGGCGACGTGCTCAACAGTTATGACAGGTATTGCAAAATTATGACAGTGTGGTCACGGAAAAACAGCAGTCGCCACCTGTTCGTCTCTCCAGACTCGAGCCGAAAATTACGCCCTGCAATAGGCAGGCCGCATTGTGCAGTCCGGCAATCATATTACATGTCGGCACGAACGATCTTTTAACTCGCTACAACGCTGAGAGTCGTCAGGTTAGCATTTGCTAATTTAATTGCTTTCCTGCGTGAAAAAAAGAATAAGCCATCTTTGGCGGATTCGCCATCAATCGATGACGCATCTTTCTCGACGAATGCCCGCGGCGGCGCGTCGTCACTGCTGTCGCCGCAAATTTAATTGGTCCCGCGCGAAGTGAAAGTGAATAGCCTGTATAGCCCTGCCGACAGACGGGACGCCGGCTGAAGGCACCGCCGCTTGCGTCATACGTCGCCAGCGCACGCGGGTTCGGTCCTTGGACGGCGGACAGTGGCCCTTCACACTGTGTTTCGCTAAAGCCGTGCAGCACTCAGGATTACGTGGGGCACGGAAATGTGGCGATCAGTGCGCAAAACAGTGCATAACGCCGGATTTCTGCGATGCTCTCACTGCATACTTGTGGGCATCCAAAGCGTAGAGCAACGTCCCTGCCTGGTGCACTGTCGTCTGCTCTTTGGTAGCGGCAGCAGACGACATGGCAGACGTTATGTGCATGTGCCGCGTATGGATACAGTGCTCGTGTACGCTCGCCGTTGTGATTGGCGTGCGCGGAATCTGGCGTACACCATGCTGAACCGTTTTACTGTAAGAGCAAGTTGGACCAAGCAGAGGGGACGTGCCGTCACGTCCCGGTTAATCGAAGTCGCCGTTCGTTATCGCAAGGCGTCTTCCGCAATGATGGGGGCGCTCGCTCGCGAACAGACCGGTGCGGCGCGTAGAACGAGAGAAGCAGCCCGGGCCAGTGATGGATGGGCCTGCACGTCTGCTCGAGCGGAGAAAGCGCCACGCGCGCTTTCGACTTCCAACCCTCGCCAAAGACGTGGCGGAGTCGGCGTCAAGTTCTCCGCGCAGCCTGTCGCTGCTGCTGCGGCGGCGAGACAGCGTGGTGTCCGCAAGGCTTCGGTTGCGTAAGCGACCGAACGAGCCCCGAAGGGCCCGCTTGACGGGCCCGCACCTTCTTCGACGGACACGGCGGTCCTGCTGCATATGAAAGACGCACGTACAGACAGCGACGGGGTATCCTTCGTTACGCGTGCGGTGCCTGCAAAGACCCCGGGGCCATATTCTGCCTCTATACGCGACGTGGTTCGTATCTCCTTCTCTTCTTCCTCCTCTTATGATAAGGCACGGCGACTTCCGCGGGGCTATGGCCTGCGAGAGGACATTGGCACTTGTGATGCGTGTTAACCGGTATATCGATGATCGGTCGTGTAATACCACGGAATCAGCATCATTACCGCCCTTCCCATTTACATCCTTCGTTCGTAATCTTTCTATACTTGAGCAAATCTTTAATGTTTATCTCAATCGCTTTAAACTCCAACCGGCGTGTTCATTGTATATATTACTTAACTCTGTTGGAACACACCAACTGAGATACAAGTGACCAACGACACTCTGCGAGTTGTATACTTATGTTTAATGGCAGTTTACGTCTTCAAATTACGCCTTGGCAGCGAGGGACGCTGCATGCTGTAACTTTAGCTTAATTGCGAACAGTCCATGTACTTCAGCTCGACCTGAATTAAAGTGGCCGTTTCTGTGTCGCACGCCCAACGTATAATGCGGCTGTCGCGTGGCCGGGAGTCGAATCCGCAACCATGTACTCAGGTGTAATATGCTTTGCGAATTCGGACGCAGCCTTCGCGAAGAATCTTCGACGACAGCTGTAGTAAATTTTGCTGCAGTACTCGCGTACAACTTACTCTGGCAATGAAAGGCAAGTTACGCAGGCAAGGCGTCAACAAGTAACTAACGCCACAGAAGAAAGTCCCCCATTTTCATCCACCAATAAACATCGTATTTACAGCAGCGCAATAAGACGAAATAGACCACTGAGTGTTAAACTTGGCTTATTTTTCTGCTTTTATCTTCCACGTTTGGACAAATGCGATACCGTAGCACGTGGAAGCTGCGCTGATCTACCTCACTTTATTTTATTTATTTATTTATTTATTTATTTATTTATTTATTTATTTATTTATTTATTTATTTATTTATTTATTTATTTATTTATTTCGTTATTTATTTATTTATTTATTTTGCCTTTTTTGTTTGTTTCTTTTTTTCACAGCCAAGAAAGTTTCTCGCCGTAGTGGTTCCTGCCCGGACTTTAATCGGGCAAGTGGACTCAGCCATGCGAGTGTCGTGGATCAGCGCGTTCAATATTGACCGATGTCACATGGGTCACATAAATGGTTATTGACAATTATTGACTGTAAATATAGTTTTCAGGCCATCCAAGCCTCATTTAATTTTTTTTTACAGCAAAGTTGTTATGCGGATTTCCGCGGCCAATTCCGTACGGCGGCGTGCTCGGTATCAACCAGCAAAGCAACCTGCGCCGCGCAGGCTCGATACCTGTGTAGTCTTCGGTACACTTTATGGCACCTCCTCGCAAGGTACGAACCGCTGCTGAAAAAGCGAATCGTAGAGTTACGCGCGCGGCTACAACCAGGCAACTTTGGTCTTAGCAGACCGCTAGGAAAAAAGCAGAACAAGGCGCAACTCCCCGTCGACGCCGGGCAGGCAGTTCAGATCGTTCTCGTGAAAACGACGGAAATAGACTTCGCCGCGAAGACCCTCTAGTGCGTGCTCCCGAAAAAGGGAGCTCCTGTGGAGTCGCTCCTCCAGCTTACGCTGTGACTGTGCTGGGTGCGCTGCGCAGGCCTGTGACTTATATTAGAGCGCAGCTCTTAGGCGCCAGTTCCTGCGGCGAGCGTCGGCGTTGTCCCTCGTAACCGAGCAAACGAACACAGCGAAGGATCAAAGCGAACGCGGAGCGCAGCGGCAGATGAAAGACGGTAATAGCGAAGAGAGCGCGAGGAGCAAAGCGCAGGAGGAAGCTGCAGCGGAACCATGAGGCGGAAAGCGGAGGGTATGGCGACAGCATGACAAGAAAAGCGTAGTGCCGCGCAAGACCGGCTTTGCGGCGACGATGGCTACGAGATGGCGCCAGAGTAGCACGCGTGGTCTTTATGGAAACAGAGCGCTGCGTGAGTGAAGGTCTATCTGCGGCGGCTGCTGTGAATCGCGCTCACGCGTCACCCACGCGCCGCCTTTGGCGATCTCCCGAATAGCGAGGCATTCGCGCCACACTTCGCTCCGTTCGCAACGTGCCGCACGAGACAGATTTGCCGCGCCAGCCAAGACATCGAGAAATCTTCTTCTTTCTGGGGTTTTACGTGCCAAAACCAGTTCTGATTATGAGGCACGCCGTAGTGGAGGGCTCCGGGTTAATTTTGACCACCTGGGGTTCTTTAACATGCACTACAACGAACCCCAGGTGCTGGAGGTATGAAAACACGTATAGAGCTGCGCTCAAATTCCGCATTAAGGAGTATCGTAATCGTCGGTGATTTTTTTATGTATCAGTTGCTAAGATTGCAATACACATGCGAAGGATTTTTCTTCTAAGAGTTCGCGGGGACGCGGGTGTTCGTACAATAGGCTTTGAGTATAAAACTGCCCGCTATGTGATTAGCCTCGCCTGTCTATCCTCAACGTTACTCATCATGCTCTCCTTTTTTTCTCTCTCTCTTTGCGCTTCGTGTCATTAAAATGTCTCCTTGTTTCCTCTATACACTGTGACTCGCATTATATTGTTACACACCAGGTGTTTAATGCAGGACCGCGATTATCCGTGATGTACGCATTGCGGATAAGGCGGGCACAACTGTATCATCAGACACACAAAACAATCTCCGGGCAAGCTGCACCTTCAAAGAGCACAGGCAAAACACTGGTGCCGACACTGAGTTCTCCCGTCCGGCAGTCAGCATTGGCACCACACAATTGCTAAAAGTCAATCCCCAGAATCACGTCATGCGAGGAGCGAGGAAGAACAGTAAACTCTGCATTAAAAACTCTCCCACCCCACGACACATCCACATTACACACACCAACCGGGTATAAAGATTCACCACAGACTCCACGGAAACTTGTACACTGGTCCCAACGAAACATAACCTTGCGTCCCAGAAGGCCTTTAAACCAGACAGTTGCTCCCGTGTCGACTAAAGCCATTGTAGAGACCCCATCAATCAGTACATGAACCTTATTCTTAAGCATGAAAATAGTTGGAGGCAGTTTAGTCAGCAGCGCACATTTTCCAGCGACCTCCCCTCCATCGGCCGTGCTGGTTAGTTTCCGGCAGGGGCGACACGAAACGGCGCCGAGGCGATGGTGACGTGAATCGCGGCCGAGGGGATGGTGATCGGGAGGCTCGGAAGGCTGGCAGTGGCGTCAGACTACGGTCGGAGGCAGGGGAGCGGTAGCGGTTCCGGGTTCTTTTTTCTCAACGTAGGTCTCCTGGGCGGTGCGTCAGTCCTCTCGGAAGTGGCTTCCTGAAGTGGAGTCTCCTGGCCACTGAGTGCGCAGTGTGCGACTGCTAGACCGCATAGCTCGGCACTGACGGTCCGTAGTTCGATGCTCGGCGTCGGCTACAGTACCTAGCTATGTGGCCAGGCATGCCGCAGAAGTAACACACTGGCAAAGGGCGAACTTCAGGGTGTGGATTGATGTATCCTGCCGAAGACGTCGGTTGAGGGTAACGAGGCTCTTTCCCCTGAAAGTCGTAGGTAGCGGTAAGTCTTCGTGGACGAAAGTTGTGTGGGCGTTGATCAAAACGTTGAGGGGGCGAATCATTGCGTGGTGGTTCGATCAGTCGTATCGTAATGCGGTTCGTCTCTGGAGCCGTTAAGATCCGCGACGTTCACCGAGTGGTTCCAAGTAGCCGAAGGGGGTTCCCAAAGAGTGTCTCGGAAAACGCAGGCGCTGCAACGTGGCGCCGCATAACGTGCCTGTTCGTCATGCCGCTGGAGCTCCTCGCGGACTATCTGACGGATGGAGGACGAAAGGTCTGGGTGCGGAGGGCTCGTGTCAACACTTGCAACGGTCGTTACGTTGGCCAGCCGTCCGAACTTTGGTGTAATTCGGCGAGTCTTCAGCGCCTCGAACGTACTGCAGTGCCGTATTAGTTCTGATACGGTGTTCAAGTTCTCTTTACCAATGAGGAAGCTGTACACGTCTTCCGCTATTCCTTTTAAGACGTGCCCCGCTTTATCTTCCTCTGTCATTTGATGGTTGACGGTCCGGCACAGCTTCAAAATTTTGTTTATATAGGTAGTGCAGGTCTCTCCGGATACCTGAGCTCTCTGGGCTAATAATTACGAAATGTGAATCCGCACGTTTATTCTTTGCTTCCGAGTCGCCGAAACACCTCTTGATCTCCTCAACGAAACGTGTCCACGTAGTTAGCATGTCCGCGTGGTTATCGTATACCATACCAACGCCGTGCCGGCCAAGAAGAAAACAACGTTCCTAACAGTGGCGCACTGACGGGGGGGGGGGGGGGGGGGGGGATTTGGGGGTTGTAACCCCCCCCCCCCCCTGAGGCCGAGTTAACCCCCCCATTTTGTTTAACCCCTTTTCTTTCCTTGCGCCTTTGAGTACTGCAACTAAGATGTAAGACGCGCAGTCGTCTGCACACTCGCAAACTGGCGCAAAAAGCGCATTTTTTGTCAATTTCCCGTGAAGAAATTGAAATTAGTGCTGTGTAGATGGTATCGGCAAACTGTCAACCCCCCCCCCCCCTTCCCCCCCCCTGGCAGAGATCCTGGGTGCGCTACTGGTTCCTAAGCTGACTGGCAGCGTTCCAGTTATTGCATTGGCTTACCCTTTCGTAATGGGTTAGCCACTCATCCAAATTGTCCTCTGCCTTTGCCGAGAACGTGCGTGGCTCTCGGTAGTGCTGGATAGGGACTGGGCTCGCCAAGCCACTGCTGGTGAGGGTATTTTGCTCTGTGGCGATGATTGAGCGCGACGGCGAAAGTCCGGTGAGGCGACGGCTTGTGCTGATGGCTCCGTCGTAGGTCGCGGGAGGTACCCCGCACCTTCACCAAATGTTACACACGAGGTGTTTAATGCAGAACCAGATGAATCTGGTTGATGAGCGCTTTTCGAGAGCGCTCCCGAGGCAGGTTGGCTAACGTTGTTCTCCTCTTCCACCCTTTCTTCCACCTGGTTATCTGCGCGGCATCCGTGGTTCATCGCAAGAGCTCGTGACAATGTTATATATATTATATGGTTCATACCCTACACGTAGCAACAGAGGAAAAAGGGTCATTGTACAAGCAAGGTACACAGACAACAGGCTCACCGAAAAGAAAAAGAATATTTCTTAATTCAGACGCACAGACTGAAATTGACGAGTTCGCCTGGAAAGTTCGCAATGCCAACTTTGGACTGCAGTCTTCAATTTCAAGTTACATTTATGGTCAGACATTATTGCCGAATTCCTGGTCCGTATACTCTCGTTCAGTCGAGTTCACGGAATATTGGGCCACATAGGCCTTTTACATCGGACAACGTCGGTGCCCCAATGTCTACCATGTCCCCGCTTCTAGTGCTATACTTGTGTATACACAATATGCCAGTTGATGCGGTACGCCGCGCATCCGGTGTCGACGGGGTGAGTCGTAACCGAAGCCGTGGCCGTCTCGGGCAGAGAGGATTGGTTCGGCCAGCGGCATGATCGCCGTCTGCGCGTGCCGGTCGGCGCGGCGCGAAAAGGAAGAATGTGTGTCGCCGTTTCCCTCCTCTTGACGGCTGCAATGCTTGCGTGACGCGACCAGAAGAATGGCTAATATGTAGCACGTGTCACGAGCATCGCATCGCGCGAAGCCGCCGCGCATCGTCGTCGTCGTCATCATCATTGGTTTCGTCGTCATCAGCACACCGCGCGCCGCTTCTCAGAAGCATGCAACGGCAGCCGATGGGGCGACCGGACCGGCGCCTCTTCGCTTCCTGTATCGCCGCAGAAATACCGTATTTTCTCGAAGGTAAGCGTTTCCTACCCCGTTCTCGGCACTGAGCACTCCCTAGTGTTATCGGGACAAACGAAACCGAGAGAAAAGATACGCGCAGATGAACACGGGCACGCGAGCCAATGTTCCTGCAGTGTAAAGCCTTTTCAGAAAGCTCGACGTCGCAAACACGATCGATTGAGCATGGGGGCGTTTTGTAACGAGATACCGCGAGCAACATAAGTAGCAGATCCAGTGGCAGCGTCAAGTGTTCTACGTCAAATCAAGGCCAAAGGGAGCGACTGTAGATAGGGGGACGATGGCGAGCAGTCACCTATAGGGAGTATTCACATGACGTCATGTGCGCCATTTTGTAGTTCTATTCACAGCTTCCTGCGTGTTGCTGAAGATAAGCGAATTTAGATGACGCGATGACATCAGTGAATACTGCTTCATGTTTGCAATATCTAGAAGTGCTTAAATTTGAGTTCTAGTCTCTTTTGCGTAGTTTTTTTCTTCAAATATGAAAATGTAAATATTTCTAGCTTCCAGTTCATGCTTCGTGATTTGCTTATTTTGCTTCAAACCTAGAAATCCTGCACACCAAAACGGCCTGTGTGCACTTCAATAATTCCACGCTTACCGAGAAAATCTGACGGCAGCTTTAGCGGAAATTATATAGAGGCGGAGTGGGGGCATTATGTAGTCTCCGTAAGAACGGCTCGGAGAACATGTGCGTAACATACTTAATTACTCCAGCGCTTATGTAATCGTTCCAGCAAAGTGCCTCCCCGCTTTGGTCGTCTTGGACGGCTTACGTACGAGTGAATACGGCAGCTGCACCGCCGTAGAAGCCGGTCACGCAACTTGGGCGAGAAGTGCGCGGGAGCGGCGCCACGCCCTCGCCGACTATTCGGAGTCGCGGTCAAAACTTGTAGACAAGCAATTTCACGTTGTTAAGGGTCAAGTGTTATGATGCTGCTGCCGGCCGGGCTCTTTTCGATCGGCCCTGTGCAGGCGCCCGGTCCCGCTGGCGCTATAAGCCATGCCCCTCTCTGTTACAACTACCGGCGGCTGTTACATACTCTCGGGGCGCCTTTATAGCAGTGCGATTGACTATAGTGCGCGCTTTATATGCGCCACTGGCGAGCTGCCGGCGAAGCACTGCCGTGTATACGCTCGGGTTGGATGTGCGCTTCATCCGCTCGCTACATGTATACCAGCGCGCGCGTTTGTGTGTGTGTGTGTATGACAGCGGGTATTACTCAAGTGTACGGCGCGATGGTAACAGGGTCGCTCGAAATTGCCGTAAGCAGCACGCCCGTATAGTATATACGACTGCTCTTTTCTTAGGCACGCCGTTGAGTACAGACGCTTTCATGTATATAGTCGAGCCTGACCGCATGGCCACTCCGCTCTCCAATACCGGTCTCCATCGCCTTCCGGTCATGCTCGGAACAGCAAGAACAACACTTGGAAGAATGGCGCATAAAAAAAAAAAAAGAACGCGATGGCCTCGAGTTGGTTAAAGTAAACAGGTAGCGCACGCTTCCTACCATGTAGTATATCTACTGTCGATGAGTGGTTGCGTGAGATCAGCTGATTTCGTGATATTGCGTGCCGTCACGCATCTTTGCTAGCTAGGAATCACGAGTTACGCAGCGTGGGTGCGCTATCGTTGGGTTCGAGCGAAGATTGTGCGGGAAGAAGTATGGCTCTGAAAAGGCGAGCCCGGCGTTGGCGCTACCAAAACGCTGTATGCACTTTGCATTCTTTAATTGCCATTGCACGAGTTCTTTACATATACCAGGGTGGATGGCATGTTAGAACACACAGCTCAGTTCAAGCACAGCCCATAGTGTAGCACAAAAATGCGCCACTTCATCATTAATGCACAACACTACTTATCACAAATACTGATCTGATGTTGTGACTACTAAAGAAGTAATTTTTTTCCTTCGTCTTCGACTCGTGCGCTGCCATGCTGCCTGGATCCGTCACGCGGCTTCGAACACGTCGAGCAGAATCTAACAAAATGAATCGTTGCAAAACATGCTGTCCCCAGGCTGTATTATAGGATGTGGTGCTTCCTATGAGCTACTCTAGAGAGCTTTAGATTAAGGGACGCAAGTGACTCACGTCCTCTAATCTAAAGCTCTCTATTAACTCGATTTTCGATCCATCCGTTATATAGATACCCCATAGGCATGAAAACAGATAGAAGCACAACCGTCGACAGAACGAAACGCAGCTTCAAACGCAGCTTCCAATGGCCTCTGGTAACCTGCTATACGTGCATTCAACCCCGACAATAGCGGAAAAATACGCCACCAGTGTGCCACGCCAATGACGACGGGTGGCCGGGCCGTTGGCCCCTCCAAAGCATTACTGTCCTGCATATATAACACCATGCGGCATTCCAGACGGATCGAGCAATGGCGGTGAACTATACTATGCCAGGCATAGAAAACAAGGAAGAAAATCGGAGACGGTGCGGTGCACCAGAGTGCGCAGGGTGGCGGAAAGGCGCCGAGTTGGTGTTCATTTTTCGTTTCATGTCACAGCACGCTGCCGGCTGCGCGTGTCTAGACGATGGTGCAGACGTTCAGCCATGCATCCACGACAACGAAAGGGTAAAGAAAGAAAGGATTGGAGCGCACCTGTATTCTCTTCCAGCAGAACTGTGCAGCATCGTGAAAGTTAAGGGGCCAAAAGCACCAGCTAATAAAGAGCACACAGTACACAATCACGCGTAAATAAAGGCTCATGCGCAAGGTGGCCGTGCGTTGTCGAGTCTAGACGAAGCCTCCAGCTGATCTGAAATCATTTCCGAGTGCGAATCCGGCTTTGTCCATTCGGCACAGTGTAACAGAGGTAGGCTCCGGTTTCCATCACAAGTTTCCTGTAAAAATTGTTAGATGCACTGCGAACGTTCAGCGATTACAAAATACGACTTACTTTCGTGCTTGATTGGGACTTCAAAAGTTCTTGTGAGTCATTACACTTCATATTCTTTCTCAATTTCCAAGTTATAATATTTTTCTAAACGCACGAAGGCAATAAGTTCCCGCGCACATGCATAATCCTAGCGAAATGTCGCATTTACAAAGCAGTATTTTGCTGAAAATTATCAATTTGCGTAAGTCACAAAAGCCGTTTTTAAAGGCAGGAGGGCGAAGTTTACGCGAATCCACGTACTAACCTTTGACAGGCTGCTGTTCTGGAGATTGTCAAATTCCGCCATATTGTCGAATTTTCCATCTTGTCAGCTCTGTTTGGCCCAGACGGCTGCTGCAGCCTCTCGGATTGGCTCAAAATGCCGCCGTTACAGAGCTTCAAAATATGGCGGAATTTGACGATTCAGAATAGCACCCCTATGCTGGCTGGACCGCAGTGCTTGCAGCTCCCTCGGACACTAAATAGCGCCAGAGTTCCCTCTAAATTTTGTAGTAAACTCTACCTATGCTACGCTGCACTGCACGGTACTAATGACAAAGTGGGAGCGGCCGGGTTGGGAGCAACGCAAGGCGTGTGTGCCGACCGCCTAGGGTGCGCTGTGGGTCGCGCACCTGCGGGCCAGAATTATAAATCGGTCATTTCATTCGGCGGCGCGGTGCTCGTGCAGAAAGAAGACTCGCCGGGGCTGCCTTTCCGCCGCCGTCTTTGAGTCGTCGTCGCGGTTCCAGCACGCATGACAAAACAGCTTAACGGCGAGAGCTGCTGGCCGGCGGCGGCCGCCATTGCGTTGCAGTCGCCCCTGCGAACATGGGGATGCGTAGGTGAAGCTGCTGTGGCGGCGGCAACGACTTACGTGATCTGAAACAGAATGAAACTCGGGTCGCGCGTCCGTGCGTTGTGTGTGTGCGCGCACACGCGTGTGGGTTGGGTTGTTGTGTCGGCCTGCATGAGTGCTCGCTTCCTTCCTTTCTCTGCGAGACAGGATAGCTTCGCGGAATTTGCGCCGAATAAAAAAAAAAAAAAAAGGGGGGGGGGGGTAGAAACAAGGTGAAGGAAACAGTGAAGAAAATGGCAATGAAAACGGCGATGCGAGGCAGTCGCGATTTAGGAAAATAATAAAAATGAAAAGTCAGAGAGAGGGTAAGACGACGCTTTGAGACAGCGTGATACGCTTTGAGGAAGAAGGCGAGGCACAGGACTCCTCGGTTTTATTGCTCGCTTGTTTTGGTGCGGATTCCCGCGAACTTGCATGCAGCTGCGTGTAGGAGAAGGCAGTCATGAATCATCGGCGCTATAATAAGGAGTACATGCAGGTATAGGGGGGGGGGGGGGGGGGGGGCACATGCGTCCTCAACGTTATACGCAGGAATACGATTCAAGTTCGCGTCTGGTCTCGTATATACGAGGAGTTGGGGGGATTGAGGCGGAGGCTGGTACGTACCTGAATATTTACATTCGTGATGGCCTCGGTGCGCTGTACAGAAAATAAAAAGGAGGTGAGGTGCTTGCGTGCGTGGTTGCCAAAAAGCTCACCGAGATAACACACGTGTTTAATAGCTGCGCGCACCTATCCGCAAAAACAGTTCGGTTTCAAGACTGTAACGTTTATTCTGTTCACCTCTTCTTCTTGACACTGCCAAGTAAGCGGGAAGGCGTAGGAGGGGAAGAGGGGGGGGGGGGGGGGGATGAGGAGTTAGGCGTTGAGGCAAGGGGCTGCATTATATGGGCCATATATCACGAATGCGTCTAAGTCCATTTCTTTCTGTATCTCCCGAAAACGGACACTCAAAGAACGCCTCACTCTCTTCTTTTTTTTTTTCTTTCTTGTTTTCTGCCTTCGCACTTAGCTTGTTGCACGTCGCTGGTACTGTTCGTGAGAAAGCACTGTAAGTTATCCATAGCGCAGTCGACTTTATCCCAAGTTCCGTGTTCGCCACGGCAGTCTATGTACACTCGAAGTCTCGTCTACAACACGCTCCGAGATTGTCGTGGTTTACGGTTTCACAGCACGTGAGGTCGCGAGATAGGTCCCACTCAAGGAGGTCTTAAAGGAAACAATAAATAAACAAATAAAAAACGACATTTTCTACTGTACGTTCGGGCACTGAGGTAATGTGTCCACAATTGGAACCCGTCGTTATTGTAGCACACTATATAGAAGTGTCGATTAAATTATAATTTCGTTTTGTACAAAAGTTACTCGAATCCCTCCGACAAAGGGATTAAAGCCGAAATAATTTTTGTTTATCTAACATACTGGTTCATAGATCTCCACGAATTAAGGTATAATTAGCGTAGCAGTTCCTTTAAGCGCGTTAAAAGATAAATATGTTTTGTTAGACTTCTATAATGTAACGCTTTGCCCAGTTGCGAGCAGAGTGGGCCCCAAATGTAACAAGTTAATCACATAAACAAAACACACACTCTACAAAGGACGAAACAATTTGGAACACTGATAACGATTACTGACAGACTTGCACTCCGTACTGGAAAATAGAAGCGGATTACAGAACTTTACAACTACTCGACACCAAATTGTAACGAATTACTACTACACGTTTGATTTTCGACAATTTGTCAAACTGTTACAGTCAAAAGTAACCGTTACTCTTGGCACGTTACAATAAATATTTAGTTTTCCCGAAGATCCGATCCAGAACAAACAGATAACCTTTTTGTAGCACCTTGGCCGGCGGCACATGTATATAGAGTTCTTAAATAAAAGCATTGAGGTACTTTTAATATCCTCCTCATTAATATTTGGAGGACGCTTAAGCTTCGCCTTTAAGAGTGGAACGCGATAGCATTCGAATATCCCGGACTGCTTCTTACGCTTTCCGGCAACTGCTGCTTATGTAACCGCAATGTTTACCGGGAAACGCTGGCGGCGAACACTATCCACTAAGGCGAGCTTTCTGGTAGAAACGCGGCCTCCTGCGTTGGCCGATCTTCTGTTATTGTTTCGCACTTTTGATATTTCAGTCTGAGAAGATTTAACATAAAAGGCATGCTGCGTCGGTGTTTTGTTTCATGACATATTTGTTTGTGGGCTGTTATTATGAAAATTTAGAACAATAACTTCGGAAAGAATGTATGACAAAGTGTGAACAACTTTAGAAGACGTATTTAGTGCCGTATAGTAAAGTTTCTGCTCACAGGATGCCAGCGCCAACGCCGGCTACGGCGCCGGACGCCGGCACCGGATTTTCTGCGACACGGGGCCCTTAACGCTACGCGTTAAAATTCTAAGGTGCGCGCTCAAGGTACGCCTCCATTATGCTGTGTGATGCTCCTGTTATCTCGCTGCAGCATACGCTTTCTAACCCACTGTCACTATCACTGAGAGAAACGAAAGCACAGGCTTTAGCATTCAAATTCATTATGTGCCGATGTATCCTTTAGGTCGCCAAATAATCTTTGCGGCGTATGGTAGATTTTGCCGCGTCAAGCGGTTGGAGCTCGAAAACCGGACTCGTCGTTTCCGCTCGGAAGTGTCCGAACGCTGCGGCGCTAGCGTAAAACACCGAAATGGGAACCTTGAAACCAAACTCCCCTCCGCGTTCAAATGGCGCCCAACACACACAGCGGCGACGGTAGGGTCCAATTAGGTCGAATTAGTGGGCCCGGACTACGTGCGCTATTCTGTACATGTCGAATCCATCACCTTCTGGTTGTTCTGATTGGCTCACGGTGCTGCTACGGCCTCCCTGATTGGCTCAAAATGGCAAACCTTGAGCGTCCAGAATAGCACTACCCCATGTCTTGTCCTTTTATCCGACAAAGCTAGCAATATAGGACATTCATGTTCAAATCTATGTAGTACGAATTCTGAGACCGCGCCGCCAAGGAGGCAGACGGCAGGTGAATATTCTTAGAACGGGAAATGCGCAAAAAACGGGAGACTCCTTGTTGTCCCTTTCTTTGTGCTGTTTCCGTTCTAAATGCCATGTACCAACTGTAAGCTGCCCAACAGCAAGCTCCCTTGAAATTGTCTTACTATGTTCGATCGTTATTGCTTTATTAATTAAAGCGAATACTGACATATGTATGCGAATCTGTAACCGTATAGGCAAAGAGAAGGTACGTGGGATTCGAACCCATGCACGATGGGCTCACTTGACTTGCTCTGTGTCGATTGAGCTAGGGAGGAGCTATGGCTCTGATACCGCCGAGCTCTGGTCTGCGTCTCGTGCCGGAGACGCCGTCTCCGCCGGTCATCGCGCGGACGACGTGGAGCTGTGTGGCATGCGTACACGGCACCTGATGGCCGACACGGCTACCGTTGGCTTTTCCGTGCAGGTATATGCGCTGTGAGGCCACGGTCGGCTCGGTTCTCTATAGCCGCGGGATTAAGGGCAATGAACTTGAAAAGGGCGCCCCAGCCGCTCACACTGCCGGTCCCGTCCCGTGCAACTGCGACCAGCGGTAGCGCGGCGCGGTCCTCTTGCGCGCCCGCGCTCAGCAGGAATTGCTTCCGCACAGAGCGCATGTCATCCTGCGCGCCTCGGTTTTAACAAAGCCGTCCATCTCGGCGGCGGCTCCTGTCACGTCGTTTTTCTCCGCCATTACGGACGTCCCGCGCTATGATTGATTCGGGCCGAGCGCGGGACCGCTCTATCATTCCTCGCGGCCGCCTTCCGCTGCTGCTGGTGCTCCGCCGGACCACGCGGGAGGAGGAGGGACTCCCGCCATGGAGCGCGTGCATGTGCGCCCCCTCCTGCGTGCCGCGTCGCCGCCGCACATGCGTGTGTGCATACTAACCAGGGATGTTGAAGCGTTAACTAGACGACGCCTCGATCGCCATCGGTTACCGGTGGCGGATCACGAGTCAGGCTCATAGGAACTTCTCTATAACGCGAGATCTATTTGTTCTGTTTCATTCGGTTCGTTTGTTTGTTTCCTGACACGAAATAATGTAAGACGTAGGTCCTGACTGCTATATCAGTCGCAAGCCGAGAAAAAGCTGTAAAGAAAAAGAATTTTGAAATTTCGAGTGAGAATCGAATACTTCTTTGCTAAACTGCAATGTTGGGTTCGGGAATGGGATATTCGATTTCTTTGGACATTTCAATGCGGCGGACTAAACCTGACTACTAGGATTATGAAAATATAGTAGTCAATCTAGTGAAAAACCTATGAAAAGAAGTCCATGCATATATATGGCTCACTGGCCGCTTCAGCCGAGCCTTCGTTGGAAAATTTCATCATCGTCGTCGTCATATCATCCGCCTATTTAGGTCGACTAGCTGTACAGAAGGCGGTCACGTAGGAGTTGGCAAATTTCTCCACTTACTCCCGTGCACGTCATTTGTTGTATGTTTAAAGGGACACTAAAGAGAAACCGGAAGTTCAGCTGGAATAAAAGAGGGACCTTCAGGAATGCATGCAGTTTTTGTTGGCTGCAAAAATATGAGTTATTAGCGGAGAAATTCGTAAACAAAAACCAAATATCTCTTCCTCAATTTCTCTCACCCCAGATTTGGCGCTGAAGCAGTGTCGTCACAGATTTCATTGCTCTCAGCGAATCAGAATGCGCCATGATACGTCACCGCTTGCGTAAACGGCCGAGGCGCTGGATGCATCATGGCTGCATGCATGGTCGCTGCGTTTGCGTTCGCCGCAATGGATACCGTTGCTGCCGCTGAACCTTGCAACGAAGAGCTCGCCAGGGACGCAGGACTGCATTTCAGCGATATTCAGTGAAACGGAGCGCGAAATGGCCCTCCGCGCTCGAGCGGTAGGTGTTTCCGCGTGCGATGGCGGTGAGTTGCCGGCCGCGCCGGCGGAAAGCAGAGCTTCGTTTTCGTCGACGGAGACGAAGCGTCCGGTCCGCCAGGCGACGATGTTCCCGACAGAACAAGCGTAGAAAGTTGCGCACGTACTCGGTATGGTTATTTCGTGGCTTTATTTAATGACATTCAGCACTCACCGACCCGCCAGTTTGCTGCTGCAGGGGCACCGGTAGGGGGTTTGATGAAGGCCGCATTAAGAACAGCTGCTCGAGAAAGGACTGGCCTCTGGGGCACGCCGAGATACTTTACGAGGGCAAGATTATACACATAATGCGAGGGCGAGAAATGCAGAGAGCACACCATCGGTTTCTCTGGCTCTTTTGCCGTTTTATCATCGGCAGAGCACTGAGCCATTGCGAACGCCGGGGAGCCGGGCCTCTCCGCGCGACACCACATGAAAGGACACAATCGAGTCAACACTGCCGCTGCCCCTGAGCAAGCGCCTTGGGCCATTTATACAGCCCTCAACACTACACACACGAGGCATTTTCTGGCTGTTTCCCGCGAAGTCAACGTTTTTCGAGCCATGCAACACGCAACCAAACACCATAAAGCGGAACAGGCGCGCGCAACGATGCATTGACCAAAAACGAAACTACGAAACTATCACGGCCGCATGCATGTATCTCCATGCGATTTTTTCTTATTTATTTAATTTTGTGCTAAACTTGTACTTCCTCGCTTGAAACGGTTTAAAAAGTTGGCAAATGCTGTTTATGTACGTTTAAGGTGTATTTCATTTTGTGTTTTATTAACAGCGATAAATCGCTCTCGACCAATCGCGACCGGCCTGCATTTGTAATCTCCGACGTCACGAACATGTAGTGCGGGAATTTCGAAGGGGCGTCAGCACCTATCCTTCAGTTTTTCGCTATTTTCTCGCTTATTAAACATCTGTTTGCAGTAAGAATGGTATGGCTGTGACCGTGAAAGGATAATCTACCATTTAAGCTCCACTTCCGGTTTCTCTTTAGTGTCCCTTTAACGCACTGTGTGACCTGCCCGATGCCGCAACGCTCTCTCAATCCTAACTAGAATGTCATCCATGCGAGTTTGTTTCCTTATCACACCGCTGCATCTATATTTACCCGCCCATGTGCGACACATGCAGCTGTGGCGAAACGTTCACACATCTCCTTTGTGTCTGCCCGCGCTATAGCGCCGAGGGGCGAGTGGTGTGCGCAGTGCTTTATAGAGTGGACGATCGTCAACTATCACGACAGGAAATTCTATAGATATAGACAAGCGCACCCAAAGGAACTTCGCGCAAAAGGCTATATGTGCGCTGGTCAAGCTTCTGAGGACTATGGGCGTGCATACATGAGAGGCTTTGAGAACGATGTCGGCTATCGCTGGATTGTGTATGTGCTTTACACTGTTTGTGCTCCTTTTCTGTCTTTCTATCCCCTTACCTCCTCACCCAGTGCCGGGTGACGAACCAGAACTACCTCTGGTTCATTTTATGCATCCTTCCTCCCTCATCTATCTATCTATCTATCTATCTATCTATCTATCTATCTATCTATCTATCTATCTATCTATCTATCTAACTCTATCTATCTATCTATCTATCTATCTATCTATCTATCTATCTATCTATCTATCTATCTATCTATCTATCTATCTATCTATCTATCTATCTATCTATCTATCTATCTATCTATCTATCTATCTATCTATCTATCTATCTATCTATCTATCTATCTATCTATCTATTATCCATCCGCGACACACACCGATCAATCGCTCACTGTTTAGTCGAAAGTTCAAACGCTGCTTTTAATGAGCGAATATGCAGACAACTGTTAACTCAGCGGCACCTGTATCCGCCCTCCACATTATATACCATCCCCTGACACGTCACCGCGACGTGTCTGGCGTCGCGAATGCTATGCAATGTCACCTGACCGAGACACGCGGCCGAACTCGTCAAGTTCTGGCGGGCGGCCAACAATTTTGTCGCGATGGCGCGACCAGCACGTCCATTGTTTCCTGATCGCTAAGTCTTATTTATGCACCAGCGGGCTTTGTAACCAGCCGTTTTTATGGACACGCTGTCCGCTCAGTCGCCATAGTGCTGAGACAGGCTTCAAAGTTCGGAGCCTGATTTAGATTCGTTGGAGGGACGCGCGTGCCGCCTCTGACGTCACCCTGCTAACACGCGCTCGAGAGCCTTGTTACTCAGCGCCGGATCAACACCGTGAGTGGAACAAAGCGGTGTGCAGATATTGAGCAAAATACGAAGAGGAAATACCCTGAACACATTTTGAGGCCACTGTCTGTGAAGGCCGAGTTTGCCGAGTTGGTAGTTGAATGTCTTTCATATTAAGCAAGAGCAGGAAATCATACGAGGGATAAAGTTGTCTGCTTAAGTTGTATCTCGTCAGATTCGCTCTATTTACTTGAAAAGATTTTGAAACGCTTCAATGGTTAGACAGAGAGAGAGAGAGAGAGAGAGAGACAAGAACGGAGAGTGGAAAACGGATAAATGTAAGGCAGGAAGGTCAGCCAGGAGAACAAGTTAGACGTGGATGCTAAAGGAGTGGATTCCCCTGTCGCGGACTGTCTCGCTCTCAAGGTTCACGAGTCGATGCTGTCCTGCCGCCGCTTCTGCTACCCGCGCAGAATGTTCCGAGAATTTCTGTCGGAACTACTGGGCTTACCGTTATCTACGTATACAACCTATTGTCTTTCGGTGCATTTCAGTTGGCTTTGAACCACGGAACCATTCTATCATCTCTCCGCAAGTTCATACACCCGGCAGGAAGCATATATATATATATATATATATATATATATATATATATATATATATATATATATATATATATATATATATATATATATGGTGTTCGGAGTGTGTTCGTTTCGAACAATTAAAAATCATTCTACGCTCATTGCGTCGCTCAATAATTTCTTTTTTGTTGGTTTCTTTTCTTACATTACGAACTATGAAAAGATTACCTTCCCTGTCGCCAATCAACTTCGTGGGTATGAGCTAGAGCACTGCACGGGCTCGGGCTTACCCGAAAGCCCGGGCCCGGCCCAGCCCGTGGGCCGGGCCGGGCCGGGTAGAGGAGTTTTTTCACGGGCTCGGGCCGAGCTCGGGCACGCTTGGGCACGGCGTGTGCTTTTTGACCCGGGCCCGGGCCGGGCTCGGGTTTCTTGACGCGGGCCCGAGCCGGGCTCGGGCTTTCTGCGAGTTATTCTCGGGCTTCTCAACTCTGAAAAACATGTATTTTTCGGTCTCGGGCCGGGTTCGGGCCGGTTTCGAGTCGGGCTCGGGCCGGGCTCGGGCTTAAGGTAAAGGGGTGGCGGGCCGGGCCGGGCGGGTAACGTAGATTATTTCAGGGCCCGGGCCGGGCCCGGGTCTCGCCATAAAAGTTTTTATCGGGCTTGGGCGGGCCGCCCAATGTAAAAACGGGCCCGGGCCGGGCCCGCGCCGCAAAAATCGGCCCGTGCAGTGCTCTAGTATGAGCCATGTGCTGAGGCCATAACAGCGAGGACAAGAACATAAGTTGCTGATGTACCTGTAATGTTTGTCTCGCAGGTGGATCCTGGCGGAAAGGCTGAGGCCGAAGGTCGCATTCGGGTGGGCGACCTGGTGCTGTGCGTGAACGAGGTCCCGTGCTCTCGCGCCGACCAGGCAAGGCAGCTGGTGGACAGTGCGTTCAACACGCTCACGCTGCTCGTTTGGAGAAGGTCAGTCCGAGACTCGATTGCACGGAAACATGCAATTGCACTATGTGTATATCCAAATGAACTTGTTTTCGTACTTCGGCGAATAACTCTGAATCACAAAACTTCTCTTGGATACTTAAGTGCGCGTCTTGCGATTGGTCATCACCGCGCCGATAACCTCGGTTCGACCACCCACACCAGCGGCGGGCGCCCACTTAAGATAGATTGTGTGACTCTGAGCCCAGATATCTATACGGCATAAAAATTAATAGCGCTAATCAGAAGACAAGCGGTACGTTTACGCGTGCGGTCCCAAGTGCGAACTGTTGAATCAGCATACACATTCAAGAAGTTCTTAGCAGGTCCTATCACGTTTCGGCAGGTTACTACAAGTTACAACTGTCGGGACAGCGATCATTCAGCAGCGTACGTTGCACGTCATGTTGAGCTTCTGCTCCTTGCACCACGTCTCCTGTTTTACGGTCGACGACCTCTCTAAGGTACGAATTTGAAGGAGAGGTTGGCGCTTTTGTGGCGCCTGCTACTACTCTTCCTTGTCTCATAGCGCGGCTAGACAGTGGAGTCAAATTTAAAGGATCAAGATTGTATAGTGAACGATGCTAGATGCATCACACATAGGCATTGCTCTTCGCGAAAGCACTTTTGTGCTTCAAAGGTCTTGCGAAAATTATAAGTATGTAGCACTGGTTTCATAAAGAACGGTTCGCATACACTGTTTCGTCGTCTTCCATGGAACACCGTCCCCAGGCAGAGAAGTTCTTGCTCTCCACGTCGAGATGCTTGTTCCCAAACCACCTCCCACCACCCGCTCAAGCAGCTGAGCGCGTCGTCGTTCGAGAGCACCTTTGCAATCTAGGCGCAGCGGGTTACCTGCAGAGTTTGTTCGTGAGATGTAAGAGGTCTTCCCGTACAGGTCTACCACCCCGACCCCTTTGTGCCACTACGGGAAGTGTTAAACTGTAGATCATACCTCACGTCAACAGAGACAGCACTTCAATCGCGAAGGGATTCTTGGAAGACGTCAGAACGGTGTTAGACGCCGATCTCTTCCAGCACTTACTTGTCGTTATCTTTTTTTAAATTTGTTAGTGGCGCGAAAGCCAGTTCCTGTTCTATTTGGCAGCGCATGCAGCGAGGTTCCCTCAAGTGTTGTACGCGTCTGCTTTATCGACTGCGTATTGTACACCGGCCTTCTCTCTTCTATCCTTCCTGCTGCTTATTTTTCTCTTCTCTTGTGCCGATGCTTCACGAGGTCGG
The DNA here is from genome assembly GCF_013339745.2 of Dermacentor silvarum. Classification (NCBI taxonomy): domain Eukaryota; kingdom Metazoa; phylum Arthropoda; class Arachnida; order Ixodida; family Ixodidae; genus Dermacentor; species Dermacentor silvarum. The sequence goes on from NC_051157.2 coordinate 12,060,781, forward strand.
CCTCGCAACTCGCTGCTAAAACTTAATAGGCCCCTCACTAGGTTTGGCCATTTTAATCAAATAGGAAAGCGCAGCGCATACATCACGCGCTGACGATCGCGTCGGCAAAGTATTACAGCACTGCGCGACCCCGCGAAAACGGCTGAAAGTTTAAGCCAAACGCCGCGCGCCCTTCCTCTCGAGGAAGTTGCGCCCCCCAGCCAGACAGTTAAGGTGATACACGCACAAACGCCTCCACGTAAAACGCACTGCTATAGCTAAGTCATTCACCATGAGGCGTGCCTTCGGTTAATGATCCAATGCGGAGGGCGCAACGCCGCCGCTGTAAATGCGCCGCACAACAAAACGTGAAGTATGTATGTGAAGTAGGTATGTCACCACCTTTGAAAAGGCACTTTTTAAGAAAAATATACATTTTCTATTTATTAGATTTTGAGAATTCCCAAACATTGAAAAATGTTCTGCAGAAAGAATTATGTTCTTATCTTATTTAGTTCAAAAGTTATAGCCAACTTACTAACAGCTGGCGAACGGTTCTGAAACCGAAACGAATGTGGTGTGGTAACAGAAACTGATAACTCAGCGAAAATTAACGGCGTATATTGAGATTTTTATGTTATGTTTTAGATTGATACGTAAAATATTATTCAAAGAGAATTTGTAAGGCTTCCTTTTTTTAAACATTGCCCAAATTTCTGTAAAGGGGATGCCTGACGCTACAAGCGTTAAAAGTGCGTCTCTGTTGTTCACATTGCGCGCGCTTTATGCTGCCGCTGTGAATGCTACCGGGATCGTCGTTTTATAGCTATTATTTTTAGTAGCAACAGTAATAACATAGGCTGAACGTTTTTATAGGAGGGCATGGCCAAGTTCAAGGTAAAAAGGCGATTGAAACAAAAGCTTCAATCAAAACTTTCGAAAAAATAGAAAACATTCGAACAAAGATTCAAACGAAAGTGAAGCCGGTTTATGCTAACCTTTGTACGGATTTAAAGAAGTGCCTGCACGGAAAATCCCAAAATGTAACGAGAGTTTCAACGATATGATTTGGCAACGGGTGCCAAAGACGTCCGCGTGAGCCTGCCCTTTATTATGTGGCCAGCCAATCCTCCTTTTTGGTTTATATGATGCTGTGTGCCACTTCAAAGATAGCAACAGAAGTACAACAGATATTTTGAGGCAAGCAGGCATTGAACCTGGCCATCACACACTCGTAGCATGTTGCACCAGTGACCAGTACCGTGTAAAGAAGGCCCAGCGTCAATCAACGGGTGAGGCAAAATATCTCCTCTAGAAAATGTGGGCTGCAACAAAAGCCAAAACAGAGCTCGTGGCAGCTAAGAAGGGCCCTAGCTATGAACCTAGGGGATTTTAACTTATTAGGGCGTGATGATCTTGTTTGTGCAAGGATTGGAAAACTTTAATCTTGTTTTTCGCAAAACTTTATTTCTTGCACTTTCCTGTTGCGCAAACAGTTGTAACTTCAAAATCAATGAATAGCCTTCAACGAAACTTTGCACGCTCGTTCCTTTATTACTAGACTGTGCAATGAACTAGGATTAATGAAAACGAATGATAAGTTTTGATGTTCTCAAGTTTTATTCCAAGCAATGCAGACAAAAATGACACATTTTTTGTTTTCTTTGGTATTTTTACTATATCTTGATTCCCAATCATCGGATGGCAAAGATCCTAGTTCGTTGCACAGTATGGTTAGTTGGCTACCCCTGTGCCAAAAAGTTTACGATTCCTGCACTCCATTCGCTAGTTATGACTGTTCACGTAACAGCCAAGTTTGGGCAATGTTTTGTCAATAACAAATGCCAGTATAATTTTTTTCGCTCTTTCTTGCTTTTGAATATCATTTAAAATGGTCGTTTATAAGGTCAATGTGAAATAAAAATTTAATGGCCAAAACTAAAACTTTTTTTGAAAAAGGTGGTGACATACCTTATTAAAAAAAAAGAAATCACCACCCCTTCCACTCCGTGAGGACGGTCAAGTTTATTTCCAACACTGAGTCGAACAGCATGGCCGAACAGCGGAGCTGTGTTAGTTACACCGAGTGTTACATGTGCATGTGTTGCACGTGTGATACATACACGTAAACACAAGTAAACACAGATCTACAACAGGAAGTTATATTGAAATGTTGCGAGGTGAGAAGAGGCAGCGACTTCCGACGCTGCTCGACGAGTGTCCAGTTCTCTGGTCGAAAGCTGCCGAGCCGCCGCTGCAGAGGCATCGGCTGCAGTCACGCACACAGCGCGCATTCGGCGCGAACGCGGGGAAACGCGGACGGCGTCGGCAGCAGCTCTGCGCGTTATCCGAAAGGGTGCGAGCACAGAAACACCTTTTCTTATCGCCTCTCCTCCTCGCGTCCGGCGCGACCTCTCATTGGTCGCCTCGTCCCCCAGCACGCCTCTCCTCCTCTGCTGGTCACGTGACCTGCCCTCCTCTGGCGCGGCTCGCATCCTCTCCTGGTCACGTGACCTGCGTGACGCCGGACAGACGGCGAAGGGTCGACTGAGAACAGCTCCGCTGTTAAAAGAGAGGCGGGGCTCGACGTGTGAACATGACGCTGTCCCTCCGCTCCAGGCAAGAAAGGAACACCGCTTGCGGACGATAGTCAAGGAAAAGCGAAAGAGTGTCTCCGTTGGCAGTGACGCTCGCCTCGTGGTGACATGGTAACAGGACAGTTAATTTACTGCCTCTTTTAATAATGAACCAAATTATTTCGGTAAAACGCTCCTTAGACAATGTTTTACAACTTCCAGCGTATAATCAAAATTTGCAATAGGCCTGGTAAGGGGCCTTTAAGGACTGTAACTTCGTCTCTCACATCGCACGGCGAAGAAATTATACAATCCAAAATGATAAAAATTGCACGCGCAGCCAACTATACGTAGCCAAAAACCTTCTGGTGTACGTCAGTTACATACCACGAGCAGCTGTACAGACGTGAGCAGGCTTGTCTAGAACGCGGGAACTGCGGCTTCCGGGGCTCTCCGGAGCCAGCCAGCGACGTCTAACGGTAGTTGCTGGGCTCAAACGTGCCCAGCACCTACCGTAAGACGTCGGACCCAGCAGCTAGCGTTAAAGGTCGCTGGCTGGCTCCGGAGAGCCCCGGAAGCCGCCGTTCCCGCGTTCTAGACAAGGCTGCTCACGTCTGTACAAATGAACTACAAAGAGCTACTAGTTCCGAATGTCAACAGCTGCACAGTGACAAAGCGCCGAGACGTGGCCTTGGATCTTTCTCATCAAGGATATGCTGCGGTAAATAAACTAAAGCCCTGCAGCAACTGCTTTAGCTCTGAAAATGCTTTTGGTGAGTCCAGCTAGGAAAATCATGGCTGTCATATGGATATCGTCTTTCGGCTACGCTTTATGTCATGAGTGACTTTCGTCGCCGCCGTTCAGCTCTAGACAACATTTCAGCCCTTGTCTCAGCGCTTGAATTCACATACAAGTACTCCGCCTACATGCTCTTCCTAGACATGCTTTCGGCTCTCTTCCGCATAAAGTATAAACCGCATTCACGCGATCTTGCGTGCGACAGCGACAAGCGACGCGATGGAGATGGCTGTCGCGGTCGCTCGTCGCCTACAAGTCGCACCGCATGCGAGCGACGACTTCGAGCGACGTCTCCCCGGTGTTGCCGGTATGAGGGCAGCAAATACTCGCCGAAACTGGCGTGACGCTTGCTTTATTAATTTAAGTTGATCTGTTTTAGTGTAAAGAGCAGCATAAATATTTCTAAAGGTCTTGCACTACGTTATTATCCTTGCACGTATCAAAATCTAGTCTTTTGCTCGTTCCGTGCGACAATCGGTAGTACTTGACTGATGTATATCCAGTTCCGGCTTCGCGCTATTGGCTAGTCGCTCATAGCACTTCCGGGCGACGAGCGACGAATTATAGATTTCTAGAACCGAGCGATTGAGCGAAAAGACCAAGCGATATGTTCGCGCGACGGCCCGTTTCGTCGCTCGAAGCCGTCGCTCGTCGCCGTCGCGCGCAAAATCGCGTGAATGCGGTTTGGGCTTAAGGCGATTATTTTCGCTCTTGCAACCGCAGGAATTTCGGGTCATCTGCTCCGCTTTGTGCACAATTTTCTATCAGAGCGCCGGATGAAAATGCGTGTCGGAGGAATAACAAGTGAATCCCGGATTGCGAAGTGCGGTGTCCCACAGGGCAGCGTTTTACCGCCGCTTCTGTTTAACACCGTACTCGCCGCGCTTCCAAGTCGCTTGCCTCGGGACCCTGCGGGCATGGCTATCTATGCAGACGATATTGCTCTGTGGTTAAGCGGCCCTTCGCACCTTGGTCTGCGGCTTCGTGCAAGCTTGCAAAGAGCTCTGAATGCGACTTAGGAGTACTTGGCTGAAGCTGGCCTACAGATATCACCCGCTAAGTCGGCTGCAATGCCATATCATTCTAAACAACGCGCTCGTTGAACAATGAGCCGACAGTATCTTGACGAGACGCCGATAAGCTCGGTGCGACAACACCGTTATTTGGGCTTCATTGTAGATGATCGCATCTCTTGGCGTCCTGCCGTTGAATTTTTTCGAAGCTAATCACAATCCCTCCTTAAGTATGTGACCGCCTTGACTGCTAGAGGTGCTGGCTGCGACCGAACAACGGATCTGCAGTTGTACCAGTCATCTGTATACTCTCAGGCATGATGTATGCGTCACCAGTCCTGAACGTGCCGCCTAGTTTGATGGCCCAACTGGAACGAGATCATCGCGTTGCCCTCCGACTAATGCTTGGATTGCCTCGTGAGGAGCAATCTGTTGCATTACTCTCTGAAGCGCATTAGTTAGCCCTGAGGCTGCAAGCAGACCAGAGAACTTTCTATTCGACGCGCGTCTGCACCACGCATCGAATGGTCGATTGCTCTTTGATCGTCTGATTCACCACCAGTTATCTCGCATGTGAAAAATGGCGGCATTATTTATGCACATTGCTGGCATTTTGAACATTCTGCTTCAGTTACGCCTCCGCCTCCGAAAAATATCACCAAGCACGTGTTCCCCATTTACCTCACAATCCCTGCCTGACATACACAAAAAGTCTGATATGCCTGTTTCGGCAATATTCTAATTGGCTCAGTCGCACATGTTCGAAAGATTTCTAGATTATCTTCTAGTGTTCACAGATGCGTCTGTACACAGCGACGGTCAAGGCGTCTCTGCGGCTCCTTTCTGCCCTTCGACTCAAATACGATGTATATTTCATATACCTCATCGGTCCTCGTCAACAACTACGGAGCTAGCAGCGATTAATGCTGCACTGAAATACGTGCAAGAGGAGTTAACCGCATCGAATATTGCCATCTTTACGGACTCGCGCGCTGCCCTTAGCAGATTACAGTGCAGTCTTAATAGCTTCCATTGCATGAACTCGACGGGCGTAGGTTGAACCAGAAGTCGAGCTGACCCAGCCCGACCCGACCGCGTTTACATGCATCTTGCCAAGCAGTTTGCGTACGTCACTCCACCCATTGCAGATGTGGTGGCAGAACTTGCCTCGACGCACGTTCGTCCTGACTCGCTAGCATTTACATGAACCCGACGACCGGGTTTCGACCCGACATGCCGACTCGACCCGACTTCATCAATTTCATCTGAAAGTTGATAATTCTTCCACTGTCTCTTTGAAGGACACGTACTGCAGCACGTCAGACAGGTCGCAAGAATAAGGTAAGGCACACACTAAGCGCTGCCCTGACAACTGATGTTCATTGTGAGAAGATAGATTCTTTTTTTCATTATGCAAAAACCGAAGTCGGGAACATCACTACCGCTGCGTATACGCGCTGGCCTCCATCGTACGGAGGCGCGTCGTGTGGCTGTATATAGGACAGGATACTTGCCACAACATGTTTTTCGAAGGCTCCGGGTTGTCGACTGTAATTTATCACCCGCTTCCTCTGCGTCACAATATTAGGGAGATTTAGAAATAAGGGACCCAAAGTTAGGGGACGTAATCCGCCAGGCGTACTCAAGAACCCAAAAGAAAGTACAAAAGCATGCAAAAGACACGACAATTGATTTTGGGTATTTGCGTATCCTAAGCCGCTTAATGACATGATTTAGCGCAAATCACAACCACAAGGAAGAGACGCACAAAATTCCTGCGGCGGAAGCAAAAAATTGGGCACACCAGCCAATGAGGCAAGAGCCGGGGAGCGGAGTGACCAAAGGCGGGAAGTTGTGCCCTACGTGCACAAGATGAGCCACAACTTGAAAAAAGTGGCGAACTAGGGCGCCTGCATGCAACAGCGCTTGAATGTAGGCTCCCTATGGCGAACAGGTACGGAGTGCCGCTCGTGTTCTCCGCTCCCAACAAACTGTGTCCGCGCACCATGGGCACCTCTAAGATAGGCTGTCAAGTGATGCACCCCAACACCTACGTGCAGTGCGCCACCGTGTATGAAATCCACCTGTCCCTGAAAACCTGGCCGCAGTGTTAATGATTTAATGAGGGATCATGCTAATAACTTGAAGAAATACTTGACTGCGCATATTCCTGCGCACTGTAGATCCTGCTCTTGCCAACCAAGATTTCATGACGTAAAGATCCTATAGGCAAAAGCAATGACAAAGCGGCACGAGAACTTCTGGAAGCGTTTCACATAAAAGAAAAAAAAAGTAATGCATTTGTGAGTTTGTTTTGTATAACGTGGAGAACAGTTCTTTTTAAGCGAAGCTTTATAGACTCACAAGTGTCGGCGGCGGTGGTGGTGCTACGCTGAAAAGTGGGCCGATCCTGGTGATAGTACAGAATGGGTCCAAGCTCAATGGCACATACGAGGGACGAAAAAGAACGAGAGAGAGAGAGAGAGAGAGAGAGAAAGAGAGGGAGATAGAAAGAAAGAGAAAGAGAGAGAGAAAGAAAATCATCACAAAGGTCAGACACACACACGACAAGCTTAGCTTACCAACATTTCCTCGACAGGGGAGGGGCTAGTGATTTTTTTTCTTAATCTTGTAAATTATATTGTCGTCTTCCATAAACGCCCTCTCATAGCGATTGTGAATGATGCGTCTGCGCATTGGAAAGAGTATAGTGTAGCTCAATGTATTTCAATAAAGTTGTTAGTAGCGCCTTTGACGTGTTCTGTGTGTCTACTCTGTTGCGCTAGTGCCCTGGTGCTATATATCAATGACATATATCAATAACTAAGCACCAGCTAGCCCAGCAACATCTCCTTCTGCCTAAGCCGCTTGTGTGCGCTATTTATAAAGCTCCTTATCGTTCAGTGACTGTGATGCTGCTTTTGAGAGCTTGTAACCTTGCAAGCTCACCGAGAACGAGTCATCACGAGAATAAAATAGGTCAATGACAATGTAACTGCCGATTCGTTTCTCTGTCCACATATGCGCCGTCTGTGGTCAAGGTCTGAGGTCGCCCACATTCTATAACTTTCATTATCTTTCCTGGCCACGCAATTCTTTATATGTACTTTCGGCTGCGAGTTCCGAAGAAGCTGTGGGCCACTACCATGTGTTTTCCAGCTTTAGTGCGAGACAATGCAGGTACAAACAAATTTAACGGCCGGCACATATGGTTCGAAGGGAGCACTTCGTGTGTCCGCTATATTTGCCGATGCCTCTATTGGTCCCAAAGGGTCAAGCACCACACAGCCGACGCGCGGAACAACGACCTCGAGTACAGGGCCTTCGCCGAGCATTCTGACCACCGTGCGAACTTCGACAACACCCGGGGTGGAACTAATCCCTTTACCAGACACCGAGTCGGGGCACATGCCTGGAACCATCAGTTGTAGGCACCTTGTCTGCATTGTGTACTATATGCATTCGGAACTTCGGGCAGGTGATTCAAGGAAAGCCAGGAGCCGTGCAAGCTTGTTTGCTTGCTTTTTCGTGGAGTGACCAAAGTGATGTGCAAGCTTAAAAGGACGTTGTCTGGACACGCGTAGTTCACTATACGCACGTGCAACATTTTTTTTTCTTTATTTGATTACACGATTTTGGTCTTCGAGGAGCGTGGGAAAAACTTGTGGTTACTACCTTTTCTGCTTTTTTTTTTCTTCCTTTTTCTTTTTTTACTGCGTGCTTTAATTGTCGGGGGAGTAACTTCTCGCCGCCCTTTTACCGGCGTTAGCTCTCCGCGCCTATCCCTGTGAAACGTGATGATAGCTCGTTCTCTTCTTTGTTCTTTTCAGAGACGTGGATGTTGTTGAAGAGATTAGAGGCGACAGCCGTTACAGCCGCGTTATATGATGTCTGAGTGGCTAATATCAGTGCATTAGTAGTTTTGCATATTGCTGTATACGGGAACACTGTATATTATATACAGCATATATATGGTATATTCAGGGAATCCACCGTGCACGTATGAGCGAATAAAACAGGCAGGGAAGCGCTTAAGCAAATGCGCAGGTTTTGCCCCACAGCTTTACTTCCCCGTTCACGGCTCCTGTGGATAGACGAACAGGCGGTTGAATGGATGGATGGACGGACGGACGGACGGGAAGAAAGCGCTTGATTCACATCACCAGTTCATGGGTGTTTTGCACTTCAGCTCTGGCAAAATTTGGATTTGAGGACCGCATAAAGCAAGAGATGAAAGTAGAAGTATTCCCTGATTGTCGTCAAAGAGGGGGAGCCATCAATAGGAGAGCTTAAAATGCGTCGTCGCCGAAGTGCTCTTGCGCACGCGCCAGGATCGTCGTCCAATAGTGAACGGGTTTTTTTTTTTTTTTTTTTTCTCCAAATTTCTCATTCCTAAATGGTGGCGTGCTAACTCTACATGAGTGAATACGGTGAACGCTTCCAAGGGCGACATCGCACCACGCTGAAGTCGCGTGGTGCGTTATCACAGCGCACGTGCGCATGGTTCATCAGTGGATACCAGCAGCAGCTGCAGACCGAACGGCGCAGTGCTGCGTAGCATGCGCGCTGCTTGTTGCGCCGCCTGTGCAGCGCAACGGCAGCCGCGGCCGGGTCGTTAAACCCTCAGCTGCGCTGTCCTGCCGGCCGTTCCGGTGGTGGTGGCGAGCGAGGCAGCGGCAAGTGTCGCAGACGCCGCGCGCGCGGAGCTTGCCGCTGCGCTCGGCGGCGCTTTTCGCTTTTCACCCGAAGGTCATGGCCCCGCAACTACCTCGGTGTCGCCCTGGCAGGACGACTCCTCCTTCGCACTCCCTCCTTCTCTCTGTCTCTCTCAGGCGCGCTCGCGTTCTTGCCAGTTCGTTTTGTTCCGTGTCCTCTGAGGTTCCCTTTTTTTTTCTTTTTTTTTACTTCTTGAGCTGCGTTGTATCGACTTCCTCCGAACGAAGCCGAAAGATTAGAATGACAACACACATACACACGCACGGACGGACAGACAGGTTGAAACGATGCTCCGCGCTTTCCTTTTCCTTCATCTTCCTATTTTTTCTTCTTCGCGATGTTTGAGCACGCTGCGTATATTCGCAAAAGCGGAAAGATCGGAATAACATGGCAGGGAAAGAAACGGCCCCGGCGATTTGTTTGTTATTCTATCTGTACTCCAAGAAGCGAACGTTCGTTTCGCGTGAACGAGAGCGCCCTGGCTGCCACGGAACCGGAAAATACCCTTTTTGGGAGCTGCGCAGAATATTCGGCGCCCATGCCTTGCAAGGTTGGTGGTTGGACAGCCGGCCCTGAGAAGCACTGTGCACTCGACCGTCCAGTTTGCCGCGCTCGGTCCCGGAAAACGGATGCCTGTGGCACGGGCGCTTCTGGACTTGGAGCCGGAGAAAGTGATAAGCGAGCTTGGCCGATGGCGTGGAGTTCGTCGAAAGGGACGAGCAGAAGGCAGAGTGGTAGACGCACGTACTGTCAGGAGAGAAAGAGATGCTGACTTCTCTGAGAACCTGGATATATTAGCCTGTCTGATGAACTGACATGCTATATACTCCAGGTGTTGGGCGAGAAATGTGATGTACGCAGTGAGCACAAAAAGCGCACAAACGGTGCATACGTCCGCGGATAAGCACACACACACTAAAGCTGTTCACAACGTCTTATTAATAAGCCCTCTAGATTTTAAACTGACGGAAGGATGAACGCTTCACCGTGTTACTCGCGAACACAATGAACTTTCTTTTCTAGTAATATTTTCCGTTCTCTTTCTACCTTTCCCCAGACAGGGTAGCCAACCGGGCTCAGCCTGGGTAACCTCTCTGCATTTCCCTTATCACTGATCTCTCCCTAGAAAAAGCAGAAGCGCTTTCATACCTCGAAACGCGCAGGTGGGGGAGATGGGTCAGGTCGAAGTGAGAGTAAAGTGTACGCAAATGGTTTCAACCTGGATGTATTTGCTTTTCTTTATGTGTTTGTAGCGCGAGCGGTGAATATGGGTTTGTTCTTTATATCCGCAGTGCTGCAGCTTCAGCGCGTTATGATATTTCTCGCATGGCTGCACCCAATTAGCGTGCGTAGACTAGCGCCGTACCGGCTGCCTACGCTAATTACGGAGGTGTTCGCAACAAGGGCTTAGCGCGAGTCGCATACGAATGGATAGCTCCTTTGTTAGCGACATGCTCATGACGATTGACTGATTTTGGCATTGCGAATGTCGCCAACAATTATGTCGCATCTTGACCAGCTGGAGGATCAGCGAAAGCTAATCGCCAGAACAGAAAGTGCTGCCACCGCCGCTAGGACCCTGGACTGAAGGCTCCACCCACCACGGGGACCGACGCCTCTCCGTGCCCCGTCAAAATAAAGTTTTGTCTCTCTATTTCTCCACAACGTTAAGTCATATGAATGAAAAGATGTCGAGAGGTGAATTGAATCCTTACAACCATGTGTTATGAACACACTGTGAAAGGAAGGCAGAAATACATCTGCGTCGTAAAACGTCTCGGGAGAGGAGCCTTTGTACTGACAAAAATTTCAAAACACCCCTGCATTTTCTTTTTTTTTTTTCTCTCACCTCTAGTTTGTCACCCATAAAGTGTCTGATAATGTGCGCCTGACCCCGTAGTAAGAACTACGGCGCGCGTTCGGTAGTGGTAAAGGATTCATTTTTCTTTCGCACAACTGACCATGCCGCCCTTTTTCGACCGCGCCCTTGTGATGGCGAACGCTATCGCATTTCCGACGAGAAGCACCCGGGCTCCTAATCATTTGAGAAGTGAATTCTCCTCGAAAGTAGGCAGGAGGCGAGGAGCGGGGTACACCACCACCGCAAGGAAGAGCCAGCGTTCCAGGAGAAGAACGGGAAAGCCCAAACCTCTTCGCCAAGACAGATATCGTTCGAGCGTTCAAGGACGGCAACAAGCGCGTCGACAACTAAACGTGGTAGCGGTAGGAACGCGCGCGCGAAAATGAAGACGTATCGAATGCTGACAGCGCCGTACACGCGCTCGCTTATCTCCTCTTACAACGTCAAAGTCTCGCGCGGCGTGTTCTCAGAGCTCGCCTCTGCAACTAGTCGCCCCCACTTCCTGCCTGGAGCTCTTCTCCGCGCTGCAGGTCGACACCGTGGTATAGCGGCCCTATCGGCTCGCGGCGTTCCTCTCGCCGAGGACGCGTAAAGCGATACGCGAGGCGGGCCACTAAATAGACACAGTGCTTCGAGACCCTCCCGCAGCATCAACGCACTCTCCACAAGTGCGCTGGGATGTCGTCCGGTGCCGCATAAACAGCTTCACATCAAAGAAATTAGAACAAGTTGTTTACCTTTATTTCTCACTCTTAAAATTACATTTGTTCAGCAAAAACAATGCAATGCTATTTTAATTTGTATAGCAACTCATTAAGTAGTAATTGGTTTGCTGAGCTATGCACAACTGAAAACTCGCTCCAGCGTGTCAGACACGCTACTATGGGCTTTGCGTTAAGTTTCCTATGCTTAATTCAGAATTCCGAGGGACAGCGTTGTGAAATGAATTGACTTCCAGGGTTTTACGTGTCAAAACCACGATCTCATTATGAGGAACGACGTAGTGGAGGATTCAGGTTTAATTTTTACCACCAGGGGATGTGCGGGAGACGGGCGTTTTGGCATTTCGCCCCCATCGAAATGCGGCCGCCGCGGCCGGGATGTGATCCCGCGACCTTGTGCTTTGCAGCGCAACACCGTAGCCGCTAAGCCACCGCGGCGGGTGACAGCGTTGTGTCGCACTGCAACAATAGACAGATTCAGTTTAGCGTTCATCTACTGCGCACACAGAGGCACTGCTGGCGCAGGTAATTTTTTTCGTTACATGATAGAGCTTCCAACAAAAATTACTGCAAGGGACTCGGTCGCCAGCGTCTACGGAAGTTGTAAGTGCGATGTTTATTCAGCCAGCATGTACGGGAACAATGCTTTGTAAGAAACTACGGAATGATGTGCCAAACAAGAAATTTCCTAAACTTCGTTCTTCTGGCTTTGAACGGATTTGTGACTTTGCATATTGATCATTTTCGACAAAGTATTACGCTGTAATATTACGCTTCACGCATTCAATAAGGAAGTGTGCAAACTATCAGCCGTGATTTCATTACTCCTGCGAAGGTATATTCTATGCACCTGACGCTGCCACAAGAAAAGAAAAAAAAAAATGAGCGAGTTGATATGAAAAGAGTGGGAGAAGGCAAACATGAAACAACGGATAAAAAGTTTAAGCGGCGACAGGTTATCATAACTTAAAGGTAAACTAAAGATAAACATTATTCGATGTGTATTCGTAAATTACATTTCTACAATGAAAAAAAGTAATCTTACCTTAAGAGGAAGCCTGTGGTATATAAGCCGAAAAAGACGCAATAACAAAAGACTAGTGTCGACGCCGCATTGAAGTCGCCACACAAGCACGCCGTGACGTGATTAATTTTGGTGGTGTTATGCTCGGGCAATTTGTTGTCGGTAAAAATGTACTACGTTATATTTTATAGAACCAAAGACTATAAACCTGGTAAACTTCAATTAAGGACTTCTGCTAAGCCACAGCGGCCTAATTGCAATAAAAAGAAAATTACTTTGAAATTCGTGATGTGACACTGACGTACCGGTTCTGCTATTTCGGCGCGAAAATTAAGAAAAAATTAACTTTGTCATTAATTTTCTCTTCTAATAATCAACCTCTTACAGTGAAATTAACCAAAATAGAGCATTGAAAGAATCCCTTATCTGTCTAACCTAATTTCGTTTTTATCTTTAGTGTCCGTTTAAGGCAAACTGCCTAACGTCGGTGGCCAAGCTTAAGCTTATTGAAAAAAGCTAATGTGTCGCTGGGTCAGCGAAACAGAGGACTCACTAATACACGCATGTCTTCGCTTACAGATAGCTCGCTTTAAGCCTCCCGTGTCACCCTTGTTGAGTGATTGCCAGATGTGAGAAGTATTGAAGAACTCGACCCGCGTGCTTTGTACCGGTATACTACGAGGAGCAGCATCGTACGGACGGGCAGACAGACAAGGCGTGCGGACGGGCGGCCATCCCGGTAGACGATGAACGTGAAACGAGCGGCGCCAAGAAGCGGGCGCGTTTGTTTGCAAATTATTTGTCGAGCAAGACGGGTTCCAGCGACCCTCTGCATCTCCCGCAGATCGTCTGTCCGTCCGTCCATCCGACTTCGCATAACAGCATACACTCGAGAAATACACGCGTCCCCCAGCCATCACAGCGCCCGTTAGCGCGGGCGCGTTGTTATTCGCGCAGGGTGTAAACGTGTACCCCCCTGTGCGATGTGCTTCACCTTTGCGGCGAGGTGGCTGAACACGCCGATGAATGACGTCGCGCGCTAAAAGGGAGGCCGTCAGGACGCACCACGACTTTACGAGCGACCGGGTTTCCCGCCGCTCCGTCTCGCTAATTGCGTGCATGGAACAACTTCTCGGGCAAACATTGGTCGTCCCAAGAATCAGGGATACTGGTCGTCGTTGCCGACCACGTCTCAAGGCGTGCGTGTACTCAAGAAGCAAGACAAATCGTGGCATCAGAACGCGGCGGTATACGTCGCCTCGTCGACAAGCCTCTCTCTCGGACTCTTGTATTCAGATGCAAGTGCGCGGGAGCAGTTCGTGGGCGGAGAATACCGGTCATGTTCTCACGCGTTCGAAGGTATACATGTGGCCACCCCATTTAGACGACGTACGTTAGTCGCCTTGTATCCTGCTCACTCCACGTGTTCCAGTCATGCCTCCGTGACGTTCTCGTCGCCTCGCTGACAGGCAAACCTAAGGGATCGATAGCTGTAGACCTTGTGCCTCAACCTCCCCCTGTATATGCACGCTTTCTCCTCGTCACCGTCATCTTAGTGTATATACGACTGATTGCGAGCATCATTTATGTCGTACTGCACGCAACTGCAGCGACGTGAGCGCAGGGTGAGGCGCGCCGGGGCCCGGGCCATTAGCGGGGGGGCATCTTGGTTGGCCCGTGTTTTTCGGCGGCGGCGGCGGTGGCGGCGGCGTCAGGCAGGGGGTGAAACGGGTTTGGCCGCGATATTTCGGCCGCCGCCGCCGCAGCAGCAGAAGCAGCAGCGTAGCGTCCTGTTGCTGCTGCTGCTGCCGCCGCGGGAGATCGGCTAGCTGGCTCACCGCGTGCCGTCGAGAGAAGACAACCAGCAAGGGCGGGTGTGCAGCAGCGTCTCGTCCCCCTCCGGTCGAGGGCGGCCAGATCGCCATTGCGGCGGTGGCCGGCGAATTGCGTCCGAGGCGGAAGAAGGGCGCCCCGGCTGCAGCGCGCATTGCCGCGACGCGGTTCGCGTGCTTCCGCTTTCACGCCGTTGGTGGCGGTGGTGATGAAAGCAACCTAATGGATCCGAGAGCGTCTCCCGCGCAGTGTACGCGAGCAGCCCGTGTCCCGACGGGTGTATAGCATTAACGCGTGGGCAGCTCAGTGCCCTCCACAGCGATCTCTACATGGGTATCGTGTTGCTAATGCTGTTGCACACAACTCCTATTTAGTCCGTTGGCTGAGGGGGACAAGACGTTCTTAACGGTTTAAATTAAGGCGCCACTAAAACCTGGCCTTTTGAACTTTGAGAAAGTATGTCCTTTTAAACTATATGAGTGAAACATGCAGTGAAATCTTTCTTCTTTAAATTGCACGCTGATACTTTTAAATTGCACTGACTCACTGAGATGTGCTTTCGAAAAAATTGTTTTTTTTTTTTTCTTCTTGTGGACGCCAACCTGCATTCTTCGCCAACATGTCCGAAATCGTGGAACATGACTGCGTAGATTGTTGGGGCACGGTGCGTCTTAAGACGTGATAAAAAGAACACGTTAAATATATAAAGGCATCCGGATAGAGTCATGTGGAATTTTACCTGTTGAAGATAGACAGTTGGAAGATAGATAAATGGTTTTACCCGTGGAAGATAGAGAAAACGTGGACGTTCTATTCATGCTGCTCAACTTTCACAGTAGAAGACCAAGAACAGCATGCGAGCGCGACACGTAGATATAGTACTGAAGCCACGTTGCGTTCGAGAAAATTTCATTGAAGGCGCGCGGCTTGCCTACGTGATGTTTATACGCGAGGAATAACACTGTGGTTCAAGACATCGCATGTCACGACCTCAACGGCGGCAGAACTAACGGCTCTGTGTCGTGCACTGGAAATCAATGATTCTGAAAGACCTAGAAAATGGGCTGTGTTTTCTGACTCAAAACCGGCATTACAGTGCACGCAGTCAGTTCTCCGACGCGGATGTCATGAACAGTTAACATACGAAATCGTGAAACTTCACCATCACGTCCAACAGAAAGGCCACGAGGTTGTCTTTCGATGGGTACCTGGTCATTGTGGAATCAGTGGCAATGATTCCGCAGATAATGCTGCTCAAGCAAGAGCACAGCGTTCCAATTCCACTTTCGAGGACAGACGCCGCAACGCAGCTTCGACACCTGGCACGCAGTCTCTCACTGACCGAGTGGAACTCGCCAAACTTAAGACTTACACGACTGCATCGATTAAACCCCTCACTGCAACTCCGACCTCCATTCGGACTTTCTCGGCGTGAAGCTTCGCTTCTATGTCACCTTTGGTTAGGAGTTGCCTTCACAAAGGCATACTCTACATTAATTGGAGTGACCGACAGTGCAGCATGCGAGGTCTGCGGCACCGACGAAACTATCGACCACCTGCTGTGCCACTGTCCACGATATGCCCCAGAAAGACAAGAGCTTGCTAACGCGCTACAAAAACTGGGCAATTAGACGCTTTCCGTGCAGGTGCTGCTGGAACATCGCCTCCATCGCTCGTCGGCCCATAAAGCAGTGAAGGCACTTTTGTGCTTCTTGAGGACGACGGGCTTGTGTGAACGTCTGCGACTATTAATGCAATACGGCACGCGTCGGTGAACTCACCGTTAATTTCCTTCTTTCCTTCCCTCCTCTCTCTCCCTGTCATCTTTGTATTCACCGTTCCCATTCCCCCGGTGTAGGGTAGCCAACCGGACGTTATTCTGGTTAACCTCCCTGCCTTCTGCTTTTCTCTTTCCTCCTACGGCAGAGCCGCAACCTCCTTAATGGGTTTGAAGATTATGACCTTTTACGCTTGAAGAAGCTTCAATATAGCCGTATAATAGAGAGCGGCTAATGTGATTTTCTGAAAATATTTGCGTATGAATTGGGAATTGACGAACAGTCAATAACGAAAAAACAAGGATATTTAGCCATGACCAGTAATAAAAGATTGATAAAAATACGTTTGAGCAATTAGTGCAAACCACTTTAACGGTGGTCTATTTTGTTCGTGCCTATGAAGCTTAACTGGTGCGCAAAAATATAGCCCAAGCAGAAAATGTGTGCTCTTCTATCAGCATCTTCGTCATTGTCTCTTTTACTTACAGCTCTCCTCCACACGGCGTTCCTTGTGGTGGTGGTGTCGCATCAGGCGGGCTTAGCTCTTCATGCTTGGCCGGTAATTGTTCCACTGATCATGCAATGCATTGTTAACGCTGGTGTGTCAGCGAACGTTGATCAACTCTAGGTATCGGAGGAAAGCGATCAACAGTCGTGAAGCTCTTTTTCTGATTACTCCGGGCCCTTCAGGGAACAGAGCGGGCAAGCGGATCTTCCAGTCTTAAAAAAAAAACTATATGCTTGGGTGCAGCACCGCAGACACCCAAACACTAATCGAGGAGCAGTGGGAGGCCAAGCTAAGAGACCCGAGGAAACAGCGTATAGCCTGATCGAACGGGCACGGGAGATGGCCATGGCCCGCATCTACCTGGAATAAGAGGCCGCCCACCGCAAACTGTACTTGCTCAGAATAAAAGTTTCTCTCTCTCTCTTGGGTGTAGGTGGATCTAATTCTAATACGATACAGTGTAGATAGCCTCGTCACTATACTAAGTCCTTTGACCACACAGGGTTGATATGGAGTTCTGTGGCGCGTTCCTCGTAGCCCACAGCGTATATGTATAGAACGTTAAATATATATTTATATATCCACATGTCTCTTCCGAAGCACCTTATTCTTTGACGTTTCACTTTATGTTATCTTCTTTTCCGTCGCAAACGTTGAGCAAAATCCGGATTCGTAATAGTATAAGTAGTAAACTGCGCTGATACTTTTAGTTCGTAAGCATTGTTCTTTTTCCGCCAGCCAGTCTTCGCAGTCACTTCAATCACTTCAACGATTAAGAGGTGCTATTGTCATTACGAGTCGTTAGTCTTTTAGTACAAGCCGATTCAGGCCAGTGGCGAACGAGGTAATTTCGAACGAGAAGTTCGCGATTGATTCACTGTGTCCCGTATTTGTGAACCAGGGTCCGCATTCACAAAAAGCACTTCCGCTAGAATTGTTCGCAAGAGCAAATGCTAGCCAATCCAGATGCTGGACATGTTATTCGCGGAGGAGGCCGGCCAATCTTGCGAAAGAGAAACTTTGTGTATCCGGCCCCAACTTCGTACGCCACAGTGGCTCGTAAAAAGGAGTACCGACAATTACTGATATAAGTTATAACGATCATATCATTAGAAAAAGAGGTCAAAAAGAGGTCAACAAGAGGTCGGATAATGACAAACCATTGTAAGAAAAAAGATATATGTGGATTGCGCTCTTGAGGCTCATTTCACAATAATAATTTCAAATTAACAATTATTTAACTTGCAAGGAGGATTTCTCGTTCCGTTCGTCATTTCCAACAAGCTTTAGAAGGGATGAGGTCCTCCTGTACCGACGGTTGTAGACTACGAAGATGAACAAAGCGTAGCAGCGCGGGCAGATGTCGGATGACGAGCGAACTCTCCGTTGTAGCATCGTTATCTTTATTGAGGTTATCTTTAACTGTATTTTTTATTTGTTTAGTTTTATTACTACTAATTTATTTCTTAATTCCTTGCTGAAAACATAAAGAAATGGAGCAGCCGAGTAACCTCTATCCCTCCACAGGCAACAACCGATATATAACAGAACTTAACGGGCCCTGTGTCAAATTATGTTATTTATGAAACTCAATGACCTCGTATTTCGCGAGTTATGTTTGCCGTGTGGGCGGAGTGCCTAAAGGCCCAACCACAAGGGCACAAACCACTTATTTGCGGCGTCGGTGCCAAGCGGCGTCACACGGCGGCGGCCGGTGGCATTGAGAACAATGCGCCGCCCGTTCAGGCTCGCTCGGCGCCCCAAGACCGAGCATGCGAGACTGCAGTGCCGACGGCGGAACTGGCGGTAGAAGCAAGAGGCAAACAAACTATATATGGCCTCCGAGACGGCGCGACGCGCCATGTGAGCGAGCTCGAAGGCCATTTACAAAGCGAGCTTACCGTCCGTGAGTGCCTCGTCCGCGAACTAAGCAGCCGAACGCTCGCATGTGTTTTGGCCATTGCAAATGGTGCAGCTCTGCACGGTATCATAGATAATGATGTACTCTTTCCAGACAGGGACATGCAAGGAATGCCGAAGTGCACACTTATAGCGAGCATGGCAGCTGCTGGTGATGCTATGTCACTGGTGCTACGTGTTTCAGTACAGACAGCCAGCAAAATACCGTATATATTTGCGATAGAACTACGGACAATTTCATTGAAGTTTTAAAACTACAAGAAGTCCTTGTGAAGTAAAAACAATTGTTCTGTTAGCGCAACATTTTGCAAAACTGGCCGGCTAAATTCGGGGCCATTAAGAAGGGAGGATCTGGCCACATTGCGCCATGCTTTAAATACGTCGAAGCCGAGAGTCTCTTGTGGTTGAGAGCCGTCAATGAACCTCGTTGAGCGTCGACTGCGCGTGCCGCCGGCCGGCGCCGACTCCGAAAATCCGTCCAAACTCAGTTCCTTGTGGTTAAGGCGTTCGCATCCGTATACGACACCGTGGCCCGTTTTCACAAAGCTTTTCGTTCGTAAGAGCCTCCCCGCCATTGGTCGTTCACCTTCGCAAATGATATGCGTCCAGCACCAGGATTGGCTAGAATGATTCTAGCGTAAGAACCTTTTGTGAATACTTGCCCTCGTTCGAATATTGTGACCACCACGGCTAGCCGACGTGACGCGATCGCGTAGAACGCCATATGCTTTACCCTCACGTCGCAAACCCAAAGATTTGCTCTTCGCAGTGTCCTTCACGTGGCAGCTATACATAGCAGAAGCACAGCGTGATTAATCAAGCACCGCGCTGGATGAGACTGCCCGCAGAAGCTCGATAATTAGGATACCCGCCCTCATGCGGCACATTAGAGGTGGCAAGTAAGAGCGAAAGAGCTGGTGCTTGGCTCGTTCATCGCGGTGCCAGCATGATCGAAGTAAGCTTTTAAAATCGCAGTGCAGCCAAGGCTCGAGCCTATAGCTAACTATAACTATACCGCGCTCTCCTTCAAAGCTGCACGCTTCGCTACTCTGTGGTCAAATTATGCGCTTCGCGGCGGGAAGGGAGAACGTTTCGTGCCAATCGATCACACCAGGGAGATTAAACTGACTTCGCCGATGCAGATTCCCACGATTAAGCGCCTAGACCTTGTCCAACAAAGGTGCAAGTTAAAAGTGGTTTGCTCTAGAGTTAGAAAGATGGCATCATGAGAAAGGAGGAGAACTGTACGTAGAAGTAAGGCAGAAATAATCACTCAGCTGCAGTGAGAGGCTAAAAAAAAAAAGAAAGAAACAACAAAAGGAAAGAAAAAGAATGAGCGATGCTCCGATAGTCGCGTATTCATTCTCATTTGGGTGACTGCAACGGATGCATCAGTTTACACGACCCGCCGCAGTCCAAAGGTTCCCTATAAGACCACAGCTGCGGTCGGAACCTTGGACCGCGCTATATATGGCCTTTCGCTGCTAAGCATGTAGGTATAGCGGGTCCTATTCGCTGCCGTGGCGGCGACCGCATTTTTTTGGAGGCGGAATTAAAATGGGCGCTCTTGTATAGTTAGGTTAATGTGCACATTAAACAACACCAGGTGTCCAAAATTAATCCGGGGCCCACCAATCACGGCGTCTTTCATTGCCTCGTCTTTCACACAGTTGCATGTGACGAGACATTCAAACAACTGCATGTGACGATGACGAGACGAACGAAAAGGACATAGGAGTCAGTAAACGCGACGCCGAGTCAGTAAGAGTACAACATATGGTGTCTTCGCGTCGTGGTAACCCAGCCGATAGACGTTTGTATATTTGTAAGTCAGGGGACAACGATGGTGTAAATGCTCGACTCCCACAGGGGCAGTGCAAGTTCTCGAGACATCGAACGTATGATAGCCCAGCTGCAACATCAGTTCGCGAAAGCGCCCGTTATTTTACCGAAGACCGTTTTCCAGTCAGCTTTGTGTCACTTGGGTAATGGTTGATTTTATTGTGAAAGAAACGCTTTAAGCAATAAAGCGGTATTGGTAAACTTAACGCGCCAGCCTCGCAACTCACATCCGTGTCTCGGTGACATGTAGTGCCACAGCAAGAACAGCTGAAGGAAGGCGTGCACTGCGGTCGTCTCCTTGTTGTTGACGAAAAATCACCGGCGCGGAAAGCTAGCATTACGTGTCCGAGACGCACCCACTACTTCTATTGAAGGCTCGCAGAGCTGAAGGATACGCTTCAGGGGACGAAGCTGCGGATTCCTGCAATGCATTGCGCGAACCCGTTGAATAATATAGCTCGTGGAAAGGAATTCGTCGTGAGCCCTCATATATATGTGTACACACGCACAATCAGAAGAGAGAGAGAAAGCAGTTGGGCTGAATCAAGGTCAGGTATTGTTATTGCGGCTTACGGAAGCCTTGACATCCGGTGCTGCGTAGCACACTATAAGATAAACACGTTTTGGAGACCATGGTACACACGTTTGGCTTGGACATAGCGTGCAATGTGTAGCGTAAAAAGGAACAACCACATGTTTTCAGGACAATTCGCACGCACACACGCACCGAATGTGGAGTTACGCTTATTCACCTGACAGACGTGGTTGGATTTGCGATACTGTCGCATATATGGTCAATTTTATTTGACCTCACTGATTGGCTTCGAGCTGGTTGACATAACACGCGATATTCGTAACCGCAAAGATCAAGTGTTCTTGTGCAGTTTATTTGCACAATAGTGAGATGAGGTTTATTGAAGAGCGTAATTAGGTTGCGTGCTTCATGAACAGAAACTTATATTTGGTGATGTTGCTCTTGCCACGCACGCACAGTGGTGTATTTATGAGATGTACTTATATGTGGTCTTTGTGGAATAAAAGTTCGTTGCAGGTCTGCGCATGTCCTTGTTTCATGCTCTCTCTGTGGTCGTTAGTTCGCGCAGTTAGAAAATATTTGCTAAGATGCACCAACTCGCCCAAGAACAAGTTCTTATAGGCTGATATTTCGGATGATGATATTTCGTTTAAGATGCGTGAATGTGCACGATATTACATTCTTAAGGAAGATCGTACGCAGTACCGTAGGAAGGTATAGTCTCAAGACGTCAAACACAAGTAACACGGAACAGCACCGAAACAAAGGTCACCAGCTGCAGAGCGCCAGTGTCACGCAGCACCAACCTCCCTTGGTTGCGCGTACGGACGAGCTCTGACTAGTCGTCTCATCCTGTTGATTCATTTTGCAGTGCGCATACTATCATGGTGCGAAATCTTCTTTGAGAAGCAACGCGTTAAAACGCGAAAATCGCGCGAAACACACGTGATTGAAAGAACGGGGCCCGTATTAAGAAACGCGTACTGGCTATAACTGTTCGTAAGAACAGATGCCAGTGGGACATATTGCAGTGAAGGCGGCTGGCCAGTGGCAAATAGCGCTCGGTGTGCCCTGCTCTGTTGTTTTAGTGCCATGTGTTCCGCGCTGTACTTTTCCCATTTAACAATGTACATCCACATGCCCAAATGTCTACCCTTCTCAAGCAACACTTCGGTGGTGAAAAGCGTACAAATTGCACCCTCCTCGTTGTATGGACTTTCATTTATCAGCGCTATTCCATTACAGCGCTAGGTTTTCAGCCGACCGTGTGCGCGTGATGCTACATGGCCCAGCTGCAGGCAGCGAGCATTGCAAGGACCATGACGTCCGTACGGCGCCGCGCACAGGAGGCGGCGTGCAGCAGTCGCGCCTGCAGCCGGAGGACTTGACGTGCCGCTCCTCTGACGAGCGCGGAGGCAGCAGCAGCGGTCCCACCAGAGAACGCACGCGGCAGGAGCTCCGGCAATCTCCCGCATGATGCAGTCCATTACATCCACCTGCTCGAGCCGCCAACTCATTACCTCGTTGAGGATTCGTTTAATTGAATTCGCCTTCCTGGTCGGATGTTTGCGCTTCTGCTTTGACGGCCCCAACGTTGGACCCGTTAACTCTCGAGCGCCGCTCGCAGTTCTTGCGCGCAACTTCGCGAGGTCAGCTTCGTCGCCTGTCCTCTTTATTCTTTATGGCCACTTTCTTTTTCCCTTTCGCTCTTTTTTACCAGCGGCACCAACCTTTATCCTGGCACAAAGTTGTGTTGTCTACTTGAATCTGGATCCATGTCCGTTGTGTTGTATACCAGTGCTCTTACGAATGCGTGTGTGTGTGCGTGTGTGCGTGCGTGCGTGAGGAGTGAGTGAGAGAAATATGCTGTGAAGCACTAAACCCTATTAAAGGCACACAAGAGAGAGAGAGAGAGAGAGAGACAACGGAGAAAGGTATACTCACAACGTTCTAAATTGCTTCCGGAGCTGAGCTTTTTTTTTTTTTTTTTTTCTTTTTTTGCCGAAGATAGGCTCTTCGAGGAAACGTGTGGAAGCTTGGAAACGTTCGCGGAAGGCGTGCGCTCACGCGACAATTCCAAAGCCGCGAACCATGGTCACATACCACCAGCGTTTTCCGGGCTCGCGGCGAAACAAGCGGTACCAATTGCGCGCTATTCGAAAAACCAACAGAAAAAGGAATGAAGTTTGGCACCTTGACAGCCAGAATATCGGCAGCCGTTAGCCCAAGAGCGGTAGCGTGTTCATGACCTTCTAGTTTTTGTTTATTTTTTTCTCCCCTCTCCGTCTTATGTAAGCGCACGGAGTGACGGACCAGTTCTCATGCCTTTCTAAACGCGTGCGCTTGTCCGCTGCGGCAGCCGCCAAACGAAAGAACCGATGAGCGCCAACTTGTAGTCTGCAGGTGAGCCGCCACCCCAGCATTTTTTTAACGTATTTTTTTTTCTTGTCTTTTGTTTTTTTAGTACTCGGCTTTTGAAGGTATTCGCTCCCGTTTCCTATTGGTTTGGAACAGGACAACGTGCGCATTCTGAGCGATCGCCGCCTTTCGCGAAGCTCACGGTTGTTAAGGCGACGTATTTATATTCATGCTATTCATGTATACCCGACGCGCGCCGCTGCCGCTTGCCGATTCTGACTGAACGTCCGTACACGTTAAAGCGTAAAGGTTGAGAGGTGGCGAACGCGCGAGTGCTCGGTGGCTTCGCGACGTTGCGTTTGGGGCGGAAAGAAAGAAGGAAATGAGGAAGAGTTCCGCCGGACTTCGGGAGGGCGGTGTGCGTGGAGCAGTGGCGAGCGCGTTGCCGTTGATGAGGTGCACATCGCGTCGGCATAACGATGAGCGGGTTCCTGGGCATCGGGCAGCAGCACCAACAGCGCTGGTTGGATGACACGGAAGCGCTTTGAAAGCTGCAAGACGACGCATTCTCGGAGAAGCTAGGAGCCCCCCCCCCTCCCCCGATCTCTGCCGGCGACGTGCATGTGCTTCGGCTCCGCAGAAGTCTCCATCATCGGTTCTGGTCACTCCATCTATAGGCAGCAGGGCTGCGCTGGCGACCCACTTTGCTGAGGCATCTCGCAGCGCTGTGCGCATGCTTTCGGCGATGCCTCTCTGTAAATAGTATATCCTCGGCAGCGTGTTTGAACGACAAAGGGAGCCACGGGAGCTCGCATGACTTGTCGAAGGTTTCGGGGGTCGTGCGTCGACCAAATTGTGTTACGTTGTCTCATCGTTACCGTGCGTCGTTACGGAACTAGGTATTGGAACATGCTAGCTGGTAACTCATCGAAACAAAGGACAGAGTGAAAAACTGAAGAAGGACAAGGAAGCTCGCAGACGGACAGAAGCGGGCATCTTCCAACTACGCAGCTCGTGTGTCCCGGCCATCTACCTCCTGCGTCAGTTTTCGTGCTGTGTTAGTTTCCAACGTTACTGGAGCCTACACTCCGGTCTCACAAGTTTCGTGCATCGCAGCAGAAGCTACGGGTTGCGTTAGCCAGTCAGGAGCGAGCACAAGATGTGTGTGCATGTCTCAAAGAATGCTAGAATTCTTCCCCATTCCGTGATTATCTTTATTCAACCGGCGTGGCGAGCAAAGGGATTTGCGACAGCCAATGAGCCCTTGTGGTTCTCATTGCTAATTGGCCGACACTACCTGTAGATATTGCTGGTTATTCAGGGCTGCAGCTGGGGAGTCAGTTGCGGGCTGTATTCACGATGGTGCGGGTACAAATGAGAACGGTGCCTGATTTGGCCGGCGCTCTGGTTACCTCATATTGTTGGCTTTAATGATTGCAAGCAAGCGGTTTCTGCGTGTTCAATCTAACGTTATTCTGACTGAATGATGGCCTTGCAGATTAGCCCCATTAATCATTGGCCGATTCGATGGCTGAAAATATCACACATTATATTGACCGAGCTTCTGTAGCGCTGCACGAATGTATTGAGAATATATACAGGGTGTCCCAGCTAAAAATAGCCAATGTTTTAAAAACGACGGAGAGAGAGAGAGAGAGAGAGAGAGAGAAACATTTATTTAGACCATCGAGGAGCGTGCTAGGAGGCTCAAACCAACTCAGTGGTGTTGAGGATCGCGTGTCCTAGTCTGCGGTATTTTTTTCGTTTTGCAAAGTCAATTAATTAGCATAAACTAATTGCCTAACTTTTTAAATATTGGCTTCACCATGAAAGTGCCAACACGACAGTTGTAGATCATATTTAAAAATGGCCGACTGAAGTGTTTCGAGACATTTGTTTCGAGATTGCTGCTCAAACGTTCGGGGTTGAGAACCCGGGCAGCTTTTTCTTTTCACCCCTCCATGTACACTGATACATGAATAAAATGATTGATTGATATATTGATTCACTTGAGGTTCTTCACTCACTGGCAAGAGACGATATCTTTCGAGCTCAGCCTTGAGATGAGTTGACCATAACCGCCACTTGCCGCTAGCCGCAATGCTGCCCTGAGGTGCACCTTGATGATGCAAATACCCAATTCGACGCCGTTGGCAATGAGACATATGCTAATAGCGTTTGCTCGGCCTAAGAGTAGCACCGCCTGGTACCAGCCTGCTTTTTCTCGCGCTTCGTGCATTACTGCTGCAACTATGACGTTGAAGAAAGCGCTCCTGTACTTGACATCCCGAAAGGTAATTAGATTTCGCCAACACAGATAAAAATCGCTTGCCAAACAACCATTATTGCCGGAGTATGAAATTACTCATGACGAAGCACAACGCGGAGAACTTTTTCGGTTCCTTTGTCAAAGTGCAAAAAATTTGGAAATCTTGGTACGATGTAACGATTCTTTCCAGCGCCCTAATTAAAAACCAAACAACTCGAAGACTTTTGGTATACGTTCAAGCGGCAGTTCACGCCAGACGGAAGATACTTCTTTCTACCGTGACTTTAATGTATACATCATACTCACGAAGTACAGTGCGACAGCGCCCAATGTTGAGGAGTGGGACCTTCCATTCCATTCCATTCCGAGGAGTGTAAATGCCCGTTAATTCCACGAATTTGAACTCCTTAGAATGGGGAGGGTTGGACCATTCCCACTCCTGGAATGGTGTAGTTGATCCATTCCAGGGCTACAGTTCCAGTAAATGAAACGGTTTTTTAATAATTGTTTACTACTAGCGCTTGCATAGCTTGTAACATAAAAGATCTCTTTGAATACTTATCAACGCTAGAAATAATGTTACGTGCAATATTTCCGCATATGTAGTGTATTCTGTAATCTTAAAAAAGCGAAACGCATTGTTCTGTTTTGTAGACCGACCTTTATTGTTTCATATGTACTGGTACATTTTAACCGGAATAGATTTTTTTTCAAGCACTTCTATGGTACTAATCGTGTGTTCGAAATAACCATGAACTCGCGTACTGCGGACATTGTTTTTGACCTCCATCCATGTGCCGTAAACCAAGCATGCTCTTGCTAACTCGCATAATTCTTGGCAACTAAATATTGCCGTCTTTAAAGGCACTTCAATCTTGCAAAGCAGAAAAGCTTCCGGGTCTTCAAAAGTGTAGAATGGCGCTTTTTTTTTGTTTTGTTTTATCACCGCGGCAGAGGTAGTCACCTATAGGTAGATACTGAAATAGCCGATGCTCAGTAAAAACTGAGAAATGTAAGAAGTTGGTCAAATCTAGTTTAGGATAACTGGGAAATAACTGGTTTTGTAGTCTCGTTTAAAATGAATGTTTAGCGCTCCAGAGCTATACGTAACCATTCTCTTCCAACTCTATTCCGGAATCTCAGGTTCTCATTCCATTCCCATTCAATCCGATTACTGGTGTCGTCATTACATTTCCATTCCATTCCGCGGGTTTCAAACTGTGGAGTGATTCCGGAATCATTCCAACTCCGGAGTTTCCACTCCTGAACTATTGATAGCGACACAGGCTAAAAAGGAAGGCGACGCGGGACCGCGCTGACAGACAGTTTAACAGTTCAATCAAGACATTGTCATGGCGCACGGTTTACATTAGCCGATGCATCCGTCACGGTGGCTTAGTGGCTATCTGCTGCTGAGGACGAGGTTGTGGTGTTCGATTCCTTGTCGTCGCTGTGCCATATTCCGATGAGGGCAAAATTCAGAAACGCTTGTGCACCGTGCTTAGCGCGTCTTAGAGGTCCAGGTGGTCAAACGTTATCTGGAATATTATGACGTCCTTCATATAGCACACTGCATGTACAACTCCAAGAAGCTAAACCGCACGGTAAATTTTTAAACATTAGGAGCCTAGCTGACGCATGCGACAGGGACAAAAGTAAACACAGGGGGCGTTATAAGAACCAAGATGTAATCACCAAAAAGCTGTAAAAAACGTCTCATCAGAGCTGTGTCCTTATCGCCTATATACCATGACCTACGGGGCACTTGTGGACGCATGTTCCGCTTTGAGAAGGCGAAAGCCTCCCATATTCAAGCGTGGCTTTTGGTCCTTATAATTAAAGAAGGCGTTAGAGTTATTGAACTCCAGTTGACGTTTGCACGTTTGCAATAACTGCAAGCGGCAAAATGTGCTTGACCTGTTATTATTTGGGCAGCATTTCTGTTGACCGAGGCTCCTCCTAATACACCTTCCGATTTGTCCGCCATAAAGTGATTCTATACACGACAACTGTATTTGGTGCACTACACAAGCACGCTACGTGCGTACTGTGTGGGTACGACATGTGTATGGAACTCCGATGCAAGCTATACTCTGCTATGCTCAATCTCGATGGCGCTGACTAATCGACGCCCACTGCGAGGCAGAAGCACTGCGCGGAACGTGCAGCGCATTGTGAATGCAAGCACGGCGGCGTGGTGCACCGCCTGAGCATTCCGGTGGTTCATGCAGTCATTGCAGCTCGTAGAAAGAAAGAAACATTATACAAAACTAAAGGAAAGAAGAAGGAATTCTTCCGCCGGAACCCTCAAGCCCCGTCGGGATTATCCGACCACACGGTGTGTGAATACAGAAGGAATTCCTTTCGGCGCGTATACCTCTCCGGGAGCCACGTGTTGAACTTGGCGGGTGCGGAAAGCGGCCTCCGATGCTTCCTGCACGGCCGTGCATGCACAGAGGAGGCCGCGTCAACTGGAGCTGACGTGTACGCGTTCCTGAGCTGCAAGTGTTCGCAGGTACATGGAGCGTTCGGTTTGCATCTTCAAACAGAGCTTTCTTTACCAGAGGACCACAGTGCTTTGGTAGGCCTCGAATGCCTTGTCTCCTTGAGCAATGTTCACAACGATGACCTAACGTCACAGCTGGCGTTACATAAGTTAAAGGCAATGATGTGAAGGCCGCGCTAACAATCAAAAGCGGCTTGTTCCTGACTCGGAAATTGGAGTTGCATCTCTCGGCATCGACCTTAGCATGTGTAACGTCCATATCTGATATGTGGATGCATTTAACTTAAGGTTCTCACTCGCCATCATTCTAAGAATGCTTCGCAGCTAATGAAAGAAGTTGCGCAAGATGCACTGTGCACTATCAAAGTCGCTGCCGGCAAGTTGACGACTGCTACTTGCTTGAAGACTGACAGAGGGGGGTCACTTCTGTATGGTCCTTTTTGTACAAACATTGTTAAATAGTATAATCATACCACGGATTGAGGCAGCTCGTTCTTTCTACAAAGTGCGTTGGTACGCGTGTTCAGCCTACTGTAACGGTAGGACTCCCCCTCCAGTTATCTG
Source organism: Dermacentor silvarum (assembly GCF_013339745.2). Classification (NCBI taxonomy): domain Eukaryota; kingdom Metazoa; phylum Arthropoda; class Arachnida; order Ixodida; family Ixodidae; genus Dermacentor; species Dermacentor silvarum. The sequence continues at coordinate 12,089,584 of NC_051157.2, forward strand.
GAACCCTCCGTCGCAAGAGGGACCTGTCTTTTAAGTTAACGCGTGCCTCCTCTTATAGGCGGGCGGAAAGGGGAGGGGAAAGGTAGGAAGCGGCAGCAAACCGTACCGCTACATTGTATGCGGGGGAATTCTTCCCGCGCTCCCGTCTCGCCATTGTGAACTCGGCACTTGCTCGCCCCTGCCGCCGTCTTTTGATCACCTACCCTCTCCTGACGACCAAGGAAAGCTTCCCGGACTGGTACGTTGTATAGGGTCTCTTTGCACGGGGGCCGTTTGCTGAGCGCCGGCAGCAAGAAGCAGAGGAAAACACGCTGGTCGTTTCCGCCAGGAGGAAATAATTGTAGGACTGACGTCATCGGTTGTTTTCAAATATGTAGCAGTTGTAGCAGCTTTCGCATGTCGCAGCTGTCTCTAAGTGATAGCAGGCTTGGGGAGGAAAACTACACGGTTGGCTGCATTGCATCGGCTGTGTTAGGAAGTGAACGACGACTAGCGTGTCTTGTTCACATTACAGTACCAAACTGAGCTCCAGTAGGTGATGTTGCTGCAGAAGAGCATGGCCCGACACACTGATTGATTATAAGTTGGAAATGTTAGCAACATGTATAGTGGGTCGACGGCTTTTCTACGACAAGAAAACAAAAAAATTGTTAAGTGAATGAAGGCTGATGATGGGTGAAGCGAAATCTTCCAGCGCTTTAGCAGTTCGCTAGCAAACGCGAGGTGGTCACTTGCACTTAGAAAAGAAAGAAAACAAATAAAAAATATATGATGTTCTTCGTAGTCTGAGTTATGGACCGTAGAAAACAGTGGTCTGGTGCTCACACACATTTCACAAAATATAATACAGATACTCACTTTAGACAAGAGAAGGAAGAGAAAAAAAATTGAAGGTTCGCATAATTTTGCGATATCACACGAAAAACATGAGACATGACCTGTGGTCTGAACGTGGCGAAGGTCCTGTCGCATCGTCTTCTAAATGGGCTGTCCGAGTGACTCAGTGGTGGCGTTCTGCAGCTGAGTTACGAGGTTGCGGGTGCGCCTTGCGGCTGCGACGGCTCCATCCTGGTTGAGGTAGAATGTATCCAAGAGTACATTGTCTCGAAGATGCGTGATTAAAATGGTTCAGACCTCCTTTACGAATTAAAGGCTTCTAGAAACATTTTGCGCGTGCATGTCAAAATTTATTTCGACGCAAACTGCCAAAGTAATGCCGATACGCAACGTTGCCTCGTTTTAAAAGCAGTAGCTGGTTTAAATTTGGGTGTTATGGCATCACTAACTCTATCTTTGCATTCGCTGTGCGGGAGATATAGCCGGCGGTAAGCTTCGTTTAATCCCTACCATTGAGTTACATATCACCGGTGTAGGCTTGACGCTGTCGATAACTGATCAGAGTTGGAAGGGGGCGTGGTATCACACAGGCGTGCAGTTATAGCTTAGCACTAGTCTGCAATAACGATAGGGCGGCTGTTGCTGTAACAGAGCATCAGTTAATCCACGGCAGAAGCACTCCGAGTACGCATAGGGGCAGTGTGTCCATTCCTGCAAGCAATACGCCTGAGAACAGAGTTTCGTGTCTCCAAAGGTTTCGAGCTTGACAGAGACAAGTAGAATGCTAGTCTGGTCGCGCTATTGCCCGACGAGTAGATCGTCGACACTCGCTCGGGGAACTAAGTTCATTGAGCACTGCCGCCTCCGTCGAGGTTGTTTCCGTTTAAACACTCGAAAGCCGACGTTACGACGACAGTGGACGGACAAGCTGACAATGAACGGCGCACCAGGTGTGCGCTCCGGGCCAAGTGCTCGCGGGAGGAATTAGGTTTTGAGTGGATGAAGCCCCGGGCGCTTTGCACGGGCCGACCCTTCCGGCGGCCGAAAAGTAACAAAACAGAAGGGGACAGGCAAGACGCCGCTGTCGGCCCCCGCTGGCCACGCGGACCCCCTGGCGGCGCGGCGGGAGCGGTTGTGTTACCCCCCCTCGCCTGAGGAGAGGGGTCCCCCCCGACCGGTATCCCTTCCCCGGCGGCTGCAGCAGCGGCAGCCGATGCATGCCGGCGCCATTGTGGCCGGTCCTCGAGAGCAACGGCAGCCACCGACCGTGCTGCGTGCCGGCTGCGCTGCTCGGGCTGCTCCTGCTGCCGCCGCCTGTGCTAGACCGCGACCATGTAGTACGGCAGTCCAGTTCTCTGCTGACCAGAAGAATCACTGCCTCTTCTAGCAGTTCCACCTGCCCCGTCTTCGTTCCTCAACGCCTTGCACTTGTACTCGCTTCGATCTCTTGGACGTGCATCTTTCTTCACCGACGACGGGTGACGGCTTTGATACCGCCTGCCCCAGGGCAACCAACTCGCCCTTTGAGACGCCTCCGGGTTCGACCGTTGACGAGCGCTGTCGACGAAGAAGCGTCGTCCGCCGAACGGGTCGGTGCGTGCTTGCTCGTGGACGACGACGACCAAGTCTTCGCGAGCGCTCGTTCTGTGCCTGTATCGGAAGTTAGCGGTGCGATTGCCCTGAATCGTCGGGCTCCCTTGTTGTGACATCGTGTGTCGTCGGAAGGACCCGCACAGCGCTTGTTCGCTCTTTTTCAACGCTCTGTGACTGGATAGTTCTGTGCGCAACAGGTTCCGTCCGAAGTGCACCCGTCGTTGTGGCCGTGCCTGCCCTCCCTGTTGCTTGCTTCGCCCCCCGGCCCCGTCGTTCCTGCGCTGTGTTTCAGTGTGCGTTCCCCCGTGTCGAACCCCGGAATACGTGCCGCGCTCGCCGTTTCGAGCGCGCCGCGACGAGGCCCTCACTTTTTTGCTTTATTCATTTCACATTCCTCGCCCAGGGAGCGAGCGACAGGTGTGCAGTCGGTTGTGGCTTTCGGCGTGCCTCGATTCGTCCACCGCCTCGGGCGACGTGTTTCTTTTCTTTTTGGGATGCGCGCCCTGGTCCTCTCGAGTCCCCGATGAGAGAATCTTCGAGTGGGGTGATCGCCTGCGCGGGTTACGTTTGTTCCCACCAGAAGGAGGAAGAAGTGTGATACCGTGGTCCGCACGATTGACTGAAGGCTGCAACTGCTCCTGCGTCTCCGTCTTCACCTCGGATTTCCGCGCAAAAGCCCGGCCCCTAGCAGTGCCGGGGGCCTCCATGTCCCAGCCATGAATGTCCTCAACAGGCTTCTCGGAGCGGCCGCTGGGAAGCAAAAGTAAGTGGAGTCGAGTGCTTGACGCTTCCGCGAGCTAGCCGTGACTTAGCTGCATTTGACAGGTTCCGAAGTTCACTCACCCTGCACACCCTTACAAAGTCATTGTAGAAACGCCATTGTGTTTCTAGTGACTGTTTATTGGATTCAATAGACTTTCTTTTGAGATGCAATATAATATCATATGTAATTTTTGCAAGCGAAGATACAGTTACAAGCATCACACATCTAATTTCTCCCTAAATCCCCAACTTTCCAACAAGAAACACTGTACTAAGTGTGTTTGAGGCCAGCGTAAATTCCTACTCCTGCGAGCGGCTTTTGTTGAAAAGCTAGAGCCGAGTTCACAAAGCCTTTAGTTCGAAGGTGTTCCATGCCTCCACGATATTGTAATAAAGTTTATTTTCTATCTCTCCCCTCATTAATAATATGCCCAGCATCATGATTGGCTGGAATTTCCTCTTACAAACAAGTCTTGCGTAAGAGCTTTTTTTATGAATACAGCCCCTGAATGGGGTCTAAGTCGCTTCGACGAATCGTTCGCTATAGAGAAGCGGACAGTGTCAGGTATTCGGGCGCATTCCCGTAGCGGGATTGCGATGTGGTAAGGTGTGATAATCTTACCAAAAACGCTTCATGTCGCGTGCTAGTTTTGTACTGTATGCAGCGCGATTAATGCAGGCAGCACTGTCAAGGACTCTGCGGGTGATTCATCATACGATTGTGGCCGCCGTGTCGATCGTAATGCGCGAGAGTCGCGTAACCCGAATTCTCCTCGGTCGGCGTTATCTATCAATTCCGAATGCCGGCGTCGCGCTCGCCGCTCGCCGGGAATGACAATTACTCTAAGCTCAATGCCACCGTTGGAACGCGGCTTTCGAAACCGTTTGCAGGGCGGTGAGAGCCTCTTTGGTACGCTGAATCGGACGGCGGTCTACTAATGAGTCAGGAAGTCCGATTGATAATCAACTGATTTGTCTCAGCGACCCCTCCCTGTCCACACCCATTTTGATCTCAAACATTTATTCCCGAAGAGAAAGGCAGTCGTCCTTTAAAATGAGTTCACCTGCACTGCTGTACATTTTTGGTACCCGTTGAACTAGAGATACATTATTTCAAAGCAACTTACGTTGTCCTTTCAATAAATGACAGTGAAGAGCATAATGGGCATGGAGCTGGGCAGGCCATGTAATGCGTAGGATGGATAACCGGTGGACCATTAGAGTTACAGAATGGATACCAAGAGAAGGGAAGTACAGTCGAGGACGGCAGAAAACTAGGTGGGGTGATTATAAAATTTGCAGGCGCTAGTTGGAATCAGCTAGCGCAAGACAGGGGTAATTGGAGATCGCAGCGAAAGGCCTTCGTCCTGCAGTGGACATAAATATAGGCTGATGAGGAAGAGCATAATTGAAATTGTGGAACTATAAATATAATGTCCCAGCAGTGTGAATTGCGATAAAGCAGTCACACGCTGATAATCCCACCGTCAGGTCCTGCGTGACCTCGTCGTATTTTGATGTAAAGTAGGCGTGGTGCTACATAAAAGAAAAGAGTTAATATTTGATTTTATTCGTGTTCATTCTCCTTACTGGCCAGGCAATCCTGTATTGTCTGAAAGCATTCCTGTGATTGGTCGTCCAGATGATCCACTTCTCACCAATCTGTGCGCTTTGTTGATGTTATCACTCCTCACCAAACAAGCACCAGAGCTTCATTTTTAAAACCATTACAAATAGCGGCGAAAGGAAAGGTGAAGGGAGAATGAGACGTTTAAGTAAACATCCGCGATGTGATCATTCATAAGGCGTCGTGAGAGCCGCGCAGCTATAGTACATAATCGTGTTCAGAGCGCAGTAGACCGCTTCTCGTGCTTGATGTGGTAACTTGTTGGAACAGCGCGATTTGCATGAAGCGTTGCATACACCTCACGCCTATATATAGCATGCGGAGTCCGTGGCTAGTATTTTCATTATGTATACGCCGTCAACCGTCGCACGGCATCACAAGGTGGTCAGCATCTCGCGGCGTTTATATAGTCCACCGGGGCGCACGTGAAACTGCCCATCTCGAACCACATACATACCGCCTCGTTTCCACAGCGTTCGTTGACTGATACTCAGTCTTCGCGATACGGAAGCTCACACGAGAGGGGGACATCGTTTGGATGCGAAAGATTATGCGGCCGCAAGAATGGAGGCGAATATAATGTCTCCGAACGACTCGGCGTGCTTATGGTTCGCAATTAGCTTCCGCCGACATGCGCGCCGATCAATCAGACTTTCATTTCCGTGAGACCACTTCGCCGGCCATGGAGATAACGTGGCTTCTTCGTGCGCGCTATGTATAACCACGTGCGTGCCCGGAACCACATCACAGGCACGCGTCGCTCCACATTTTTTTTTTTTTCGTGGGATACGCGCTTCGAGTTTCGTAACCGCGTACGTATACATGTACAGAATGAGCCTGCTGATTCGTTAGAACTTTGTGACCTGCTCGCAAAGTCTCCCGGCACACACGTATACGTCATTTACGATGCATGCGCCTTATGTGTATACTAAAGCTTGTGCTGATTATCCACGTCGGTGAAAGAGTTGCCGCATCATACGGCATGATGCGTTTGCAACAGGCCATTCTCTTAAGGCCCCAACGGCTTGCGGAGAGAAGTTTTCGTGGTGGTCACGTGATGGATTAGAAGGAAGCACTCCGTCGCGTACCGCACAAGCGTAACGGGACAGGAAGGGAGTCGGCGATCTAGATTAGAAGACAGGACAGGAACAGCATAAATGATGGGACTTATGGAATCATGCCACAAAAAGTATCTGTGCAGGAAATAGCTTTGTTAAATTGTAGAGGTGGTTGTGACGTTTACCCTACCATATACATATACCGTGTCTCCCAGCGAACGTAATGCAAGCTGTTCAGCAGCAGCAACAACAACAACAACAACAACAACAACAACAACAACAACAACAACAACAACAACAACAAAAGATTTAGTAAAGACGGTGCAACACACAATTATAAGCCCTGCAGTTTTCGGTTGTCAGCGTCCTGACAACCAAACGTGGTAGGTCTTAAAATCATATCTTGCACCGTGTTTTCTAGATCATTCTTGTTTTTCGTTGACCATCTTGGCTAACGTTCGCTGGGACAACTTGTATAGCGACCCGCATGCAGATGCGTCCACGGGAAGCCCTATCACGAGGTGTTTATTTATTATTGTTCTTGTGATAATTCCTGTGTCCTTGACGTGAGGTTAAACCTGCGGTTGTTTGCGAGAGGCAACGGGTCGGCTCCTTCAGGGTTGTCGTTCTAGTGGAGCTGTAATGAGTCAAGTCCGGCCTTTAAGATCGCTGGCCAGGACGGAGCAACTGCCGGCCTCTTGGCAAGGCGATTCGCGCACCTTTGCCAGATACATCTCTCCACCTGTAAATCCTGACACATGCATTGTATATACGAGGGGTAGTGGGACAGACATATTCAAAAAGCTGCAGGAAAGCTCACATATCGATCAAGAGGAGCAGCAGCAGCAGCGAAACACGAGAGTTCCAGGACTTTATGTCATATTGATTATTAATGCCTTTTGATTTATTGTCCTGCGTGCAAGAGACGCGGTCCAGTCTCAGAGAACGGCAGGTGCACCAGTTCCAGAAAAATGCCTTGTTCGCCAAACATAGCTCGACAGCTGATGCTAGCCCAACAACTTATACGAGAGTGTGCTAATCTAGTACACTCTACTTGTATCGAAGTCGAAAGGGCAGTGACTGCAATGTCAGCAAAGTGGACCGCGAGTCGCAAGTACATATTCAAGAAGCGCCGCAGTTTGGCCAAACTCTGGTATCAATATAGAGTTTTATTTTATCCGGCATAGAGTTTCCTACAAAAATCACAAGCAAAGCTCTAGCGCGCTGCGATCGTTCAGCTATATACATATGAATAATGGATAGTGCATGGATTTGCCTAACCTTCGTGCTTGTGTGTGTGTGTGTGTTTTTTGTAAGAAACGAGGGCAAACTGGCTGAAATTCTTCCCGCTCCGCTCCACGCCAAAACGCGCGCGAACGTGATTGACACGACGACGCACGTGACAAACGGAACTGCGCGCCGCGGCCTGCGACGCTCGCCTTCCAAGCGCGCTTTGCTTTTTCGTGGGCCGCCCGTGCGTGCGTACGTACGCGCTGTTGGCGTTGCATCTCTCCTCGCGCGCGCGTGCGCTGCGTAACTGCCGGCAGTGCCTCACATTTTTACATAATGTTTTTCCTGGTATGGGAGCCGGCCGCCGCATAATTTTCCGTGATCCCGAAAGGCTGCTGCTGCCGGGCGTCCTCCCTCGCTTGCCGTGTCTGGCTCGTCTCTCTCTCTCTCTCCTCGTGCACCGGCCTATCTGATTGCACCGGCCCCGGGCGGCTCACTCGCATGATCGTCCGGCCGAGCGACCGAAGGAGCCGCGGTTCCCCGAAAGAAAACAAATAGTGGATATAAAAGGGATAAGAGCGCGTATACGTCTCACTATAGCATAATAGCGAAGCAACATGTTCCGTGCGTCGTGTATGCTTGGCTGCGTTTCATACATCGAGTAGCACGGGGGAGAGAGGGGGCAGTGACGTCTGGCCAGGGCGGGCTTATTACGGTTCCGTCGCCCTACGAAACTGTGGATAAGGACCGGAGACGCTGCAGCCGTGCCAGAACGTGTTTCTTTCGCAAAAGCTCCTTCCTTCTCTCAACCGGGCAGGTTCTACCTGAGCGCGTAAACCACGCGTGTATAATAACACGTAGGGAGCGCTAACGCAGCGTATGTGTATACACCAAATGCACCCTAGCGTAACATATACCGCGGATCAATACGGTATAGTATGCGAGAGATAGAGCCGCAGTTTTTTCTTTGCGAGGTTGTACGACAAAAGCTGGATTTGCTCTTGCATGCGTGATTCCGGATGGAAAAAAAATGAAAAAGAGATAAGACGCACGGAGTCTAAGAGCCACCACGTATGTTGGCTCTGGTGGTTCTGGTGTGCGCTTCTTGGGCTCTGAGCTTATGCGTGTTCTTTTGCTGGTTTTGATCCGTTTCCAAGGCTTACTGAACGTCTGGCGAACGATGTGAGAAGCAGCGTGGGCATCTGTGCGGTAATTAGAGCGCTTAGAGCGTAATTGGGTGATAATTTCTGCTCTAGTAGCGAAGCGGCACGCAGCAGAACAATAGGCTGGTATAGGACCGGCATATATAAAGTTGATGGCGTCCATATATGCGCACATGCCTAAAGCCGCAAGCGCGTGAAACGTGTACACGTATTTTCGAGGTGCCTTGAGAAGGCATGCGTTGGTGCGTTTATTTCACGCGTTTCCGCTGTTCTTAAGTTTAGCTACCGTAGTGAGCGCATCGTAGCGCCTGATTAACGAGCAGACATCACTGTAGTAATACCCATTATTACTCGTGGCAGAGGTGTTTTTCTCCATGGTAGACGATTAAAGTGGCAACGGTCTGAAGGCGTGAAATGGACGCGCCAACATCGCGCCGGACGATCCCGATTGAGCAAACAGGCAGTTCTATTAAAAAATGAAAAGAACCGAATATATTTCTTATAACTAATGGCGAAAAATACAACAAACTCGTTACGTCCTACGCTAACGACACTGGCCGTTTCTTTCGCAGGTGCAAAATGTACCTCCGCGGAGTAATCGACTGTTAGTCTAACATCGAAAGGCTTGACGTTTGCTACATACAGAGGCACATTTTTACATGCAAGAGGAATCCAAAACAAACTTCCAGCTCACCACCGACTATAAAGCCACCACTTTGGGAACATTCTTATCTCGCGCCCCCTTACACCAGCGTATATAGGCTGACAGAGGGCTTATAGAGAGAATTCAAACGTCGTTTCATCGATGTTTCTACGTTCACGTCGTTTGCCTGAGGGATACTAAGTGATTGCTTCAAGTGGTTCAGTATGTTGCCTGCCGCAGTAACGTGTTGATTCGATGTTGAAGTTGTTTACTGTGGCATTTTTTTTTTTTTTTTTTTGCGATACGCTATATAAGCGTTGTTCGCGCTGCTTCTCAGCGCCTATATATCGTCAACACTGGTCTCACATCCTGTCCCAGCGGCATCCGACAGATCGTCGAACAACGAGTGGCCTTCGCCGACTGCGAAAACACGGCATAAACGACGCGGCGGTATCGCGTAACCCATGGCTTGCGTATTGTCCGTGCAACTAACTGGCTCGGTTTCAGGTGTGCGCGCTGCCTACACGAACGATGACGCGGCGCACTGGACAGCGTTGAAGTTGCAACGGGACGACCTCTTCACAGTGCGACCTCAACAGGCCTCAAGAATCAGCGTTGCAGCTGTTGGCCCAGAGGAAAAATAACAGGGCATTCATTCACCGCGTCGTCTTCCGTTGCCTGCCCATTTGAAAGGAACTCGGAGTGTCGCAATGGCCGAGGAAGTTTGTGGCACTTTCATTTGTGCGGCTAATGACTCGCTTGAATAGCCGGGGCGGATAACACAGTTCGCTGCTTAAAAGGAGCAAAACGAAGGATAGGTACGCGAGCAAGATGCACCTGACGAATGTTGAAACGACACGTCGAAGCACCGGCGGTTTCTAAGGTGTGATAGCGTGAAAGAGCGAAGACCTTGGACTCCTTTCATTTGCTCTGGACTCTGAGGAAGGAATGACAACAGCATAATGGAGGATCGCGATTAAATGTCGTCATTGCTGAAAGCAAGGGGGCCGAATTCACAAAGCCTGTCGTTCGTTTGCCATTTGCCGACCGCCTTCGCTGGTAATATGTCCGACATCACGATTGGCTTTTATCTGCTCCTACGAACAGGTTTAGCTGAATAACTTTAGCGTACTTATCGTTCAATTTGATTATGCATATCTCGGAGCACGTATACGCCTTAGTCGAATAAGATGAAATTGTCTGTGAATGCGATTATCTTCATTTTTCTGATAAAGACAGATAATTAATCGTGAAATTCAGGAACGTAACTAACAAATCTTTGTTAATTATGTACTTGCTGATACAACGTGTTCGCGAAAATTGTGTCTGCCAGAGCGCGTAAACCACCTGTACAAGCAACTTTTGCGGAGCTATAGTATAACTTCCTTGATTGATTTTGACGACCCTATAGTGATTGGTTACATGTTCGTCACTGTGCAAAACCTCAGGAAGCATTTGATAATCGGTGACACCGCGCATTTTTACTCTCTCGTCTGCTGTTACCCAAAAGCTGACGGCATGACTACGGGAGTCTACACCGCGCAGGAGCACGCTCGATTGACAAACATGATCGTTCCGGATTGGCTGAAGTGAGCACATGCGAACAGACGTTCTACAGCACCGTTTTAGCCGAACGTACTACATACTGCAGGGCATAGCGCTCGTACGCGCTACGCACTGGCTTCTGATCTATCGTGTCGAGCCTATAGACTTTCTTTCTTTTAACTCTTCGTTACATTTTAGGCCGGACTCGGAAGGGAGGTAATTTATGGAGCCGTGCGCTCTATTTCTGCGCTCCCGGCTCCGCAAGGAAAAGCAGGAAATCCGTGCGGCGTGCCGAGCGCCTTTGACAAATGGCCGATTCCGAGAGAGGGGGGGGGGGGGGGGGGACGCGAGCGAGCACGCATTATCAATATATAGCCGCGAGAGCTGGTCGGTGCGTGGCGCCGCCTGTGCAAGCTCATAAATGCCGCTCACATGATGGCTGCTATACGCGCATGCTATATATATACGTATATATTGGCACAGAGATCGATCTTTAAGCGCGATACGGTGCGTCGCCGTTGTCGAGCGAAGTGTGTTCCTTCGTCCTTCTCATTATGCGAGGCATTACAAAATGTAGAGAGAGACAAGACAGCTAATTGTTCCTTTACAGATCGTCAATGTAATCATTTAAGGAGGAGGAGGTGAGAAAGAGAGAAGGCAGGGATGTTAATCAGAAATGCGTCTGGTTGGCTACCCTACTCGGGGGACGGGTAAGAGGGAATAGAAAGATGAGATAGAGACAGGGGGGGGAGGAAGGACACGGTGAGCTCGCGCACACACGCGGAGGGCCTGAGCAAATACATATTGGTATATAGGCTTGGCTTAAAATAATGTTTGATTTGTGTTAAATGTGTGCTGTAAGGCCTGTGTTGTGTACGCATACAAGGAGCGTACCTGCTGTCGTGCGTGTTCTCATCTTTATTTAGGTTACAATTTACGCGCACCCTGTTGTCACACTTTCGCGCTTTATCACGGTCTATCACGGCTATAGTCCGGTCTATCTCTAAGCGTTGTTTTATTTTGGAAAGAATGAGGCAATCGGTGTTTGTATTGGGGCGGAAAGGGGCACAAACGCTGGTGTACTTAGATTTAGGTGCACGTTAAACAATGCCAGGCAGATGACACTGATCCGAGGTGCACGTAATAACTGAACTGCAGTTACGGGACGTAAAACTACATAAATTATTATTAATTATGACCGTGATCATCATGATCAGCGTAATTAAGTTCACTGCAGAGTCAGTACAATGCACCTCGTACACCCAAATTCCATAATTCCATCACTCTCGACAGACAAACGGATGTTGGACGGCTGTTTGAGTCCGTGCCCATGTTCTCCGGCGCTGGCAGACATCACAATGCACCTGTTGCTGCGCTTATGCATGCAACACGCGTCCTCTCCTGGCGGCGTGACAGTGCCGTCTTTTCGGCGTCTGCTCGAAGGGCCTGAAGTCGCTGGATGCGCTTGCTTTCTTTCTTTTCTTTCTTTTTTTTTTTTTAGAAAACACGCGCGTGCTAGAACTTCAGGAGGGCTCCCTCCGGTAAACGGTGCGTGCAAAGTGCCGTCGTGCGCGGCGCCGTTGGACTGGAAAGAGTCCTTCCGTCGACGACATGCCCTCATCGGCGTCGCCAAGGCCGCAGGGTTGCCGCCCCTCGCAAGAACGGGCTCATCGATTTCCGCTTGGCAGCAGGTGCCGGGCCAAGTTGAAGATGTGGCTCACTTGCAGCCGTCGTCACTGCTATACTGCCCGGGGCGTTTTCTTTCTTTCTGCTTTTTTTTTTTTTTCTGGCCGTAGGCGATCTTCAAATGACCGTCTTTAGGCAGCGTAGTAAGGCCACCGCAAGACGCAGGCGAGGTTGTCTACAATACTCCGGTGGCAGTATATAGTCATATTGCGCCGGTGATTGAGAAGACACGTCTTGCGTGAACTCATCACGTTTTTTTTTCCCTTTCTGTTTTTGTCTCCAGCGTGACCACGAAGGCGGAGGGCGCACGCAGAAAGCCAGTCGAGCGTTTCGCCATAAACACAGAGCGAGACGCACGCAGGACGAGGCAAGAAGCGCGACACGAGCCTTCCGGGGCTTCGCGCACCACGTCTCGCGCTCTGATCACGACCAACAAGCCAGCCCAAATGGGCGCTTTGGTAGAGCGTAGTCGCGCGCTCCTGGCTGGTTCTCAATGTCGCCGTTAGCGATGGATTGCTTCGAAGGCGATGCCACGGGCCGCGCCGCTGATTTCACGTGTGCAGAGTGTCAAAACAAAAGGGGCGCCTTCTTTTTCGGAGGCGCTGCCTCGAGTAGTTGGTTCGGTGGCATCGTTCTCCCACAGCGAGGGCTGGCCGGCCGGACGTGGTCGTTTCTCGCCGCTGGAACCGACAATCAAGAAAGGGGCCGCCGCCATTTGGGCATGCTCAGCGAGTGATTTCTCCCCGGCCGGCGCAGTCGGCGACCTTGGGAACGTGAGGAACAGAGACAGCGTGGCTGGGAATAACGAGCCACGCCCCTGGTGTGGAAGTGTCGCAACGCTGCCGGGTAGACTAGAAGGCGTGCACGTGAAACGTCGCCAGTGCGAGAGTGCTGGTGGTGCTTGCCAAGGTGGAGGGGCTTGGCGTGGTGATCTGGGCCGGCATTTGTCTGTATCAGCTGAGCGTCTTCCGAGTAAATGTTTTCAACAGAGGTAATTTCAGAAGGTACCCTGCGAACGGGTGTCACACTGCACTATACGAGCAGAACGAGTAAAAATCATCTTCTAACGACACTGAAACCTCCTAGAAGCACTGGATCTTGGAAGCACGCACCACTGCAATGTCTTCCTCACTGTATAGTTTCTCTTCCATGAGAGCGTCTCGAATTCAACGTTTTTCTAATGTCGCTGTGTTCCTTTTTCTTGATGCTCAACGTGATCATCATCAGGTAGAGTAGAAGAACTGTCAACTGAACTCTGTGTGCGAGCTTAAAACGTTGAAGAACCGAACGTCACTAACGAAGCAGAGGGCATGAGTACGCCATGAGTATTACTTCTATCCCTTGCAACTATACAGTAACATTCTCAACATCACGTACTCCTCGCAACCGCAGTATACGGATATCGTCGTTGCAGATATGCCTGACAAATACACAGTAAAACTCTGGATAAAAGCACGCCGCGTATGTTTGTTCTCTCTCTTGAGTCTCTTGTCGTTAATTCTTTTCCGTTTTGTTTTCTTTAAATCTTAAATGATATGTATAAGCGAGATGCGTCGCAACGCCATGTCATAAATTCAAGGACGACTTATCAACTTTGGAAGGCAGGGAATTGTTGAGACAGGAGAGGCTTGAGGCATGAAGAAAACTGAACACGACGAAGGTACCATTCGCACCCTCACTGAACCCTTGTGAGGTTCATTAATGACGACGGTGACAACGACCACGGCAGTCGAAGACGTTGCTCTTTCGAGTTTTTGCACTTTGGAGGCGTCTTCAGGCCGCCGTTGGTCATTGGTCGCTGCAGCTCGCGGCTACAAAAGGGCAGCAACGGCGTCCAGCCTCATTTGTGGGCGGAGAAACAGAGGGTCCATTCGGAAAGAGGGGTGGGTGGTGAGGAACACGCGCATGCGGCGAAAAAGAGAAACGCGACAGACCGCATCGAGCAGCGGTCATCTGGAACTGCATCGCCGTCGTGGCAAACCTCACTCGGCGCTGAGATCGCTGGGATCCGCAAGCGCGTTTCTCCGATTGCGCCGCGTCTTCCGCTCGGATGGAGGAGAAGGCGGACCAAGAAGAAAGATCGAGAGGCCGAAAGGAAAAGTGGCCTCCTCTCGGCTTGGAGTCGTGGTGCCGTGGACGCCACACGGAGGACCACATCGTCCGTCCTGATCTACCTCGCGCGGCCAACGAGCGAGTCCCGCTCGTGAGTCGGCGCTCTCCTTTCCTTTATTATTTTTTCCTTCGTTTTTTCCGACGACGCCGGCCGGGTTCTCGTGTGCATGTTGTGTACTGCAAAGAGGCCGGCCAGTCCCACCAGCACGCGTACTTCGTTGCTGCTCTTTCGAGGCTTGCGTGCGTGCAGAGAACGTAAGAAGGAGATCGTGAGAGCGAGCGCGGAGAATCGAGGTTTCCTCCATTCCCACCTCTCATCATCAAGGAGTCGCCGACGCGACTCGCGGTGTGTTCCGCCTTAACGACCCGCTGCGAGGTTATTTGTTGTTGTTTTTTTTTTTTTCGTCTCCCTGCTATAGGTATCGGTTAGGTGGGGCGGATTTCCGTCGAAGCGCGATCGCAGCTGCAAGTTTCTTTCAAGCGAAAATGCAGCCTCGAGCTCTGGGCAGGGGTCGTCGGGAATGGACGTCCCACGAGCGAGAACTGTGAGTGGGATGCCTGTCACCAGACTCGCGAAGACGTGTGTGCCGAAACGTGAACGGATAGAAGAAAGCTTCGCTTAAGTGCTGAGTGACGTCACTGCCTCATGCGATGTGTTCTCGTAGGAACCTCAGTGATTCTACGCTGCGCCCTGCATCCGTCACAACAACAACAACAACAACAACAACTACTACTACTACTACTACTACTACTACTACTACTACTACTACTACTACTACTACTACTACTACTACTACTGCCACCACCAACACCAATACTACTACCACCACTACTACTACCAACAAATCGACACTTAGCAAAATACTCTGAAGCCGGACACTATAGGCGAAGCTTAATTCTTGAGCCCCAAGGTCTCGCCGCGGGCTGCCTAAATATTCAACTAAATTAGGCTTTAATTAAAAGGTGACCTTAAATTAAATCATTCATTCGGAAATAAGCCACAGGCAGGCATGGAAATGCAAGCGCTGGAACTGTAACGCCGGATCAATAATTATTTGTAATTTGTTTCGTTTCCGTAATAATGCGCACTGCGGAAACGATCCATGTATGATATGAATGCGAAACTTAACACCATAAAATAATGGTGGTGAAATTATGTATGTGTTGGTCTTTAAGTACCTCTCAATAATGCCATCCAGTGTCGCAATGTCATTACATTCGAAGACCAGTTTCGCGTTGTGTTCTACGGTACCCAAAATCGGAGAGGCCGTTCTTAGGCGTGGCCGTGGGTGCCGCCGGCGAATAAGCATTTCAGCAAACGACCCCAGGTGCGCGCGAGTGCGCCAATGCCATCGAAAGGCGGCAGCACTGCACCTCGCGGCAGGAGGAGAAGGGCACTCGAAAAAGAAGCACTGCGTGACACGAGCCGCCCTCGCTTCTCCACTTCGCGGCGCGTGCGTTCGTTTTCGCCCAAGGCTGCTCGCTCCTGAATCGTGGCCGTTCCTTGCAGGCGAGTGCGACGACATACCTGGACATACCGCTCAGCGGCGCGCCACCACTGCGACGAAACAAAACCGTTTTCCTTCCCGCTATATATTGTGTGCGTGCGTTCAGAGATACATGTATGTATAAGAGCAGGAAAGAACGAGGGGACCGCGAGACGCCGTGTAGATCAATGCCGGCGCACGGTTTTAGCTTTTCGATTCGCTCGTTTCAAGGGCAGGCACGAGTGTGGCTATCGAAGGTCTGCCCGATCACGGGGGAACGAAAGGATTCCGAAGCCGGTGCAAGGGCGACCCTTGAAACCGCCTCTCTCTCTCTCTCTCAGCGAATCGGCTTTTGTTTTAGTGAGGGGGGGGGGGGGGGGGGGCTTTCTTCCTGCGTTCTTGCTCTTTTTGTCCCATAGGCGCGCACGGTCCACTGACTGTGCTGGCGGCGTGCATGCATGGTGAAGCTTGTACGCGGCTTATTCACCCGTGCAATGCATGTGTCTCGCTAATTCCGTGCACTGGCACGGAGGTTTCGACTGCCATTATAGAGACCGGTGGTTCCGGACAATGTTTAGTTGCGAAGAACTTGTTGCTGGGCGAGTTGCTAAAATTTGCACTTTGGAATCGTTGTCGTTCGTCGTGTAATTTTAAAGGACACGCTTTATTAGATTTGGCACATTGGCCTGCATGTGAATATTAATCAATATGTATCTGTATAACGTGGCGTATCGTTTATTTTTTCTTGTTTTATCATGCGTTAAAGAGAGAATAATACTGAAGTAATATCAGACTGAACACTACTGATGCGTTTCTTCTGAGAGTGGACAAACGTGTACATTGCTTTTTAGGACGTCGCAAAACGGTCAACGCTCATAGAACAGTCATTCGCGTATGCCTGTGTTCGAATTACTTGTGTGTTATCGGTTTCGCGCCATTGAAAATGGTCTAAAACTTCCCAAGAATCTCTCGCGATTGGTCGGTATCCGGGAAATCGCATAGCGCAGCTGGCTTCTTTCATTGGCAAGCGAGTGCGTGCCATCCAATCACGTTCGAATTCCTCTATGTGAATTCCGCACTTAATTGGCTAGCAATCGCTGCAGATTGCATGATGCTGCACGGTATTTAGTTCGACGGGCTATGTACACCGATACCGGGTCATGCCCGGTCGGTTCGGGAGAGGATGCACGCACGCGTGCTTGGCTCCGAGTGCGCGCGCGAGTGCGCGCGCAGTGAAATATATAACGGCACTGAACTGCGAAGTTCGACGGCAGGTCGTCGACGCTGGCGCTGCTTTTACTCGGCGTGCCTTACGCGCTGGACGTTCGATCGCGGTGAAAGATCGCCGCGCACTCGTTATCGCCTCGTGGCCGCACGGGCTGCTCTCACGTTTCGGCAACGGGTCACGCGCCGCATATACGCACACGGCGGCCGCCCATCGTCGGCGGCGGCTCAACATGGTACCTCTTCATACATCACTTCGGAAAGGCTCGCAGATAGGCACAACCTTGGCGAAGGGCGCCCCTTCGATGCCCACGCATGTATGCGCCCGATGCGGCCATTGGGCGTGCGAGGCGGTTTAAAATAGAATGAAGAATTGTTTTCTTCGACAGCCGCCGCGAACGACGCAATAGTGGAGGCACGGCTCGCGCGCCTTTCGCACGAGAGGGAGTCTCGCTGCCGAACGGCTTCACAAAAGGAGGTTATCGGTTTTGCCATCTCTTAAGTTCCCAAGCCTCTACGAAGGAAACAAAAATGAACAAATATACGCTCCCCCTGCGATTTTGCGCATGAAACGGATTATGCGTCGTGTATCTGCACTTTAGGATCGAAGATCGCAGTCTACATGCGCCCTACGTGCATAATCTCTGTTGAATTTTTACGCACCGGCGAGAAAGCCCCTCGAGATGAGTAATGGAGATTGAGTTATCTTCGCTCTTGTACGAACGTTTGCCTTATTTTTCGCGCATGGACGGCGCGCTCTCCGAGAGTGATGAGCCTTCATGGTTCAGGCGGAAACTCGACATTCTTCAGCGCGAAGGCGGCGTTTGCATCGGAGCGGATCATAGCGCTAGAAGACACGGACAAGAACGAGAGAACAAGACGAGCGCTAACTTTCAACTGAGTCTTTATTTGCAGAAACAACCGTATATGTAGGCCCGCACACAGAAAAGGCCCAATCACCGCACATGAAAACTGGCCACGTGGACTTGCAAGGTTTGCACTTTCTCCGCTAATCCTAGCAAACGCGCACGCCGAGGCCGGCTTTACAAGAGTGTTTTACAATGTCTCATTGTGAGTTATTTCATTTCATGCTGGAGGTGTACGTGAGAGCGTCGTTCCTGCCGAACTTCACGTTCTGTTCACTCACTCACTCATCCACACATTCACTCACCGAGACATTCCTTTCCTCATTCTCTCACTCTCTTTCTTACTCGCTCACTCCCTCAAATGTGTAGTCACTCATTTTTCGCCTCACTCATTCACTTACATGCTCACACAAGTCTGTCACTGGCTCCCTCGCTCGCTCTTACTCGTTGGCTCAGTCGCTCACATGCTGCCTTACACTCACGCTCTCGATACACGTCCAGGAATTTTGGACATTGCCCCTTCGAAAATTTGCTGAACTTCACCACATTACACCAGCGTAACTCAATGAGCAACATGAGAAAAGAATTGTGTTTCGAAAATTGGAGAGTTTCAACAAGTTTCAGTTAGTAACGTCGACAGGGTACCCCCTTTTAATAACATACGCATTTACAAACTTATCCTAACTTCGTAATTGCTTTATAGCAGTGCTTGGTCAGGACCAAAACACTGCTATAACGCAGCATTAGGTGCCGATTAAGTGTCATAAGTGCGTATTTTATTAGAAGGAAGTACCCTCTCGACGTTGCTAAGAAAAAAACGTAGTGAAACTAGATCGCTCTTTCGAAATATCATTTTTGATAGTGCTGTCGGTTGAGTGACGCTGTAGTGTGGCGGCAAAGCTCAACAGCTTTCCGAAGGGGCATTCTTCAAAATTTCTGGGTATTGTCAAGAGTGGACGCAGCGAGAAAGCTCCGCGAGCTTGCACTCGAGCTTACATTGTCCCAATGGAATTCAGCGGATTTCACCAGCCGGCGCTTTTGTTCCCTGAATCCCCATATAAAGCTACACCTTCCGAACTATTCTTACCACAACGTGGCGTAACTCTCATATGGACCCGCCGTGGTTGCTTAGTGGCTATGGTGGTGGGCTGCTGAGCACGAGGTCGCGGGATCGAATCCCGGCCACGCCGGCCGCATTTCGACGGGGGCGAAATGCGAAAACACCCGTGCATTACTTAGATTTAGGTGCACGTTAAAGAACCCCAGGTGGTTCAAATTTCCGGAGTCCTCCACTACGGCGTGCCTCATAATCAGATCGTGGCTTTGGCACGTAAAACCCCATAATTAACTTTTTTTTAACTCCATATGACATCTACAGCTTGCAGTAGCAATCCCAAATGCCCTCACCTTCTTCATCGAAATGGCAATGAGTCCCGAATGTGAAATTTGTTGTGCAAAGAGACGATTGCCGCTTTCCGTGTGATTGTCGTCGTTTCAGTGCACAAAGGAAAGCGCTTCGCACCACGCTCGACAAGCTTGACAACCGTCGCCTTAAGGAGAACAGAATTCTAAGACCCAGCCGACGTTAGCCCGAGTTGCTCTTTTAAAGGCAACGGGACAGAAGGAAACACTATGGTCGCTGCCAGTTTTTCTCCTCATCTTCTCTACCTTTCCCCTTCCCCCAGTGCAGTGAAGCCAGCCGGACATTTGCTTTGGTTAACCCTCATACATTTATCTCTTAATTTCTCTCTCTGTCAATCAGTCTTCCTCACTCAGTCATTTGCTCATTTATATACGCAATCACTAATTATCTCACGTTTTTTTTTTCGTGAAACTTATCCTGCCCCATAGATGTGTAGTAAATAATAGCGTGGATGTCCTCCTCAAGTAGAAACTGCAGTAGTGGCTTATCGAACTTACCGTCCATGAGCCATTGCCTATAACTGTCTGCTCAATCTGTTGGTACGGCATGGTGACTCTTAGTATCTTCTACCGAGTATAGCGCGTTCTTGCGCAGATCCACAGCAGGGGGAATGTCCGTTGCAGAAGCTGGATACGCATACATTGAACAGTTCTCTGGATCTTCAGGTATTGGACCACTGATGGCCCAGATGACGGATGGCGCAAGGACAGCCCCCGACCGCATTGCCCTCTCTCAGTCATATTCGCGCTGCCCACCACGCGCTCACTCTTGCTCTCTCACTTATTCGCGCACGCACTCTCATTCGCTGTCTACTCGTAACATCAGCGAGTAACTCAATGATTCGATGCGATTATCACCGCGATTCTCGACACGTGACAGGCGTGACAAATCAGGCTGATCGTATAACGGCATTTATTTCCACCCTCGTGCATTAAACATGCGTGAAGAGTATTCGCGCGAGCCCCATTTGTCGCGTATCGCCTCATTTGACGTATCGACCGTGCATACATAAACTACCGCCGTACTTCTCAGCTCGCTTCACAGGGACGCGTCCTTCGTACCCAGACAGACTGATGCAAAGAGAGAGAGAGAGAGAGAGATAAAGGGAGAAAGAGTGTCTGTGGAGACACTTTCTTATTGTCCTCTCATCCGGCGCCGCTCAAGGGAGCTTTTTGTCTTTGCGTCCAGCGTTCCTCTCCTTTGCCGACGGCGTCGGCAGCGAGATTCCTATTGTTCCGCCGCCGTGTTCTCTTCTCTTTTCACGTATACCCTCGGGGGGCTTCGCGGCGTGAGAGTTTATGCGATGGAAGCAAAGCGAAGCAGCCGCGAAGGGTGCCCCTCTTTCTGTCGCAACGCGAAGCGGGATGTTCTCGTGCCCCCTAGCAGCCGTTCCCACACTTCTCTGTCTGGCGCGAGAGGGCACAAACACAACGAAGGACAGCCGCCGCGCGGCCGAGCGTTGCGGAAAAAACTACGCTACACGCGTACGCCGGTTTGCCTCATTATAAAGCCGCGAAGCATTGTGGAAGGGCTTGCTAACCCGGGATTATAATCGCTGAACTTCTCGTATACGTTTAGCAAGTGCAGTGGTTGTCATTGGACCGGCCTTCACTGTCACGATTGGGCGCTGCTTGTTCTTACAAATCGCGCACGCACTCACGCACTCACGCACTTATGCATGCATGCACGCACTCACACCGTGATTGTCGCGTGGCGCCACTTGACGACGGCATGAGCACGCGTTAGACTTTTCTGTTATCGGTATCGCAAACAGTGTCTAGCGTAAATTTTGCGCTGGGTGACAGAATGTGCACAGAACAGTGTGTATTGGGACATTGGTCTCGAGCGTTGTCCCTATGAATACGCAGCCGGGGAGCTCTCTTGGACGTCACATTCCGCCATAAAGTCAAAATCGCCATCTTCTCTGATTGGCTCTCAATGCTTCTACAGCCTCTCTGATTGGCTCAGAAATGCCAACATGGCGTAATTTGACAGTGTCCAGACAGCACACCCAACTTCTGCAGTTGGTGATGATGATGATTATAATGGTTTCACGACTTGGGTGTCTCAAGAAGTAAGTTCGGGCAAGTGGAGCTGACATTATTACGTGCGAACCACTATTCTAACCTGAGTCACATAGCTGCGTCAGAACGAGGTCTGTATATAGTAACTTGCATGACTGCTACTTTGTGATTTCAGCCGTTATGGGGTTTTCACACGACTAAACAAGATCCGCGGACGAATACTACGTGGCTAAGTGCCGCCCAATGATGCCACGCACAAGGACGAAGCAGATAAGCGGCTGACGACGCAATTGGCCGCGGCTCAGCCAAGTAATGCTCGTCCGTGGAGTTTGGTGCGACGTGTGAATAACCCATTGCATGCAGTACTCGTCATCGTTATGTGCGCCTCTTCCAACAATGATGAATGACCACTCGCGCAGCCGTTGGGCGCACTGTGGCATACTTTCGTGGAGTGCGTAGTCGGTTGGCCGCATTGTAGACATAGAGCTCGAGCAATTGCCCGAGCACGCTTTCAAGGTTGGCCGCAGTCAGCGACGCAGATTTATGCTTGCACTGCGCTCCGTGAGCTTGCTTGGGCACATGCGTACTGGTAAAGCTCACACGGCCTTCGGGTAGGATCAACACTAAATCTGGTCAAGAGCGTACAAGTGCTCACAATTACTTCGAAGAAAAGAAGGAATAAAAAACCGCGAGGTGTACATTTCATCTGAGTCATCCTGGGCGCACAGTCAAGGTCCATCGCCGTCAGTGCAAATAGAAAGTTCCGTTCTAGTGTTGGTTGGAGCAGCAGCGCCTGTTTCGACATTCCTTCTGCCCTTTCCCGCGTTGATGCCGTATTTTTCTCCTTCTTATTCTTGTTGCCTACTCTATCGCCTTCACGCAGCGGTAGATCCGTTGAAGAACACCCTTGAGAAATTCCCTTAGTGTCTACGCGGCGTGCTTTCGCACTTTGTGCAAATGCGCATGATCGTGTGTGTGTGTGAGCTTTTACGTAAGACACGAAGCGGGGCAAAAAGCACCTATAGCAAAGCGAGGAGCGAAGTTCTCGCTACGGGGGAAAGCGAAAAGAAACGACCTTTCGCGCGAGCAACGCCTTCTCGGTGGTCACACTGAACAGGACCCGAGATGCCAGCGGTTCTGCAATCGTGGCTGGCGGTCGGCCTCTCGCAGTTTCATCAAGCTGCGCGCGCGGCGGGCGTCAAAGGGCGGCTGCGAAGAGGTGTCTATATACTTACGCCTCCTGCCCGCCTGCCTACCTTGATCGTCCTTCAGAGTGTGCTTTATTTGTCGCCTGCCTTAGTTTTTTTTTATTATTATTTTCTTTACCCACGTCGAGGATGGTCCTGATTGCTTGAAATGATGCGAAACGCGTCAAGGTCGCCTCGATTCTCGATGCGAGCTTCCCGGGTGGTCGGGTTTCTTCCATGGTGTGTGTGTGTGTGTGTGTGTGTGTGTGTGTGTGTGTGTGTGTGTGTGTGTGTGTGTGTGTGTGTGTGTGTGTGTGTGTGTGTGTGTGTGTGTGTGTGTGTGTGTGTGTGTGTGTGTGTGTGTGTGTGTGTGTGTGTGTGTGTGTGTGTGTGTGTGTGTGTGTGTGTGTGTGTGTGTGCGTGCGTGCGTGCGTGCGTGCGTGCGTGCGTGCGTGCGTGCGTGCGTGAGTTTGTGTACGTGCGTGTGTTTGTGTGTGTAGTCGCGATCCTGCACGCCTGACTTTGTATGCATGCAGGAAGCTCCGGGATGGGGTAATGTAATGTTTCTATTCCAATGCTATTGCTTTTGGCGCTTTGTCAGTGCTTAGAACGCGAAGAATACTTGCTTTATACCGGGCCATGTATCCACGCATTTTCTTTTAGCGATCCAGCATGTCGCCAGCGTTGTCCTTGTACCCTTCGCATTTCCCTTGCGAGTGTTCCCTCATTTCAACTCTGTCGCCGGCGATGGTTGCTCACTCAGTCGCATAGGAAGCTGTCATTGCACAGTTGTTCATATTGTTGCTGCAGTTAATGGTACAGAATGGATTTTTTTAGATGTTATGCTACAGGTTAATTCTATACAATTCTTCGGAAGATGAGACGAGTCGTGCGCACCGTTTCCTCCCGCCAGCGTCGGTATGTTAGCCTGATCTCGTTATGACGACTTTAGAAGACGGGAAAGACCGCGTGTTCGGCTTCTTCTTTCTTTTTGCGGCACATTGCCGCATCACAGTCTAAGTGTCGAAAGTGGGTATGTAGCAAACATGCGAAAGTGTCGGGTAGTAAGTAAAGCCACGAAAAGCACGACTCAATTCGACAATATGGGTTGCCGATTTGCTTGTGCATTGTGGTTCCCGGAATCGTGGACTTACGTCAACGTCCGAAATAACATGATCTTGGATAGAAAACAATATAAATAAATAAATAAATAAATAAATAAATAAATAAATAAATAAATAAATAAATAAATAAATAAATAAATAAATAAATAAATAAATAAATAAATAAATAAATAAATAAATAAATAAATAAATTTGCAGGTTACGGTAATCATTCCCCCCTCAACCCCCGACCCTCGATTATTTGAGAAGAAAATACTTTCGCTGTCATCTAAGAAAGTGTCTACAGTATTCCAGTGAACAAAACTTGCCAATTGAGATTTGCGTATTCAACGATGCCACTATAGTCCGCATCCGGATGCCAAATGGACCCATGAAAGATGACGTAGAACTCAAACGCAGCATACGGTAAACAGAAACTTTGCATTGCCGCCTCCATCTCTCCCTCTTCTTCTCCCTCCGGGTCCCACAACTTGGCTTTGTTTCGTAGTATGCATTGCATTCCCTTTCCGCTTAGACCGATGACAGAGCAGTGTGTTTACGCGATGTGCACCTTCTACACCGAGGAATCTCGCTCTTCCAGATGATACCGCGGAAAACGGGTTCCGCAAATCGCAGACGAAGGAGATACAGATTCACGACAAGTTCGCGCCGCCGTGCTTTTCCTTTGGGCGACTGCTGGAGGTCCAGCCGTGTGCCACTGGCGGCCGACGAGTGCTAACGAGCTCGTGTAGAAACGACCGGGCTCGAGATAGGGTTTGTAACATATATATAGAGTTTCACCTTTGCAAGTCCCTGCTGCTGTTTTCGCGACGCCCAGATAACGGGTGGTGCCTGCTCTCCCTATTTGAGGTCATCCACGGTGGGAGAGATATCATCCCCCTCCCGCGCGACGAGAATGGACCCTTTCTCCGGCCTACCCTTGTCTGGGACATTGATGGATGCTAGCCGGTCCATCGATAAGAGGAGACGGAGGAGCTCGGCGTCCCCCGCGAGGCGCCTGATGAACCTCGCTGCATGCGGCGTGAGCAGCCGTAGAGCACGATTCGACGCCGCGGTCGCCTTATATATGTACACACATGCGCGCGCGCACACACTCCCGCAGTCGTCAGTCGGCACGGACGACTCGGCATACTACAATGTGTGTGCGTGTGCATTGTCTACGAGGCCGCCGTGTTTATATAGAAGGCATGCAGCGCTCCCGGTGAGGGCGGAGGGAGGGACTTGAAAAGAGAGGCCGCTGATTACGGACGGCCCCGGCTATAGCGCATGGTTGCGCTTTATGTTCTGGCGGCGACGGCCGTGCCTGCTTGTTCTCACCTGGACGTTTGCTGCAGAACGGCAACGAGAAAAGAAAATCTTGCGCCGCAGAAAAGAGATCAGCAGTGGATGAAGGGAAAGGGGGTTATATAGCAGATTTATGCGGCTGATCTCGGAGATGCGAGCCCCGTGTATCTGCGGTTTGCATTGTGGCGCATCAGCGCGTGCGCCGACCCGCCCGTAATAGTGCGCGCCGCGTGGTTCGTGCAACAATGGCGTTGCCGCGGTGGTGTACGTACACAAACGAGGCGTCTCGGCTCGGAAGGAGGCCACATTGGCGCTTGGGTGCTGCGGCAGAGCCGGACCACGGGACCCATTGTCACTGTTTTGTCAGATTGAATCTTGCCCGCCGCGCGTCGACCGATGAAACGTGCGCGGCCGGCTATACGCGAGGAATGCGGTCTCTGGAACATCCAGGTCTGCTCTCTTGGGGGTCGTCTAGAACTACACGTTGTGCACTTCCCCTTTTAGGCTTTTGTGTCTGTATGTTTATAGTTTGGTGTGGCAACGTTACGAGGATGCAGACGAGTGGTTTCCATTGGTGCCATTGTTGATCGCTCTCGGTGCGACAAGCCTTTGTGTTCGGTTAGACTAGGTTTTGTAGCGACAGGCCGGGCCAACTGCTCATTCTGTCATGCCACCGGTCAAGTTCTTCGCCCTGACTAAGTGTCTTTCTTCGCCTTTTCTTTATTGCATACACTCGCAAAAGTTACCAAAATAAAAATATTGACTGAAATTGGCAGTTGAAAGCGACGATATGTTTTCACCTTGCTGGTGGGCAAACGCTCTGAGATGAATTTTGCGAAGGATAAACTTAACTGCGCCATGCATTCATCTTCGGTGACCACGCAATCCAATAAGTTAGTTATACTGAAGTCAAGCTGTAGAAAGACTTGGTTTCAGGCTCGGTGGACGGAGCTGTGGAACAGCATTTTTCCAGCCACCTCATTCGCTGAGCGTTGGCGATATACGGGTCGCAATGGCGGCTTCGAACTCCAATAGCAACACCGTCCCGGCTCCGATCGTGCTCGAGAGTGGCCTTCAACAGCAGGTGTATTTTGAAGATCCGATATCTCATTTCGGCGTGCGTAATGTTTGCTTGCTCCCCGTGCATCTAATGATCGAATAACGTTTTGGGTACAATCCCATGCCGTGAGAGACCAACCATTGCTGGGATTGGTTCAAGCGTCCACCAACCTGGGGCTGAATTGACGAAGTATTTCGAGTGTAAGTGCTGTTTGCTGTTGGCCGGCTGTTTTCGCTATTATGTCCAACATAACGATTGGCTGGAATTTTTTCTTACGAACAGTTCCAGCGTAGAGAGAGAGAATGGAGGAAGTTCCAACATAAGAGCTTTTTGTGCATGCAGGCCCAGATCCAACAAGTTTCTAATAGGCTTTAAATGTCAGGGATGCCGCGCATATTTTACATCTGTCGCACGTCGTATCGGGCGTTGATATGTATACCACATGTCCATGAGCTTGAAACACATGTGTGAGTGCGTAAAATCAATTCTATTTGTTGCGTGACTAGTGGCAAAGCATCTAACAGAAGCTTCCGGTAAAGGTTCCAACAGGCTTCCCTTTCTGCAAGTTCAACAGACAACCCTTTCCGACGAACAGGATGGCTTTGACGCGCATGCACCCCCACTTAAGCCAAACGACGCGCCTGTCGCGTTCCAGGGGGAAACGCCGCGACGGGTCCAGTGTGTCAGCGAGCCGGCGGCCTCGCCCGCTGACCTCGACGATGGCCGACTGGCAGTGGCCCCCGAACAGAACGATAGGCAGCGAGCGCGATAGGAGAACGCGATAGGGTGCACTGCGGGAGGAGGAGCTCCTCAATGCGGAAGTCGGTTTTCTCTCCTAATGAGTCGGGGCGTGGAGCCGTCCCGACGCGAGGAAGAAGCGGCGGCCGTTGTTTTCGGCGGCCGCCGCCGATAATCGGCCCGATATCGAGACCCCGTCGTTCCGCATTCGACGCTATGCGGGCCATCCGCCGCGCGTCGCGCACCGTGGCCCGGACTCGGCGGCGGCGCTCCACTGCTGCTTGCGCGGTGCAGCGCGAACAGCCGTTCAAATTGGCCCGCGCCGAGCGCCTCTTGGAAGATAGCGCGGCTTTCCACGGTGCCCCATAGGAATCCGGTTAACGCCTGACGATGGTTCGCCGGTCTCCTCGGCAGCCACAGGGGACCGTTTGTGTGGACTCTCCGGTGCTTATAATTATACGTTGGCGCGCTCTCGCGCGCCGATTATCCGGCCCCGGCGCCGGGAGTGTACTGTCGTATATATATATATATATATATATATATATATATATATATATATATATATATATATATATATATATATACGGCCGACCAGGTGTGCATGCATGCAACCCTTCTCGCAGGGGCGCTCTGATTCTTCCTGCGGCCATCAAAACAAAACGTTGCGTCGGAGCTTCTGGAGCAAGGGCCTGTTGGATGACCGCTGAAAGACTGGCCGCGGCCCCGCGCGCGGTGTGCACCTGCATCGTTGCGGATCTCGTTTGCTCGCCAGTTCGCCCCGTGAAAGACTTGGCTTCTGGAATCCAGCGACCCTCGCTCACAGCCCGCGGCTGTGTGGACGGCGATGATGAATTTTTATTGGCATCCCCTTTGAAACGGGGTGGCGGCAGTCACCTCACCTGCTTGATCTAATCAGGTTTTACTGCATCCATGACCGTCTAGCATTTTGCATATGTCTCCTTGACCTTCTCTTTCTTCATTAAAATCTCTCTCTCTCTCTCTCTGTATTGTACAGTTGCCTGTAAGGATTCCGGTCCTGTCAATCTTTTGCCTGCATTTTTTCCACAAATACTCTAAACGTATCTTGGTTTTATCGACTGCTGAGCAGTTAATACGTTCTCCGAGCAACAGCGTCATGTGCGGCCTCCGACTCAATCTTCATGAGCAACTTCTTTGGTTACAAAATGCGCGACATCAATTGTAGCGCAAATAGGCATAAACTTTGCCTTTAAGAGAACGTTTTGGAACTCTTAGGGAAGCTCGCGCCCTGGCTCATTTAGATGATTTAGTGATCTCCACATGCAGCATTCCTTCAAATCGTGAAGATAATGTTTACTGTTTCTGTGCAATACCGTTATGAGCCGCCCCTAGACAAAAACATAAGTATACAGAGTAGTGGTTCGGCGGAGCAGTCTGCCTTTTCAAGTAAACAGTCGTTGCTCCCTATACATTTGGTGCACGAATGTTATAGCTACAGCCTATTTGTTAACTGTAAAGAAAGAATGGAAGTGGCTGTGCATTTTTACCACTCATACCCTGCCATAATTTAATTCTTGTTTGCAGCCTTTGTGCATGCGGCAAAATACAAGGTTAGTCTCGGCATGCTGCCTCGTAAGATATGGGCAGGTTGAGGTTAGAGTTTAATTTCACGCGTTTCGTGCTTAGACAGGGTTAAGCTAGAACTTTAAACTTCATGCCGTTGTCATGCTATCGCAACCAAACGGCTATGCCGTTATGGTGATCGCTGTGTGAAACCGGAAGGGCGCAGTACGTTGCACAATGCAACACTGCAAGCTCGCCGGGACTTCTACAGCGTCGACACGGCATTTCCTCGCATTGCGACACGCGGAAGTAGAATACGTACGACAGCTGAGGGGAGTCGCTGCCGACGACGTCGTCGTTCAAACAATGGGACGAACTACGGTGGCATCTGGTGCAGCGGACGCCAGCTACATTGATGCGGTGCGCATATTCCAGAGACCATTGCCGCCACGCAAACAACACTTTGTCCTTCGAGGCGGTGGAACGCTGGGAACCGTCTTGAAGCGCAAGTGTCTTGAACAAAACGATCCCAGGTGCCCTTTATCGATGCCTTATATGGACATCGGTTCGAATGAGTCTCCCGAGACTACAGTCTCATATACCTCTTCGCAGGAAGGGCCGAGATATATATAGCGTCCGTTAAAGTTTTTAAACCACTGAACCTGGCAGACGACTTAGTAATTAACGTCTGCTGTCGGGCTAGTTGGTTCATGACTAGAAATGGTGTTCGGCGCAAAAAATTATCTCAGACGACGTATCGGAAAGATCGCTGCTTGGGCTGTTGAAAGGCGTTGGAATTTGTTGGAAATTTGTTAGATGCGTTTATTGGTACGACTAGTCGTCCGAGACAGATAGGATAATTTTTCACGCGCATGTGTATCCCACTTTAAGCGCGAAAAACACGCGTGTAAAATATCCGGTCTGTCGCACGGAGAGGGGGGACTAATAGAAAATATGGCCACTTCGCCCATTGGGACTTGTTGGAACAAACTAGATATCGGATAGAACGTGTTGGAGGAGGAGTAGATTTTAATTAATAGAAGGGAGGAGAGGTCGGCCTGGAGAGCGTGTCTCTAGCCTGTTACTCAACGTGTTGGAAATTTGCTGGCTCTATTGTTGGTGACGGGTCGGTTGGGTATTACGCAAATGTGTGTCGCGCTTTTATTAACAGAAGTGCGTCAGAACCACCTGATCCAGCCGTGCGGACGACACACCGGATAAATGGTTGTTCGCACTGTTGGAACTTACCGAAAATTGTTGGGAACTTCTTGCTGTAACCAGCGTATACGACGAACAAGCCCCATCCAAGTATAGATTCTAACAAGTTTCCGACCAGTTCTGACTGTCCGACGTGTCCAACGCAACGAGCAGTTTGACGCACACGTGTTTACTACCTCTGTGCAGCCAGTGGCGTCAGCCTACCATACGCCCGTCCAAGGTACGCCACCGTATGGTCTCTGCTGGACGCAGCGCGGGAGAATCCCATTGCATAGGGGGCGCACGAAGGCTCAACGCACGCGGTCCAGCAGATTGCCTTTCAGCAGCGATGGCAACGACGTCGGCTCGGCCGCCGAAGAGTCTGGCAGCTTTGGCACTTCCTGGAGGGACCATCGGCTCGCGCGCCGCGGCGAGGAAGAGGCACGCGTTGACCCTCTTTGGCGCCGCCCACTCCGAGGGAAAAAAACATGCCGCGTGCTCTCCGGCGCTCCGTTGGCATCGCTGGACCGCCCTTGTCTTCTTGCCAGCAGTCAGTCCCTGCACGACCAGGCTGGGCGCCGGTGCGTTTCTTCGAGAACGTCGTGCAACGCGTTTCTTCCGAAAGCCGAGGAGGCTTCGCGGGAATCAAAACGGCCTGGTAGAAAAAGAGAGCGTCGCGCGAGAAGGCGAGGAAGGCGGGCGGAGTGGGGAGGGGGTAATGGGGGGTGCAGCGTGTTCAACTCGGGGTTTGTGAAAAGCCGAGCGGATTCGCCGCTGCTGCTGCCTCCGCCGTCGAGGCGCGCGCGCGCGCACTGTATTTATCCCGTTGGGTTCCGTCGGCGGCGGCAGGCAGCTTCCGAGATTGCCGCGCTGTCATCTTGCTGTTACACATTTGCCTTGCTTCGTCCTCGGACGTCCGCCTATGGTCACGCCAAATGACAACGGCGACGACGACGCCGTGCCTGCTGCGGAAGTCGACTATATATGTGTACGAAAGCGCAGTCACTGCTGCTGCTCCTCGAGTGTGCACTGACACGCGCCAATCATGGACGCCCAAGCGCGCAGAGAACGGCGCGCGTGGGGCATGACGTGGATGCGGGAAAGTCTGCCTTCTTCAGAACCGCCGCGTGCCACTCTCCTTCCTCTGTTCGAGCTCTCTGTTTTTTTTTTTTTTCTTTTCTCCGTTTCCTTCGAACAGCCTGGGGCTTCCCCTAAATAGTTCTCTTGACTTTGCACAATACTCGGCAAAGGCTCATGTAGTGGTGTTCGCGCGAGTGCAGTTGCTTTTGTCCTGTTTAAATCGCACTTACATTTAAACAACGTTTTGGGCTTGCTATGCTATATGAAGTGACCTGGGGTTTGTAAGCTACACTTGACAACAGCCAATCAGCAGCGTGATCTTTCGAGTGCACAATTCCCAAATGTTAGTGGAGAAGCCGGCGATACATTAGTTGCCAACATTTCCAATTTCGTCAGTATAAATCACATCACATACAAATTACGAACACGTATCCCTGTGCGTCAGAGCGTCGTCTGCCAAAGAAGCCCGGACTGGGCTCATAGTTCGTGTGGTATACTCATCATCATCACCACCCCTTTCTGCAAATGATCATATTGTCTTGAGAAGACGACAACACAGTCTCGCTGTTTTCTCGTAGTGCTGTATGCAGCTTGCCTAAAACTCGCTCCAAAGGCTGCCTGCATAAATTGAACCATGAATGAGCAGACAAATCGGAATACCTGGTACGCGGAATTATTTGTCGGCCGAGACGTTGCATCGGGGTGCAGCCGATCGCTTAAACACGCTTTGGCAGAACTCGGCGTCCCAACGTTGTGCGCTATGTGGAAATTTGTATCGCAAACGCGTTTTCGGCTTCATTTAAGCAGCAGTACGTTTTGTTTTGTTCTGCTGCACTAGTACTTTCAGCAACTCGATGAGTACTGCAAATTCTTATCATAGTGCTGCTTTATAGTGGCATGCTGGGATTACCACATGGCGTCTTGGAAATGCTCGTCAACTGCGCGTGTGAGAACTGTTTCACCTATATGATTCCGGAATAGAATAGTCTAATGCTTTGTTTTTATTATACCTTGCCTTTGAATTTGGCCAGTAGTGCATAGTTCGGATGTCAATTAAAATGCGATCCCTGTGAGAGGGCACTAAAAACTGCCAAGGCTATACGAACTGATAAAGCGGACAGTTATAGGCGTTGGCTCATGTACGACCAATTCGCTGAGCCACTAGCTACTACAATTTCTACACGAGGAGGGTCCCTACGCTTTTACTTCATCATCATCATCATCAGCCTATACTTATGTCCACTGCAGGACGAAGGCCTCTCCCTGTGATCTCCAATTACCCCTGTCTTGCGCTAGCTGATTCCAACTTGCGCCTGCAAATTTCCTAACTTCATCACTCCACCGAGTTATCTGCCGTCCTCGACTGCACTTCCCTTCTCTTGGTATCAATTCTGTAACTGCAATGGTCCACCGGTTATCCATCCTACGCATCACATGGCCTGCCCAGCTCCATTTTTCCCGCGTAATGTCAACTAGAATATCGGTCATCCCCGTTTGTTCTCTGATTCACACCGCTCTCTTCCTGTCTCCTAACGTTAGGCCCAACATTTTTCGTTCCATCGCTCTTTGTGCGGTCCTTAATTTGTTCTCGGGCTTCTTTGTTAACCTCCAAGTTTCTGCTCCATATGTTAGCACCGGCAGAATGCAATGATTGAGGAGGTAGAACCAGCACTTTAAGATGGCCGGGCCTAAGCCTCCCATGAGGGGACGTCGAGGGCTAGCCTCGCCGCCGCCTCACGGGTGTGCTGAGTCGCCCAGGTTTGGTCGTCGAGGGCGGAGCTCCGCAGAGCCTCACGCAACCTCGACGAGAGGGTCGTGGTGTTAATTTGTGTGTACTGTGCTGGGCACTCCCACAGCATATGCGGAAGCGTAGCCGGGTGAGTGCCACAGCACCGGCAGTTGGGGGTACTGTAAACTTCAGGGAATATAAGGTGGAGGCGCGGGCGGGTGAAGGCTACGTATTTGTAGCAGACGCAGGGTGGTAGCCTGCGCCCGGCTGAACTTGGGGTGAGGTGGGGGGAAGGTTCTGCGTCTAAGGTAAATTGCCTTAATGAGATCGTTATAAGTAGTCAGATTGTCCCTGGTGTCCAACTCGCCTCCAGTGTCTCCGGCGCGCTTGACTAGTCCTCGCGCAATGGAGTGAGTGACCTCGTTGAGGTTGGGGAGGTGTGGGTGGACAGGGGCTACGTGGGCCGGGATACATGTCAGGGAGATCATGCTTTCTTTAGAGTGTGGTGCCTGGCGGAGGATACGAAGAGCTTAAGGAGAAATACGTACATTTTTTTTCACCGACAGTGGTAAGCTCCCAGTCAGGATTTGGCGATGCCTGCCGTATGCACTCCAACCCAATTTCATTCTTCTGTAAATTTATTTCTCATGATCAGGGTCCCCTGTGAGTAATTGGCCTAGATAAACGCACAGCTTTACAGGCTCTAGAGGCTGACTGGCGATCCGGAATTCTTGTTCCCTTGCCAGGCTATTGAACATTATGTTTGTCTTCTGCATATTAATCTTCAACCCTACTCTTACACTTTCTCGGTTAAGGGCCTCAATCATTTGCCGTAATTAGTCCCCACTGTTACTAAATAGGACAATGCCATCTGGAAACCGAAGGTTGCTGAGCTATTCGCCGTAGATCCTCACTCCTAAGCCTTCCCAGTCTAAGCGCTTGAATACTTCTTCCAAGCATGCAGTGAATAGCATTAGAGAGATTGTGTCTCCTTGCCTGACCCCTTTCTTGATAGGTAACTTGCTACTTTTCTTGTGGAGAACCAAGGTAGCTGTGGAATCCTTGTAGATATTTGCCAAGATATTCACGTATGCCTCCTGCACTCCTTGCTTACGCAATGCCTCTATGACTGCTGGTATCTCTACTGAATCAAATGCTTTTTCGTAATCTATGAAAGCCATATAGAGAGGTTGATTGTACTCCGCAGATTTCTCTATTACCTCTATTCGCTTTTACTTGAGTACGCATATATACCGCAGAGAAAGAAAGAAAGAAAGAAAGAAAGAAGGAAGGAAGGAAGGAAGGAAGGAAAGAAGGAAGGAAGGAAGGAAGGAAGGAAGGAAGGAAGGAAGGAAGGAAGGAAGGAAGGAAGAGAAGGAAGGAAGGAAGAAGAAAGAAAGAAAGAAAGAAAGAAAGAAAGAAGAAGAAAGAAAGAAAGAAAGTAAGAAAGAAACGAGTAAATACTCGATCCATCTCTATATTTTCACAATATGTGGTAGCGGGGCACTGCGTTCACAAGTAAGGATTCCCGAACTAGGTATCCGGACACGTACACATTCTTGATTCCCTTCTCACGAGCTTCGAATAAACCAGTAGACAGCGGCGAACACTTTGTAGAGAGGGGCCTGTAGAGGGCTAAGAGCCGTTCCGTGTTCACTATAGTATGCGCCCGTCAAGTGACAGTGGAATAGTCGGCACCAGCTCTGGGGGGCCGAGAAACGAAGAGAACTGAGACGTGCATGTCTTCTCTGCGCATGGTTCGTGCTGCAAGCGTATCTTTTCCTGCGCCCTATTGTTTACTTTTTTTTCCTTCTTTTTTTCTCGACGCGATCACTCGTTCGCTCTGTTACTTTTGCTGTGCAAATGCCAGGTATACGTATACGTGGCTGACCAAACTACTTTTTTCCGCCGCTAAGTACCGTTTTTCTTTCGTTCCGGCTCGAGAATTGCCTGGCTGTCCGTGCCGCCGATTCTTGGCGTACTTTCTTCGCTGCTCAGTCCACGCTTCGCCTCACTTATGCAAGGGTCAGGACGCTAAAAGCTTCCCAGGAAGAGCGGGCGGCGGCCGGCGTGTCAGCGCTTGAGCGCTTCGAACTTCCTTTCTCGGCGCGCCGTACTGTTGTTTCCTACTTCGCTCTGCTCTTTTTTCGCTCTTTCTTTACTACTTTTTCTCTGGCGTTGCACGTCGCCATTGTATGCTGCCCCGGTTCAAATCGTGATGTTATACTGAGAAAGGCGCTGAACAGGGTCGCGAACCCTTTATAGCATTGCTGCGTTCTGCAGGGAACTTTTCGTTGGCGAGAAATCCGGCACGATCTGGACCTTTAGACGTTATTTTGATGGTTGGGACGATATTATTATATCGCAAATTGACAGGACTTCCAACGTAGTGCTTTATTCAAGAGATGAAAACACTTTCTCCCGGATGTTTTCTCCGCGGACTTTCACTGGTCTGAAACCGCGCAAGCATTTTGTCTTCTTTTTCTTCTCCACTCTGCCCTAACTCATTCTATCCTTCGTCTATATCACGTCTCTCCAAATGTAAAAAAAAGAAGCAAGAGAGAGAAAGTATATATATATATATATATATATATATATATATATATATATATATATATATATATATATATATATATATATACTTTCTCTTTCTTGACACACACAACACACACACACACATATATATATATATATATATATATATATATATATATATATATATATATATATATACACTAGGCTTATATATAAGCAGTCGGAGGGATTATACTTTTGACAGCCTAATCACTCAAAGAGAGAACAAATTTGCTGCCGCCTGCTTTCTATGATGCTCCAGCGCTTACATCTACCAGCCACGGTCCAAAACTTCGAAGCTTAAAGTATTGCACTCGTTTCTTGTGTGGTGGCCATTCGTGATTATGTTTAGTTGGTTCCTTTCCCCTCTATATATCATCGTTTGGTTTGCGTTGCAAAACTGACGCGAGGTCCAGGTTGGTTTTTCTCCCATGATTAATGAGGCGATTAGAGAAAAGCGGCTCCGCTCTGCCTGGATCGCTCGTATAGCCCGCGCACTCTAGAACGGCACATTGTTTTCCTAGCTCCGCGCCATTAGATTCTTGAGTTCTGGCCGAACCTGTGTGCATACGACTGGCCCTCTAGTCCCCGGTCTGTCTCCATCCGCCAGCCTTGTCATGCGAATGACCGAACCTTTGTTTCATTGCAAGGTATCATGTAACTGCGTTTTTCGGGAGGAGTGACCTTGCTCACTATAACGGCTCTCGAGGGTTCTTAACTATAAGCAAGAACCGCTGAGTGAAATGCTGCTGGCTCTAAGCACTTTATGAGCTCGTTTCAAAACAAAAAGCCAGGCCGCAGCGGTCGCATTTCGATGGTGGCGATTTGCAAAAACGCTCGTGCGCTAAGATTTAGGGGCACATGAATGAACCCCAGGTGGTCAAAATGAAGCCGGAGTGCCTTAATATGGCACGGCCCATAAACAGATCGTGGTTCTGGCAAGTAAAACCACAGAACTAAATTCATTTCAGAACAAGTTAAGAATATATAGATAAAAAAAAAAGTCTCTATCTCCGTCGGCGTCGCCGCCGCTGGGAGGCGGCCCTGAAAAGTTTGGAGCTGGAAGACCAGCTCTGTGCCGTCCGGCAAGCCGAAGATGCCGCCCGAGTCCAAGGACTTCGAGCCGGCACCTGAGGCCACTAAAAGCAAGGTGTCGGCTCTTTAAATAAAGTTTACTTCTTCTTCTCTACATTGTCCAAAACAAATTTTATGCTGTCGCTGGTCGTATTATGTCTTTAACGCGACAAACCACCCGCCCTCTTTCCTTCATCTTAACCTCTTTGCTGTCCTCATATATTTTCGTAACACCGATACACTGTGTCGTGCCAAGCGAAAGGTGGTGCAAACAGGCTCAGCTCACCAAGATTGTTCGTATTGTTCATACCACGACGAAGGTTGTTCGTATTGCTCCGTCAACTGCAAAGTCAGCTCGGCGGGCGATGCGTTGGTGACACGTGATTGCGTGCTGCCAGAACAGTGCAGCGTTTATTTGTTTGACGCGCTGTTCGCCTGATTTAGCGGTAGGAATAAGACGGTGTCTGAAGCGTCCTCGTCAAGGACAGGCTGTTCATCACGTATAGACAAATCCTCAGCGTCATCGTTCGACGCGCCTGCAGCACGTGACGTATTACCTCTTAATAGAGCCGTCCCGGCGACGTCTCTCGTACGCACGCGTGTCAGCTGCGTGAGGAAGCGCAGGTGAAGCTCACGGCGCAGAGGGTTCGCAGCCGCAAGCGAATTTTGTACACAGCTGTTTGCCCGTAGTCAGCGAAACGACCGTCGGCAAGACAGAAATGCCATTAATCACATAGGCGCGTGAGTGTATTTCGTTTTATCCCTTTTGTCATCGTCAGCGGTTCGCGTGCTTGAACGGCGCGTTATATCATCAGTGCCGACGGCTTAGCTCGACGTTAGCCACGCAGGGCGAGAATTGACGCGTATTTGCGTATATGCTTATGTTCGGGCATTAGATAAGTATAAATGGTTATATAAAATACTTAACTGTAGTGTCGCGAGCATAGACTACAATGTAAAAGTTTCGGGACCGCTATTCACGCAGCTGTTCTTTCGCTCTAGAGTGACAGTAGACATATTAAGCATTATTTAGGAGAATGTCTGTGAGCACAATCCCTGTTTAATAATGAAATAGGCTCCCGCGCTACACGCTCTCCTAACTACCATAACCAGCAAGCGTGTTAAAGTACTGAAATGCCTATACGGTTGCGGCAAACGTGCGTCAATCGAGGTATCGCGTAGTGTCGTTGTTTTCACTGGTCCCGGTTGCGACGTTCGGTCACCGATAAAGCGCAGGGAACTCTGTCTGGTCAAGCAATAGAAGTCTGAAGGGCTGTTTATAGTGTAAGTGTAGAGGGGATGGCATTTCGGCTGGCCCAGCACAACCGGCGTAGCGTGACTGGCTGCAAGCGACGCTCGCTCACGCGCCGATAACGTCGGACTGTAAACGGGCCTTAACTTTAAACCTCAGCTGATCGTTGAGGGATTAAACAAAACAAAACAAAGAAAGAAAGAGAAAAGTCTTATCAGGGAAAGGCAGGGAGGTTAACCAGGCTCAGCGCGGTAGGCTACCCTGCACTGGGGAAGGGGGAGAATAGGATGAAAGAGGAGAAGGAAGACAGAAGTTCACACTTCACACCTTGCACATTTACACAGTCAAGCGTTCATCGCTGAGGTTCGTCACATGCGGCCATACAGGCTTGTACACTTCAAAAAACGCATCAGCGCCGTTGTAGCCCTGTACATAGCAGACGCACGAGGCCACGGGCCCAAGATCTTCTCCTGCGTAAAAGGCCTGTCGTCTAAGTGCCCCAAAGCAGTCTGAAGGGCAATCCTCTCTTCTTCGTATCTGGGGCAGTCACATAAGAGATGTCTGGTGGTTTCCTCAAGACCACATGTGCTGCAGTTGGCACTGTCCGGCATTCCAATTATAAATGAATAGAAGTTTGCAAAAGGAAACTCCTATTCGCACGCGGCACAGTAATGTTTCTTCTGGACCCGGTAAAAGTTGTAATTGCATCTGTGGGTCCATGGCATATAGGTGCCGGTTGGTAAACTCTGGTGTATTCCATTTTATTAGAGTTATAATATGGGAAAGACTGGTGAGGTGCCGCGCTGCATCCGTTCTTGACAATGGTATAGAGATTCTTTCACATTCGTCATGTGCTTCACGGGCAGCTTTGTCGACACATTCATTGCCAGTGATGTGGCAGTGCCCAGGTAGCCACTGAAATACATTGTCGTGGCCTTTGACCTCCGCTTGGTGGTAATGTAATCGTATCTCTGCTACCAATTGTTCATGTGGACTGCGGCGCAGAGCTGATAAAAGTGACTGTAGGGCTGCCAAACAAAACAAATACCGTTCAGAAACAAGGGGAAGCTTGCCCATGACCAATAATTCTGCACGTGTGCCACTAAAGGCTTTCGTGCGCCGGCCTTCCGTTTCTCTAATCAAATTTTCTCCCTTCCTATTTTTCCGTTTCCCTCAAACAAGTTCCATAGCAGTTATAGTGGCAGAGCTGGCGTTTTATCTGGCGCGCCCCACCCGCGACAGCGCGGCGCCTTGGTGTTGATAAGGAAAGAGTGCGCTCACTAACTCCTGTGGAGCGTGGTTGAGGGCGCTGCTGTTTGACGATGACGGACGGTTAGTCTCGGGATATTTTTCATTTTTCGCGGGCTTTCATTATCAGCCGGGAAAAATAAGCGGGCAAAAGGTACCTGGCTGAAAGCATATATGCCAGTTTTAAGTTTCTTTCAATTTTCTACAAATTTTTCATTGACAGCACGCTATTCAGAGCAGTAATTAAACAACGAGGTAATTGCAATTAAGTAATTAATTGAATGGCATCTACAAAAAAAGTGACTGGCGGTTGCTCTACTCGACTATGAACTATATGCATTTGGTTATACTGGCGTAGAGTTGCCCGTCTTATTTAAAAACACGATGCATGATAGCTGGGACAACCTGCATACTTCTTACGCTACAATAGAGCATTGTCACAGCTGACAACACAGCACTGTTCCGCAGTGCTTTGGCCACTTTACATATGAGCTCTTTAAATCGCACTCCAGCGCGTTCGAATTGATATAGTCGTTGTTGGAGATATATTTAATCGTGATAGCGAATGAAATGGTAACGATTGCGCCACCTCATGACCAACACCTCTTACAGCTTCGCGAATCCTGCTTTTGATATACAGAGTCCGCCATGCTCTCCGACGGCGAACCTGACGCATTTCCGCAACGTTGCAGTCACGAGAACGGCGAAAATTGGGAAGGAAGCCTAGTGAGAAAGTATACTTTGAGGCTGCTTCCTTCTGGGTTAATCGCAGAAGCGGTAGGCATGCCTGTTCTAAAGGAAAATATTACGAAAGAAAGAAATAAATGAGGGAGTTATGCGTAACCATTTCCGGTGGGTTAATGCACGCTTACTCCCAATGGCGCTTCAAACGACCAAATTAAATTTAAAAAAAAATTGAAGGACACACCATGGAGTGCCCGCACCATGGGCAACCAGCGCTGTAACCTCGCGTGCGAACAGCAGCGCCGTAACTAACAGCCTAGCGATCGGATGGAAGAGTTTTCACTAGCTCATCCTGTGATTTGGCGTCGGCAAATTCACGCTCATATTGAAGCGCATAGTGCGCAGCTCCTGACCTGACTTGACACCGGCGTGTTAGAACGTATAGGTATCTCACGCGCTCCTCGCAATGCGCATGCTCGTGGACAGAGCTTGCGTGGACGCATCGGGCTAAAGAGAACGTCGATACAGGCGCGCGTGTGTTATCGTTCAAAATGTGCCATTTTCGTGGTCTCTCTACCGGACCGTGTCAGCATATTTCATCGGCTCACTCAAACTGCCGTAGCGCCCCCTGGCCAGCGCTGGTTCCCCTTATAGCACTCAACTTCTAATTGCTAAGAGGCACCGTACGTGCGGGATGTTCGAATACGGTGTGCAGTGCAGGTAGAAAGACGGTTGGGACGAGTGCAATAGGTTGTCTTATGTTTAGGACACGGCTGGGAGCAGGGATGGCTGTTGAAGCAGATAGATCGCCTGCTGCTATATATAGTTGACAGCACCAATGTATTAGAACGTGAACGATGTCTCAAAAGTTGTTACATCCGGAGGAGAAGTAGAAAATACATATGTCCAGCGGTAATAGTACCACACGGCGGGAAAAGGCAGTACGCGTGAGCAATGACCCCACACGGTTGTTGAGCATCTCCTTCACAGGAATTATACCACAACGAGCTGCCACGTTCTCGTGATCTCCAGTCCCACCAACACGTTGGTGCGCTTTCGCTGTGAAGCCGAATCGCGTGTCCTTGCAAGCAAAGCGAGCAGACTGACTTCTGAGGCACTATATGCGCGCCTCTGTGTGACGACGCGTGCCTGTGCCAGGTCGTGCGCAGGCGCACAGATTCTCCCGACGCGTCCACTCCGTTCGCCGCCATTCGGGTCCGGACGTCGTTACGACGTCAACCGTTCTCTGGCTACGTTTCCCCTAATCTCGCGCAGATCACGTAATGCCTTCATCTCCTCATGACAAGCCCGTTTCCCTTTCTCCATCTCCGTCCATCACGCCATATTCTTTGTTTGCTCTTCTTGCTCGGCTTAGTGAGAAAAAGAGAACGATGAAGCGAGGAAACGAGCGCGATATTCCGCTGTGGCCGGGCGATTACGTGCACGAAAGTGAAGTGCGCCGCCTGTGTAGAAGCCTTGGCCAGGATCGCCGCACGACCGGAGTAAAGGCGCCAACGACGCTGCGCCAGTGCGAGTGGTTGCGGCGCGAGCACGTTGCCGTGCGCTGTCGTTGGTAAGGGTCGTTTATTTTCGTTTCTCTTCGTCTCTATTCCTTTATCCCCCCCCCCCCTATTTTTCTCAAATTTTACTTTCTTAACACTTCTATGTGTCTACTGCCGTCGGCGCCGAACCCTTTCGCTTTTCCGTGGGCAGGGAAACCATTTTCATTTTTTATTCTTATTATTGGAAGACGTTGCTGTTTTCTCCGCGTGGTGCGACGCTTTGGTTTTCTCTCTCGGCCGGCTAATACCGGCTGGGCTCTACGGGTCACTTGCCCCATTTGCAGTTGTTTTCTGTTCTTTATTTCTCTCTCTCTCTCTCTCTCTCTCTCTCTTTATGCCACCACTTGGCCGTGTTACGAACGAGCAGCATGTGCAGTGATCGGAGAGCCGCGGAATGCCGTAGCCGTCCGCCCGTCACGACGGTCGTGAGCCCACTCGTAGATCGTGGAAATATTAGCGGTTTTTGTGCATGTACGCTCGCGTCTCCCGTGTATACGTACGTGTACGCGTGTGTGCCTGGTGTGTGCGGCGAACCTGCCGCCTCCCTTCTCTGCCGCTCTCTGCGATTCCTTTATGACGTCTGACTCACACACCCCCTTCCGTCATCATGCAGTGCTATTTCGCCTACTTTATTCTTGCTCGTTTTCTTCTTATACATCTCGTATGTTCCCTCTTTCTTTTTTCCTCGCCATAAGCGAGCTCCGCGCTTCCTCTCACCTGGCCATTCTACGCTTTTTTTGTTTCTTCTTTCATTCCTTTCTCGCTTGAGTCTCGGTCCGCTCGTATCTCGCCCTGTCATCTCGCTCTCTCTCGGACGATCTCGAGCCTGGCATTCCAGTCTGCCGGCCTGTCTCCGTGTTTCGGGACTTGCGCCGAGAACGCTCTCCGGCTGTGGCTCGCACGTTCCTCGGAAGGCGTCCATTACGGCGATCCCCGTACGCTGTGTTGTTTTCGAAAGGAAATGTTTTTTTTTTTCGTATTTTTTTTCTTTTTTTCCTGGGCACGACCCCACTTTCGCTGTGGTTGCGTGCGCGACGACCGGGTGGGTCTGTTTCACAGTAACGACCATCCGTGGGGCAGACACAGCGGAGCAGTTGAGTGGTGTGTCGTTAGCGGCCTCCCTCTACGATCTAGACTATTGCTAGTTGTCCTTGTGGGCGGCGAGGCGGAAGATTCTTGAATTTACTTTCGTTGACAAGTTCGTAAGTGAATATGCCCGTCACCGAGGAGTTACTAAGTGAATAGCGTTGCCTAATGCAGCGTCGGCCATGACCATAGGACCAACGACGAAGCCATAAAGGGTCGTTTCAATCGTAGACCCCTCACCTCCTTCAATGCTTAGGACCCCGCACTTCACCCTCCGACATATGTGCATCTGTGGTCAGCCCTCAATGGGGGACATTGCTAGCGGAAGGAGCAGACAACAGTGGTCCCATATGCGAACGATAAAGGAGACTGGGCCTCTCCGCGCTACCCTAAGTGAATGGTCTACCAGTTGGTCCTGGTGTTCTAACCTGCTGCTCTAACAGTCGCGTTAAAGTCTGAAATTTCATCGGCATTTATTGCTTTCACGTGGCGTAGAATAGTCGGACAACGCGTACCTATAGCTGCTACCAGCAAGACTGGGATGCGAAGCCCAACAATGGTACAGATCAGTCGCCTACACACCTGGTGAGAAAGTGTGGGCTTGGTTATTAACAAGCCGCCGGCGCCTCTTTGAAAAGCTGCTACAATATTTTGCATCGTAAAAGACTGATCCGCGGCGCCTAAAAGACGTGAACTCCGAGGTCATTCCAGATAGTGAAAATTGCTCGAGGCGCCGTCAGCCCCTGCCCCCAAAGTGCATGGTACATATGGTGGGCTCGAAGCCTTACCTGTTCAACTGACTGACGTCTTACAGTTTTATGTGTGTGGGTTTTGCAAGGACCAGGGCGCACTCGCCTTTGAAAGGCGAGTGCACCCTGGGTCCTTTGGAAGGAAGGCAAATGCCACGTCTGTAGCGCATCTGACGACGACGATGAGGACATATACCGGCATACTAAGAAAACATAAAAAAACAAACAAGTCGCTTAGCGCCGGCATTAAAAAACCCGTCCTGGTTACTCTTCATCAATGTTCTTGGCTCCTGCGTTCCTGACGTCGCGACAATATCGTTCAAGCAGCCTGCCGCTACTCGTATCGGCGCTTTCACCGGTCGCATCGGTCCGAAGCTGCGCGAGGCACCTCCGGCCGGTAGGTGCAATACTCAGTGGCGTCGGGGGCTCCGAGATCTG
Source organism: Dermacentor silvarum (assembly GCF_013339745.2). Taxonomy (NCBI): domain Eukaryota; kingdom Metazoa; phylum Arthropoda; class Arachnida; order Ixodida; family Ixodidae; genus Dermacentor; species Dermacentor silvarum. Next base: position 12,132,472 of record NC_051157.2, read on the forward strand.
GGCGCCGAAGGGTGGAAAGCCGCCGCCATGCAATGCTCATCGGCGACCGCCGCCGCTTCAGCGAGCCAGCCGGCCAAACCGCTTCGCCGAGTGCTGTTTGCTTGCTTGCTTGCTCGTCTCCACCAATGGTCCTCCTGCTGCGTGCTGCAGCGGCCGGGTGCAACGCACCGCCGCGCACAGTCTGCTGCCGTTGGCTCTTCCTTCCTGCGTCGAGAGCCCCTCTTTCAAACCGCAGTCGCCGCCGTTGAAGACGCCGTAGCGGCGGGCATTGCTGCAGGCGGCCACTCTTTCACTGGCGGGAAGGTCCGGAGGCTTCGCGGACGCCTGCTGTCCGAGCCGCACGCGGTCTTGACCTGAAAAACGAAGCTTGCGGATGGACGGACGCCCGGTGGGGCGCGGACTGTCCGAGAGGAAAACGTGCACCACGCGGTGTATTCGTCCGGTGTGTCGCGAAGGTGGTGAAGGTCTGCGGCCTTGCTAGCGGATTGTATATAAAACTCCGTGCGCGCCTCTGTAGCACTTACGGTACTTAAAAGAAAGCGAAAGGACTCTACAAGTCCTTTCGGCGATCGCGAAGGAGAGACTGTCTCCTGACAGTCCTGAAAAACAGTGATACCGGACAAATTAGCGAAAGTGGGAAGCCAATTGCAAACCGCACTTACGAATTTGTCAGTTTGGCCTCCGGGTCCCTGCGAGCGATAAAATTAGCTGAATCTACCTTTTGGCATTGCTGAACATTGTTGTACTTCCCAATATACGCCGCGATGGAATATAGCACAGCTCCACCGGTTCCATTCTTGCCGTCCGTCGGGCAGAATGACCCATCTTCCACCGAGAGACTGAAAAGCTTCTCTTGTTCACTGCATCTCTCATGGCACTTAGGCGTTGCCTCATGTTGTATTTCTTCTGAATAAGCTCCTGGATGTCTTATATCAGCACTGCATACTTTATCAGCGAAATCAAACTAAATTTGAAGGTTGAGAGTTTAGACGCTTTCGACTGATGGTTTTAGTGGTCGAGTAAGGCAGGGACTAAGGTTTGCTACGACAACCTGTCTGTGTTCGCACTAATAAGCTGGATTATAATGCAGCTTGAGGTTTCGTGTCTCCCGTGGCCTTTGTAGCACTTCCGCAGTGCCCTCAAAAGACCGATAACAGATACTAGAAAGCGACCAATTAAAAATAAGGCGACCAAAATAAGAACCACCGCCGGATTCATATCAAACTCAAGTATTTGAAAATAAATAAATAAATAAATAAATAAATAAATAAATAAATAAATAAATAAATAAATAAATAAATAAATAAATAAATAAATAAATAAATAAAAGCAAATGTATACTTTGAAGGCAAGTACGGTGGCAAGAGTGGTGGCAGATAACCGCCGTTCACAGACACGTTCTCCTTGTGCTGGCAAACGCTTGGCTACACTGATACGGCGTGTTGTTTTAGAACTTTCGGGGGAAGGCACCCAGTCTATAGAGCATGATACTCTTGATCTCAAAAACGTGGGTTCGAGCCCCCACTTGAGACACAAGTGTGGTAGTCCCGTCCAGTAGGCCCCGGATTGCTTTGAGCTTCCTTCTGTACTCCTCCAATCGCCATATCGCTGCGACTGCCTAGCGTGGCTCACGGCAGCAGTCCCCGCAAGCTTCGAGACGAAGGTGACGTTCTTTCACAACGGAAATGGAGCCATCACCCTCTGTCATTTCCTGTACAGCCACCGTCGTTTAATGAACACGTATAGAGGGCATTCGCGACTCATGAACGGGCGACAAATTCTTTCCCGTTCACTCCGAGAAGTTAAAACAAAGTGGTGTAAGCGATCCCGGAAACGAAGCTGTCGCGCCGCTTGACGGCCGTGGTGCCCATAACGGCACGGAAGTCCGCCGCTTTCCCCGTGGCCGAAAACTTACGCGTATCTTCAATGGTATTTTGTGCAGGTGTGACGCTTAGAATTTCCTCGAACAGTCAGGTGAAAGCAGTGTCGTCGTGCGGTGAGAAAGCGAATGGAGTGGGCAGCCCAATTGAATTGATGATTGTCACGCACCGTCGAGAACGCCTAGAATCGCTGCCGCGTGGCCTTCCCGGCGTGTTTTATGCAAACAACCGGCAGGGAATGACTGTTTGATCGTGCGCATCGAAAGCTGAACGAATGTACAGGAAAATGCCACCAAACATCACATTTGCCTTTGTGGGTTATACGGGATGCCACTTGCATGCATATCAGCCCGCGCCGGCCCGCTGCCAAAGACACCTACGCACGTGCCTTTTGTAACTGTATATGCGTAGAAACCAAAATTAATAATAAAATCGCTTCGCTTCGTTCCGCGTAGAAGACGCTGGCGCGGGCGGACCACGGGGACCTTGGCAGCGTGTTTCCCGGTAACCGGAAAATGAGCGAACTTGCGACGGAGGTGCGTGCAATTTTTCACGCTGCATTCTTTTTGTTCCTATTTATTTTTCTTTCTTTATTTTGGTACCGAATAAGCGCCTGTGATGACTTTCGCAATTTTGTCACGTATGTGCGTGCGCGTTTTTTTTTTATATTCCCCCCCCCCCCCCCCCCCCCCCCCTAGCGCTGTGCGTGCATGCTATAGGCCGCCAATATAAACGACTGTCCTGCAGTGCGCTGGTGGCCAAGGACCAATGAAATATTGAGAGTTCATGAAGAAAGGACAAATATGTCATGCTTTCTGGTAAACGAAGAGACACTTCTGCGGAAAGGCGTGAATCACAGCACAGCGTATTTGTACATGTATATATACGGTGTCCCAGCTGAGCTTAGCCAAAATGATAAAAAATAAAGAAAAGAAAAAAATGCAAACATATCAAAAGATGCCAACAAGCAATTATAGAAATTACGAGTATAAATATACGTTTGTGTGTGTGTGTGTGTGTGTGTGTGTGTGTGTGTGTGTGTGTGTGTGTGTGTGTGTGTGTGTGTGTGTGTGTGTGTGTGTGTGTGTGTGTGTGTGTGTGTGTGTGTGTGTGTGTGTGTGTGCGCGCTATCTCAGTGGCTAAGGCGCGTCCTGCTTCTGAGGAGCACAAGGTCCCGGGTTCGATTACCTGTCGACGCAACAGCATTTTGACAGGGGCAGACGGCAGAAACACTCGCTTAGCGTGCTTAGGGTTCATGTTAAAGATCTCCATCTCCACGTGGTCGAAAGGCTGTGGGGATCTGAGAAAATGATTAAATGGTCCATATAAGAGTGATGATGTAGACAGAAGGTGGTTGAGCGCAGGGAAACGCCTGGACAAAAGAAGGCACATTGGACGCACAGGCGCTGCTAACAACAATGATATCAACAACAGCTTGATTTGGGCGAGTTGGTTCATACTGAATGACGTAGGTACAGCGCAACAATTTTTGGAAGGAAACAAAGAGACAGGAAAGAACCCTGATAACGTTCTTTCTTGTCTCTTTGTTTCCTTCCAAAAAATTTTGCGCTGTACGTACGTTATTCAACAAGGATATTTAATATCTTCGCCGAGCTGAACAAAACTACCTTCAATGAATGACGTCACAGACCATGCACGCGAATCACTTTACAATCAAAAACCAAGAAAAGGAGGCAACAGATCGATCACCCAGAAGAACTCGGAAAAGTCAAACCTGCGCTCAACCACCTTTAGTCAAGATGTACCCACAAGCCCACATCCTTGTCGATGTATAGACTGGTACGGGCTGCGTTGCTGGCTTGAATGATAATGTGGATCGTTGCAGAGGGAATGGTGGTGATGATAATCCTTGACAATATGGCACGTACCTGCAATGGAAGATGGGTCAAGAATGGGGCGGTATGTATGTGCACATATGATTGCAGGAACGAATGAATAGCTGCAAAAGGTGAAACTAGGAACAAGCGATTATTGTGTTATTGAGAAGTCAGACAAGATGAATGGATTTCCTTTCTTCTGTTGTGAAGTCATCCGAGGACAGGGTGCAATCTGAACTCTGAGGTGCTAATTAATTGACGGATTGCAAACGGCCGTATCGAGACATAGGGACCGCGGTCCTCATTTGTTGCCCTTTGAAGGTGTTGTCATGGACCTGCGCTTCCCGGATGGAGTTTAGGAGTCTGTCCAGAGTTTTCTTTCGCTCCGGCGGCCATCTTGTGGAGTCAGAGCACAGACCGAAGGTTCTATGTTTTTTTTTTCTCCGTTCGCATAGAGAACGAGAAAAAAAAACAATTTTGAATTTTGGCCTCATTTTCGGTGCTACAGCATAGGTGGACTATTAAGAGTGATGGCAGATGGGGGTGGGGAGTGCGTCGTTGACGACGTCGAGGTCTGCAGGTACGCATCTTTCTGCCGTCCGAAACATTTACTAGTGTTTTCATCCTATAAATCACACCCGGACGCTGGATGAGGAGACCAGGAAGTGGCACCCAAATTTCGATCCGGCCGCATGGTATTATGCGTCCTGCGTGTATAGGAAATGCGCGCATCACATTATTATTTGTTTCGTCTTCTTTTTCCTATACTTGCGTACGCTCTGGTATTGGGCACATCCTGGTTGTACGCCGTTCGGCATAGGTTCACCCAAAAAATTATCGCACCCATAGACCCGCTGTATACATTTTCAGCGGCGTCGCAGTGCGAAGCGGCCCATACGATCGAGTGGGCGGTCGTCGCCGCCGCCGCGGCTTGCAGCTGTGTGCATACTACGAGCGGCGCGTACATAGTCGGCGCCAAATAAGCCGCCGAACGCGCGCACCTCTTGGCTCTGCGTGCGTTCCGCCGCATTAACCCATTGCGGCGAGTCGGAAAACGCGCCGCCGAGCGTGGCGGAGCGAGCCCCTGCTTGAATTTGCGTATACGTGTGTGTGCGTGCGTGTGCTTGTGTGTATGTGTGCAAGCCGCTGCGGACACTGTGCCCCTCTACCTTAATTATCGATCCTACCGCATGGCTTGCAGGAGCGTAGAGATGCACGACAGCATCGACGGGCCGAGCTCCGTCATTGGAAGGCCGCCGCTCTTTGATTCTGCCGCCGTCGATCGGCGGTCGGTTGAGCCGAAGCGATGTCCGAGGGGGCGACGTCGCTAGATGGACGTGGATGAGTAGGGGACTGATCTCGCCTAATGCAGTCGCCGACGTCGTCCGTTGACGCTGTAACAGGAAGTGTTACAGTGCGCGGAGGATGAAGTCCTAGTTGGGAGCTTCTAATATGAAATTAGCTGCCCGCGAGAACCTACATGAGATTCGGGTGTTGGTATGTACTGGCTCATTAGTAGACGTCACCGTTCTTTATGCATACCCGTTCGTGATCATTCTCAATCATTTGACCAGTATCCACATTCTCTATGCTTGGAGACATCGATTTAGTGTAAGCTTTCGGGTCCCAGAGTAGCACGCTGGCAGTGAAGAACGCAATAACGGAGCATGCTGTCAGACTGACATACGTTGATGTTTTACTGGCTGTGCAATCAGTAAAACTTGGCAACACGTTGATACGACTGGATGCTTGCGACTAAGTCCCCAATGCCCCCGTATATTATCGGCTGAAAGCGCAGTGTTTGCGGCGGCCACGTTTACAGCGCATTACAACCGGTGGTGGGGAACTTACAAGGTAATGATCAGTGGCGACCCACATGTAAGCGCAGATTTGCCAAGCAGCAGTGCAGGAAAGCAATCTCTTTGCAGCTTTCGTCTGTGATAATATGCATAGGAGCGAATGTTTTATTTAGGCCGAAAAGTCGTCTAGCTGTACGGTCAGCAGTATTAACATCGAAAGAGGCGGAGGTGACTGTGTCAGTATTACACCAGAGTATTACCACGAAATGAATGGTGCTCAACCGACGTGCAGACTTCCCTGCAAGACGTTCGAGGGGTGCGAAAGAATTCGCGGTGGCTGCAAGCCGGCTTGAATTTGCATATACATCGATAATCAATCCCACCGCGTGGCTCACAAGTGCGTAAAGATGTAAGGCATCATCGACGGGTTGAGCTCCGTCATGCAAGATCACGACGTTGACGACCTCTTTGACGCACATTGACGCGCTAGCCGCTCCGTTTCGGTTCATTCTTACCGGCTACTGCTTTCGTGATATGTTTTCTTTGCTCTGCGGTTTTATATTCGAGCGGCCCATACACTAATGCGAACGTCTGTACCAAGAAACGGCACGGGATTCATTGTTCATGAGCACATATACGTATAGCTCATGAAGTATAGTCCTTTATACATACAAGAACAGGTCCCATACAAAACGGAGGAGCAGAGTACGCTGCTTTTGGCGCCGTGTATAGTGTGCGTACATATACGAGACAGCAATGTGACAGTAGGTGGCGCGCCCATCGAAAGGTATATGACTGCTGACGTGAGGCGGGTCCACGGCACGCGGTTTAATTAACGAGTCTCCGCTGACTGCGGAGGCCGCCGTGTCACTGACGACCCGGCTACTGGACGGACAGGTTGTCCCGTCACGCTGTGGTCGGCGCATGCGTGTCCCGTGATTGCCCTTCTCTACCGCTAGCTGGGGGCTTTTTCTTCAGTCGCATTCTCGGAAGGGCGGAGGCCGCGAGAGGCAAGGGCCGCCAGCTCATCTGCGCGGAACTCTTTGAGCACATCCCTGGTTGAGCCTTCTGTACCGCATATCTGTCTTTGCCGCGATCGTTCGCTTCGCTTCAAATTTCGTGTCAGCCAAAGTAGCCTAACGCTTAACATCATAACAATTGTTCGCTTCTTGCACCTGCCCTCCCCATTTCTCCCGTAAACGGTAGCATGGCAAATGTTGGCTGTAGCATCCTAATGCGTAACCCGAGCCATGCCTTGTTAAATTTCGTCTTCAGAAAAGAAGGCGCGTTATTAAATCAAGAAGAAAAGGTGATCCGTTGCGGCTCGAAAAAAAAAAAAATTGGAGGACGCTTAAGCTTCGCCTTTAAGAGTAGAACGCGACAGCATTATCGGGACCCGTTCGCATCGCATCGTTCGCATACGGCAAGTAGGCTTCATTCACTGCGACACTGAACGTGGGAAAGCCAGCCTACAAAGACCAAGCTTACACCGATTCCCTTAAAGTCGGCTTCACTTTTAAACTGAAATGCATTGCTGGAAAGACGTTTTTCCAGGGGCAATATAAGTGGTCTATGTGAAAGCCCTAGCACCTTTTTCATTATTTTATTAATTGTTTGCTATTCCGCCGACGCGCGCAGGTCTGGTAGAAATGCTGGAAAAGGGGTTTGTGTTTGAGTTTCCTCGTAGCAGAATTAGCTTTTCTCGTACATTCAAATTACAATCCGACGCCGATTGGTAAACAATCCGACGGCGAATCCGACGCCGAATGGTAAAGTCGTACTTTACCATTTTTCTGACGGATTTCACTGTGAGAAATTCAATTTTTGTTCACCAAAACCTTGCACCACGTGGAGGGCCTGCGCGGTCGATGTGGTTGTATGATTTTCTCCGACGCCCGTGATCACACGCCGGTTGCCAACGCCGGATTTTCTGCGACACGGGGCCCTAAACGCTATCGCGTTAATACCTGTCAGTTGAATATATTGAAAGACGTATACACTCCGTTTCACCTGCTTCTTGCAGTACAGCGAAGGCTTCTGTCAGTCAATTAGCGACGACAAGCGACTACTAACATATGGGACCAAGACGTGGAGTGTAACACATAAACCTGAGAAGAAGCCAATTGGACTGCGCAACGAGCGAGTGGACGGAAAATGGTGGTGGTCGTTGTCGTCATTGTTATTTGACTGCAAAGTATTTCATTTCTAAAATGACATTCTTCTCATTCTTCTCAGTTGTGACTTGTATGGTTCTCTGTACAATCCCAGCGGTGTACACTTAGAACAGGATTACACAACACAGGCACGTGTGTGATCCTTCGTGTATAGTGTGTTTTTCGCGCCGTTGAATATTACTGGGCAAATAATTCAGAAAACGGTTGGCGTGGACAACCTAGAACGAGCCATTCTTGATCAGACGTCCCCACTTTTTTTCTTTTTTTTTATCTACGGACGGAGCTAACAAGGGGCGACAAAGCGAACCAGCCGAGTAGCTCATACTTTTCTTTCATTGTTCTTCGGGGCACTGGGCCACGACGTGATTATCGTTAACTGGGTTATAAAGAAGTGCACGATGTTAGATAAAATCTGCAGTAGCTCGGAGCTGAGGGCGGTCTCTAGGCGGCCGCGAAGCGCGATGGTGCACAATGCGTAATATTTCTCCCGTATAAGCAGCCAATCTTAACGCAACGAATAACTTCCGCGGTTAGGCAACGCCAACGGCCTGGGTGTATTGTTGCGTATTATAGCACAGCTCCCACGACTATCGCAGGTCAAAGCGTGCAGCAGTGTTTGTGTTCCCTGATATGTAAAATTAGCTTTGAGATACTCGTGTGAAAGGATGTTGCGTAGCCTCATCAGAACTATCTGAGTTATCAATAAATAATTATTAACTAAGTTTTGACGTTGATGTTAATCGTGAAGGCAGTTCCTCTTGCTTTCAGTAGACATCCCTCTTGGCCCAGAAGTGGCTTTGAGTGGCAATTACGCTACAAGTTCTTCGTGTTATGATTCTTATATTGTTGTTATTATTTACGGCTGCACCGATGTTTTCGAGATTTGTAGATGTAAGTGAATGTAAGAGTCTTGCACTGATATGTTGATTCAAATGTAATTGCAGTATGAACAGATGTATCTAGCTTTTTATCATTGTAGGGCACCTGTCTGTGAGACAGGATATTGACATCGCCGTTGTTCACAGAAATGGCACGTACGCATGCCGTTCGGTTTGGTTTGGTGCCTGTAGATATAGCACAACCCACTATGGGGGAATGACCATGAATCGGGCGGCAGTGGGAAGAAAAATGAAGGATACCTAAATGGGATTTTCTTACTTAAGAATGAGATAATCAATGAATTATAATCGTTAATATTAATTTTCATGCTATAGCATCTTAATATTTGAAGCAAATATTTTTGTTGTGAGAAAAAAAATTAGCATGGCAGTCTCTTTGTTTCCATTACAAAATTAAATATGGCATCACATACGTTCCTATTACAGTGTCCTAGTGCCGACGCCTCCAGAGATAGAATGATAGGTAACGTAATGTTCAATCCAAGTTGGCGAAGGGGACCTTCTAGAAGTCGTTTTCTATGCATGGTGAACCTACGACACTCTATAAAGAAAGGATCCATAGTTTCGGGTTCATTGCAATAAAAGCATTGAGGGGAAGGCGCCAAACCAGACCTATGGGTATAGAAATTAAGCCTTGGTATTCGGCAACGCATTCTAGTAAACGATACTTCAAATTTTCTTGTTGAACACCATCTGCTGTGCCAAGGAAACCTAAGGTGCTGAAAATCGGTGTTATTGAGTACACATGATTTGGCCTGTTCTTCTTGGGCAGAAAATTTTTTTAATCTCGCAGAAGTGACGTTCCTTCAACAACAAAACGTTTCTTCTTCGTGTTCTTCTTCTTCTTCTTCTCCTTCTTCATATTATTATTATTATTATTATTATTATTATTATTATTATTATTATTATTATTATTATTATTATTATTATTATTATTTCTTATACCGCGCAAGATCGCCAGTAAACATAGACTGAATGAACATAGACTTTTCCATGTTCCTGCCTGTCATCACCAACACTCAACCGTCCACAGAATACAGAGTCCTTATAACGATTATTCTCATGATGTTGATATTTTTCATAAGTCACTATCATTCTTCTTTTCTGTGCATTGCGCTGTTGTGTAATAGTTTTACATATTGTTGAACTGCCCTTCTCCTCTTTCTTTTGGATTCACCTTGCGTCTTGCTGTGTGTACACTCTTCTTTTCAAGATTGTTCTTTTTATTTATTGTTTTTTTTTTACTTATATTCCCCTACTGTGTTTTCTTTCTTTCTTCTTTTTTTGATGTTTGCGTGCGCCAGCACTCAGACCTCATATGAGGGTGGTTCCTGGGCACGGTAAATGATTGATTGATTGATTGATTGATTGATTATTGCGCTTGCTTTTGTGTGAATAACGACGTAGCATTGCATATAGTGTGTTGATTTCGGAAGCAGCGCGCTTGTCTGGCTTGCAGAAGCAGCAGGTAATGCGGGCAAGAGCAAGGGAAGCGCGCACATAAATGCACGCACTACGTACTACATACACTGCAGACCACTGACGTGACTGCTGAACTGCGTGCCGTCGCCGACACTGTAGCTATTCCAGGCTTAGTTCCTTCCCTTCTATTCTTCTTCTTCTTCGGTGCTCAGGTGTCCCCTTCCTCGACGAAGACCATTCGTCAACGCGCGCCCGCTAATGACGTCCGTGTCGGAGCACTGTCCCCCGTGGCACCGCGGTTCGTCGCGTTACGGGACACTGATCGAGGCTCGGGTGGAGACACGCCGCAAACTGCTCCCGCTGATGATCGAATCTGCACTGATGACAGCCACGGGCTGCCTCACTGACAAATGCGTGCAGCCTTGCAGAAGTTGGCGCCAACTATGAACCTGGATGGTTAGCTTCGCAAGGTCTTTCGTTTGTGAGCGCATGCACTATTCGGCGTCGCTTTTGTCAGAATCGACTTAAAGAGTACATTGACGGCTTGCAAATGCCTTATAGACGAGTTTGCCTGCCCACGGACTTTCCTTTTATCTCTAACCTGAGACGTCCTATCGACAGCAGAGTTGATCGAAAAAGTAAGGCTGGGTTCCCCGAAACTACGCGAGACAAGTTATTGGCCCTAGGCAATTTAAATGTTGACTATAAGTTATCTATCTGTACACATCCTGCAGACATACTTTAGGATGCCAACAGGTGGACTATAGGACGTCAAAACAAGTTTTGTTATCCTGCTGGCGCCCTCGTTACTATGCCTCATTTTTATCGCCATAGCTGGCTACCCGTTTTTACTTTACGCTCGTGCGTACGAACGTATTAATTAATTCGGGCCGTTCTGTCGTATGCCGAAAGCGTGTTGTATTCCACAGCGATTGACGACAGGTGCATTCCCCACTTGGCCACATTATGGCTCGCTATCGTGATTATCGAGCAAGCTGGTAGCTACTAATGAGAAATCCGTGCCGAGTTCTCTTAAGATATTGGTTCGTAAAAAGTGCGTGTCACTGCCGAGCCGCCTAACTATTGATGTGTTCGTTATCACTAACTGCTGCTGTGTATGCGCTTCGCGAATGCTATATCCCTGATCGTATACATATTGACCCTTTTCGCGGCGATCCCGTGGGCGCTGCCATGTTTGATCACGTGGTGACGCGACCATTGCTTGCCTCAGCTGCCTCCGTGTTTACAATGGATGTCATAACGCCCGTGCGGCTGATAAAACCTCTGTTTTCGGAGATATCGTAGACGGTGACTAGGTTGACGACACGAAGCTTTGATCACAGTTTCATAGAACATGAAAAAGCGCTTTCGGAGCTGATTATGCTTGTCCAACGGCGCAAGCAGCCTATATGGTGCTTGTTCTAAAAGCGGGGCTAAATATGTATTCCAAGCTATCCAAGCTTTCCCATTATGAATTCAGTCAGGATTAGTGTGTTTTTCTCTTTGTTCTTTATTCGGCAAATATTTTGAAGCAGTGGCTTGTCAGTTTCTGACTCGGTGAAGTTCCTCGGTGCGGCCAATATCTGATTATTTTCTGCCTAATCGCTCGCGGGTGTGCTCAGTTCCGATTGATTTGTTCTTGCTGCGCACAAGGCTTGAAACATAGCTATTTTGTACATTGGGTACCTTGTAGCAAATATGTATTACAGCTAGTAACTCGCTTACTCTTGTGGACCATCACGAAACATTCAGCTTCGACCATTTGTGCGCCATAGGTGTAGTCCGTCATTTATTGTGCGTATACAGTGCGCATATATTCAAGTGTGCGCCCATTCAATTATTCTTGATACGTCGGCGATAGAGTGGGCGTAAGTTTTCCTGCCATTTGGGACAGATGTGTATAGATAACGTGCGCGAAACTTACTATGACAGGAAGCGGCGCTACTCCCTTTGTCATTGTTTAACGAGTGGTACTCACTCTTGCCGACGTTTTGGGGATGAAGCCCTTTCTTTGAAGGTTAGCGATAAAAGGCTGGCGGATGAGTAAATTTCTGTATCCTCGAGGAAAGCCGTACATCACGAAGTGCCGGTAACACGTTCGTACAGTTGCAGCAGCGGTCCGCGAACTTGGCCACACAGATTCGTTCTATTCCTTAACATGCCAGTCACTATTTCTGCAGCCAACTACTGCACACGTCTTCAATCCACAATATTGAATCTAGCGTGATTGGAGCACAGTTTGTTAGCGAAAACTCAGTTGCATTTCCGACAGCTGATCGCACAGAAGCAAGGTAGAAGCGGTAATGGCTTCGTATACGTGCGCGGTCGCTGAGGAGAGGTATGGCGCGCCGCCGTGGGCGCCATCTCGTTTCTCTAAAACAAAATGCTCCGCGAAAAGGGTCAATACGAACACACATTCGGCCCCAGCAAATGACTTTATCCAGCTGTTCTTTATCTGCTCCTTATTTGGTTATTTGCCGCTTTGTGCCATAGCATCTTCACATGTATCTTTATATCCTTACAACCAGGTACAATGAATAATGATTTTCTTGCTCAATAACATCCCACGACCTGTCCGCATCATCGCTGTCTTGTAATAGAACGCCGCGATTGACCAGTGTAGTCGCCGCGGAGACTATGGCGAAGTGTTCTCGAACACCAAGTGTCGTGAACTTTGCTGTTTGAGTGAAGCCGCGATCTTGTAGCGCGCGCGCCAGTGCACGGTATTGTGCTGCGGGGCAAGAATCAAACGCGATGGCCACGGGGCGGCGGATTGGCTTGCGCGCCAGCGACCGTCGTCGGAATGCGCTGCTCGCGGCGGGGGCCACTCCACTCGCTCGGCCTTGCCTCCCGAGCAGGGTTGCGTGCGAAACACTGCCGGAGGATCGTGCCCGGTCTGGCGCAGCCCACTTGGGGTCTTTGTGGCAACGGGGACGCACTCTCGTCGTCTCCGCGGGGGACGCTTGTCTTCCAGTTCTCTTCAGTTCCTGTAGCACGCGTGCTCTATCATGCACTCATCGCTGTATATGAGGATCGCCGCGGCGCGAATCGGCCGTCCGGCACTATTGCGGCTGCCTCATGTCCGACTGACGGAGCGCGCGCTGAAAAGCCGTGCTCGTGTGCTGCCGGCTTATCTGCCCGCTCGTACCTGAAGGGAAGCGGACAGGTCTATGGGGCGGTGTCCGGCTAGAGTCGATCGTGATTACGAACCGTATGCAATCGCAGTGTGGAACGAAAGAGGTGATAGCACCGGTGTCTCTGCGATAAGGCTTCGCGCGACTTTCCGCATCAGATTGGAGTGGAAGTTTGAGCTAATTAGAATTCCGATGGTACGTTGTCTGCAGCGCTAGACGAACTTGGAGCAAAGACGACGTCGTGTTTGCATTTAATTTATTTGGCCTGCGTCGATTCACCGTTCATGTTTTCGGGATCTGAGTGGTTGCGGCGAACGCCGGTCGTGCTGCGTTTCCGAGCATCTTCAGAATTCAAGCACATTCACATACTTGCACGAAGTTGATTCACGTGTATATCAGTAAGCGGGATGCTGGCACACCCGATGTCACGTATGCTTCAACTTCTTGCGAGCTACGGATAATCGCGAAAAAGAAAAATAACTATACAAAAGAAAATCCAAAATGAAAGAAAGAAAAGAAAACTCGGTGTAGTCTGTCTTGGTGTAAACTCGTTGTAAGCACTGTCTCGAGTAGGAGGTTCTAACGCTTGTCTAAGTCACTGGTCATGACTTGGAACACTGAGCCTATCGGTCACGTTCTTATAAAGATGTAGTAGGCCCCTTTCCAAGTGTATCGCACAGATTATACAAAACGTTACAATCTACGCGTGGGCCCTTTACAAAGAGATCATCCTTTTAGGGTCGCATTCATGGCGTGATACGCTGTATCTACGGCCAGCGCACAATAAGAGCGTGGAAACGGCTCAAACATTTTCCCTGTCGCCCCCAGCTTCGCGGCAGTCTAGAACCTTTGCAGTATATATACCGCTTTAACGGATATGTGTGCGTGCCTTGACGTATAGTGCTCTCAGAAGCTCAAACAATCGGAAACCCGGTTGCTGCGACGACGAGTACCGTACGCTAAGCAGGTCGTCTGCGGTCGCGTTGTCCGACGTGCTCCAAATGTTTGCGCACACACGCACAAACGAGGAAGAGTAGAAACAAAAACGGGAAGGGGGAGCTCCAATCGCTCCACATCCAAGTGATTTGTGTACGTGATAGCGCGGCCGTTCCTTTTTGTTTATTTCGGTTCAGATATTCGTAGCGCAGGAAAGACGCGTGTGTTACGCAGGGGAGCTCGCTGCCCTATAGACAAACTGGTTCGGAGCTCCGAGACATTTACCGACGTTGATGGCTTGGCGCGAGGCAAGGTGCAAGTGGCGACTGCTCGTTCACTCTTTTCAGTAGGCCACGGCAGAGAAGTGCTTGCCGACCACTACTAACGACTTTCCCGCGCCAGCTTGTGTCGTACGAGCTGTGTGTATCTGGGATCCCCGCGTTCTTGACATCTTTGTGGAAACTATCATTGATAAGAGGGAGAACGAACGTCAACTGCGCTCCCTGTAGAAGCATCCACGGTGAATTTTGGTTACGTCATGCTGGTGTCATGCTGGTTACGACATGCTGGTTACTGGCCAAGCCTGGCGAGCTTGGCCGGTAACTGTTACTCCTCAGCATTTCTCACGTTATTAACTTGGATGCTTCACCAAACGCTCACGAACTCCGGGTCTGCACGGAAGGCAATCAACGGGCGGGACGACTACTCCTTCCGGGCATAAAAGTGTCGCAGCGTTAGCCTAGGCACCCGTGTGAAGACACGCCCATTAGCGGTAGATTTCGCGTAGAGAGGTAGTTTCTTCATTTCATTCTATATACTGTGATCTCGGCTCACCAGGCTATGTGAATACCTAGGATTGGCATCGTGCGCTTGCTTAACGCAGCATGGTGGACATGCCATCTAACCGGTGACTTGCCATAGCGAAGAAAAAGCGCGTGCACGGGGCAACTTCATAAGGACAGAGGACGCATTATTTTCCTCTGTCATGAAGATGCTGCCCTCAGTTCGGGCGGTTCCTTAACGCAGGATCGAAGGCTTAAAAAAGAAAAAAAAAACTCTCGAGGAGGGTCGCCATGACGCGTTTAACGTTTTCCGAGATTCGCGTCGTCCTTGTGTGCTGCTTGCATTGAACGCGTATATTATAGTATGCGTGCGCCTGCGTTGTCGGTATTTCTGCGTGACCGCGTATATATAGAGAGGCCTCGGTATACTCCCGCCAGCGGTACGTCCGAGCAGCGAAGTGAGCGCGCATTAAGTCCGTGTAACTGACCCTGACTGTCTGTGCCCTCGTCAGTCACGCTGTCAGTGCATATACGCTGGATGTCCGGCTCGACTCCTTTTATATTTCCTCCGATTTGCTAGCGGCGAGAGAGACCGTCCCTGCACCACGCAGCGCATTCGGGCATTTGCAAAGGCCACTGTCTCCACGATAAACGCGCTGGCTGTCTGTGGGTGAGCAGTACTTATTCTTTTCATTCCTTTTCGCTCTCTTCCTTGAAGCACTGCCGTATCGGCCTTCGAGTAGTGAAGGCACGTGGCGAAGAACGGAAACGCCGACGGCAGGACCAGATCGTCCGGTCGCCTTCACGACTAATCGATGTCCAACTCGTTCGTCATTCGGCTGAGACAGGTCGACAAATCGAAGGATGCCGTGGCGGACCTCGACTCGCAGAGAGAGACGTTCACGGGACAGTAAAGGCGAATGCTGAATCACGCCGTAGGAGTAGATTAGCCTGTTTGAACTCCTTCGGTGCCTGTCTGCTGTGAAGAAAAAAAAAAGGAAAAAAAATTCTTACTGGAGGTAATCGCAATCGAAGGCCGAACGTCATACATATACGTATTATGCGCTTTTATGTCCCAAAGCAACTCACGAGCTACGAGTGACGCCGTAGTGGAGCGTTCCGGAATAATTTGAACCACCTTGGGCTAATTCGCGCGCATCAAAAGAGCACACTACACGAACGCTTTTTTTTTATTTATTATTTTTTTGGCTCCCATTGGAATGTGGCCGGCTCGACCGGGAAACGAACCCGCTACTTCGTGCACAGCAGCATGACACATAAGCCACTGAGGTGAAAGCCGAATTTCGCGCTCTCGATTACTCTAGACCCGGAACTGCGGTATAGTGGTAACGTAAATGAGGGCTGTCGGGGATGTCGCCGTCTTGATTCGCCCCATGTCCTTTTCTAAGTAAAATCGGCGCAATTTGTGGCATCAATGGTCAATTCTTCAGATATTTACCAGCCGCGGTAGCTTAGTGGCTATGGCGTTATTGCGCTGTTAAGCTCGAGCCCAGCCGGGATCGAACCTGGGCCAAAATGCAAATGCGTTCTTGTACTTAGATTTAGGCGTACGTTAAAGAACAGGTGGTCATAATCAATTCGGGGTCTTCTACTACAGAGTGCCTTATAATGAGATCGTGGTTCGGGACGTAAAATCCCAGAATTTAATTTCTCTTATAATTTTACTTCAGATATTTTAAGCCATCAGCACTTTCACTTTTGCCTAGAAGCGTGAAAATCAATCTTTCATTTGATATGTACGTAGCCATTTTGACGCAAGGTGTTGGCCGCCTTTAGCAGAAAAAGACAGCTGGTATTTTGGAAGTCAGTGTTTTGTTATGATTATTTTTCTCCTGTGCTATTCATTTCCTATCACCAGTCGCGCCGAGTGGTCGATTTCGGTGATACCCGTGTGCGAAACGATGTTAAAAAAAGAAAGGAAATGAAGTAATCATCACAAAATACGGCCACAGTGTTCATCGGTATAATGTTAGAATTCACTCCTTCCTCTTCATCCAGAGCTCACGTCGGGCCGACGTTGTTTATAATGCGTAGGTGGAGCCCCACTCAGTCCGCCGATCAAGTGCTAATAGGCAAACAGTTTGAGTGGAATTATTACACCTTGGCAAGACAGAGAGAGGCAATGACAGGGAGGTTAACCTGATTCAAGTCTTTGGTTTGCCACCCTATACGCGGTAGTGAGGAAAAAGGGGATTAGAAGCAAGATAGGAGGAGAGAGAGAAAAGAGTAAATACTATTGACATTCACTGAGTCTGGTGGATAGGATAAAGCGCAAGTGTTTTCACGATCTTCTGATGACGTGTCGAGTCGCGTCTATGTTGTATCTCTTCCGACAGAAGTCGGTAGTCGAACTTGTGTGGAACAGCGGCAAATTCCTGAGCGTCTCTGTACACATTATTGCAGGCCCTGGCAGAAAATCCCGGCAAAGGTGTCTCTCCTTTAGGATATCACCTGTACTGCACTCATGTCTGGGGAGTTGTATTGGTCGAACGATGCAAGTGTAGTATACACAAAGTCGGTCGCTTTAAGACACTCTATACGCCTTTGCAGCCTAACTGTAATGGCTTACTTTTGCGTATTAAAAATAAAATGAATTCTGTGGTCTTACGTGCCAAACCATGATATGATTATGAGGCACGCTGTAAGGGGGTACTCCGGATTGATTTTGACTACCTGGGGTTCCTTAACGTGCACCCAATGCGCGGTACGCGGGCGTTATTTGTATTTCGCCTCCATCGAAATGCGGGGTTTACTCTTGCGTGCACTTATGTAAACAGTGATTCAATTGGATCCTCACAAACGAGGGGGCAGACGCTATCTTCATTACGGCGTACCAAAGAATTTTCGTGAAGGAAGGACGTAGATGACGACACTTATCAGTACGGTGCATATGAAGAAGACTTTCGTAACTGTCAAATGTGAGCCAGCAGGTGGTCTCCTAAATACCTTGCGCTCTATGCTATGCACTACGTTTCATTATAACTCCGTATCACAGGTGAAAGAACCGTTCAGCAACGTTCTTCGAGCGATCAGGCGACGTAGAAGGTAGGCAGTTTGCGCCCTTCTGTGAAAAACAAAATAAAAATACAAATTAAGAAAAAAAAGAAAATGTATTGGAAAAAGAAGCGGGATCGCCAGCGAGTTGACGAGGAGAAAAGGAAATGAGGTCGCCTAGAAAAATGGATAAGAACACGCTGTCAGAGTCGGGCTAGTCTGAGATAAAGCCGTGCCCGTGTACGATCTGCAATTCACCAATGCTGCGCCGGCTGGCACGATACACATCCCGTTGGCGAACGGTGTTGCGGTCAGCCGATGCGGAAGCGCCCGCGACAGCCGCTATTTTGCAGGAAAACTGCGCCAAGGAGGATCGCGGCACGACGCGCGGCAGCCTGAGCGGCGAACTGAGTGAGAGAGCGGGTCAACCAACGCCTGTACCGCGCCGCTCACTAAAACCACGCAATGCTTCGCTATCAAAAAATAAATGTGCATGCTCCGCTGACCGCCTATACAAACCTGTCATAAAGTTTCCGTATAGATTTGTCTTGCGGTCTTCCTTTAGGTTTGTCATAAGCTTCCTCCCACTGAATTGTTGTTTTATCTGAACCGAAATGATGGGCTGTAGACTAAATTCGTCAACAAAACTAAATTTGTGGTATAGTTGAGTTCCGTATGGACCTTCGAATGTTTTAGATAGGCAGTGCAGACAAACGTCGACAAGAAGCGTAAGGCCGTGCCTAAATTCGCAGGCATTTATTTTCCGAAGCAATTCTCAACCTTTTCAGGCCTAATGAATGAAAAATATTTTGAAGAAATACCAGTCTAAACTAAAGGGGGGAGGGGTTAGACTGCTGGTGGAAGCAGGGCATATCTCTCATTTGGCTGACACGTGCGTCAGCCCAGCTTCTGTCATTCTGAATGATGGAAAAGTGTCCTTCATTGGCAATGTTTTGTTACAGTGTCGTATAAGAATGGTTTGTTCGGGGAACGTTATGGAAGATAGTTTGTGAAGATTAGCTTTCACTAGCGCATGAGTAGTTGTACCTAGCGCATTTTCTATACCCTTGCGACCTTCAATAAATCAGTTGATCGTCAGCGCTTGGGTCGTTCAGTCCATTGTATTGCTGTCCTAATTTTTGCCTCCATGAATTCATGCAAACACGCTGAGCTGCCAAACTTAGTAAGTCTTTTACTGAACCGATTTGGTGTTGCTGTTAAGCAAGAGGTGTTCAGACACCACTTCGAGAACAAGTTTGGTAGGCACTAGTGCTCCTCGCTGCATGCTTTTAGCCGGATCGACTATTGGTCGACTCGCAGTCGCGGCCGAGCACGGACCCGAACGCGCACGCGCGCGCTTTCACCGATGTGTTCAGCGCGGCGCTGGCCCGCTATTGTGTGCCACGCCGCGCTTGACGTTGCTCTTCTTCTCCCAATCACTTCCCGCCACACTACATGGCATACGCCTTCACGTGCTCGTCGGAGAAAGTCTCCTTCTCTTTTGCTATACATATTTTTTTTTCTCCCGACTTCGCCCCGTAAGCGCCTCGCTCTTTCCATTCTTTTCACGAGTGCGCGTCAGTTTTTTTGACGCCTCGATTGGGATCGAACGTGTGCGCACCTCAACGAATTGAGGGGCCCCGTCCTGTGCTGTTGCTTCTGCGGTTGGCGCGCGGGAAGGAAATTGCGAGAAGCGCCGCCGCCTGACCTCCATTGTTATACGCATTCAGTTTCGTTTCTTCATTCTCTTAATGATTTTTTTTTATCCCGACGAAGTGTTGTCCCGATTCCTTCTCGTTTTGCATTCAATAACTTCTATATTCTCGCCTGCATTTTCTCCCATCACCTTCTGCTCGTTTTACTTCTTTCTCGGGCGAGGGGTGAGACGGGGGTGCGGGAGAGAGAAAGTCAAGCGGGTCCCCACATCCCAGCGTCTAAGGAAAAGTCCTTTGACTGCGGCACGCGTGTCCTTCGATGTGCCAACAGCAGCAGCAACTGCTGTCTTTGTTGCGTAAAAGAGAAAAAAAAGGAAGAAGAGGAATAGAACGGCGACGCTGCCGAGGGAACGGCGCAACCTCAGTAATACTAAGCGAACCCGCGACTGCGGTACTGCGAGAAAAAAAATACAAGAAAGACAACGGCACCCGTACACAAGCAGCGAATGACGAAGAAAGCATTTCAGTGTCGTCTGCATACGTGCACCACTGTTCACCGTCGCGGAATGCTCCACGCAGCGAGGCAGACGCACAGACGCCGACGTTCCTGCGCGGAGGCAGACGACCAATCGTCAGCATTGTTCTGCCCCGCGGCAGGTTATTTCTAGGCATTACACGAACAATGTTTCATTCAGCGACGGTCGTTAGGGCGCCCGCTGCTAGCCAGCGCCGCTTCGGCTGGCCTCTTGCGCGCACCTTCGCGCCTTGTTGCGCGGTGGTATAGTGAAAAGAGGCGGGTGGCTCGGAGCTCTGGCCTCCCTGCGTGGTGGCCTAATGAAGAGGACCAAGGTCAGCGGTGTGATGGCGGTGTCTGCAGCTGCTACGAGAGATGGCCTGCCTGCCTGGCCCGTGCGTATGCACGTGGCTCCTCAGCGCGCACATTGAGAGAGACCTGTGGGCCGTTGTTCGACAGAAGTCATTCTCCGCAAGCGTGGTCCTGTCGAGGACGCCACTTTTTTGCCATGACCCTCTATGAAGCTCCCTCTTCTGGCTCTTCTTTTTGATGATAGACATTGGAAACTCCTCCGCGCTCTGTGGTGCGAGCCGGGTTTGAAAGAATGCCACACGCACAGTTTCCTAGCTGCGCTGCTGCAACGGCCGCTGTTTTCTCGTTGCCGCAGGCGGTGACGCCGGGTCGTTGGCGTCGTATGCGCGCCGCGCTGCAGGCATGCGTGAAATGCCGCTTTCTTTGTTCTTTCTCTACGGTCCACCGGGTACGCGCTGCTGCGTCGATGCTCCGCAAAGAGAGCAGAAAGAAACGTCCTTCACCGCCAGGTGCGCTGTGGTCGTGAGAGGATTTGTAGTGGGCTCTCTTCTATATAGGGGGGGGGGTGGGGTCTCGGGTTCACTAGTGAAAATGACGAATGGAAAAAAAATATTTCGGCCCTTCCTTTGTGCTAGGGAGATGCCAGCGGACGCAGCACTTTAGAAAGGCGCCGCTTTAAACGGTCGCTATTTTTGGACATGTTACCGCACGACAATATTCGCCTTTCATTACGGCATTTATTAGCTATACTGTGCTTAGGAACCTAGGCTATAATAACACGCCAAGTAGAGTGCATGTACATACTAGTCATAAGTGTTGCATGAACATCGACGAGTCTTCGCCGCAGCATTTGTTTGGCGAATATGCAATGTTGTATTAATCTGAGCTCTCCAAATACATTTGACGAGGGCGATTGTTATTTCAGGTCTTATCATCAAATGCATAACGAGACTGCTTTATACGCATTGCAAGCCACTAGTTGTGCAGCTAATGATTTTGCAGATTAAACTCTGGTGTGCACTCACTCTCTTTTCTTGCGACAGCAGTTAAGAACTCGAAATTGGGTTTGCTTTGTACGTCCGTCTATTCTACGAGTATTACGCCGACTACGACTTTTGTAGTCTTCGACGACACATGCACAGTGATGATTTTTGTGGTCGTCATGCCACCTCGTCATCCGCAGCGTCGCCATTGCCACAGCGTGAAGAAAAGAAAAGTTCTCCGTAGCCGCTTCCACTGGGATTTGAATCCATGCCAGTGAAGTCATCTGCATTTGGGAGACGACAGCGCTAACCACTGAGCTGCCGGCAACCTTTTTTCCCGCTTTTACATGGAATTAAGAGGTAAAGTACAGCAAAAATCTAGGTTAATATCTCCTTACTATTCAAGCAAGCAAACACATGCATCCAATAAAAACATCCTTTCTTGTGGCTGCTCTCGCGCTGCATACACACTGCGCACGTACGATGTAGTTTAACGGAAAAACAACCTCGCAACGACCTAGGTCCTAAAGCTGAAAATATGACCATTGTTTTGTAGAAAAACAAAAGACATTACAACACATTCAATACATTTTCTACCATTTAAAGACACCGGCGGCACTCCATATGTCATGTTTATTCTGTTGGGGCTGCACAGTCTTTGACAAAGTGGGATGTGTGACATACACGCTGAGACTCCTAGGAGCTACTGCGCAGCAACAGTGCTGGGCATTTAGTGCAAGGCATTACGCTCCACACAGACTCTGCGAGCAGTGGCGGCTATGCATGCATACTTAAGAGGCCAGAACGAGCATTTCTGTAGCGGACGACGATTACATTATGTGCATCGCATAGGAATTGTTCTTGATATGACGGCAGAGTGTTTGCGTGCAGTTCTCCGTTGTCATGCTCGTGAAAACAGCGTACGCGGCACAAAGGAGGCCTACATGACAATGATGATGATCATCATCAAACATGACACATGCCCACAATGGAGAAAGAGCCTCGAATACGGTGGTTGGTGAAAAGCACCGTCGAAAACATTGACAACGTCTATGGTAACAGTCTATGTTTACAAAGTAGCTCGCACGATACGCAGCCGTCAAGTGCCGCATACACCAACCTTGCAAATGCAGAGAGAAAATCAAATCGGTCGAATCTCGTAGGTGGCACTGCGTTATTTTTTCTGGTGACGTCATTCGCTTTAGAACTTTTGACCTCAGAATTGATTAATCCCCAGGCAGGAACCTTAAAACGAATCATCGAGCCTAAAAAGCATGCAACCGTTAACACAGCAACTGCCTGCTCACCTGCGACCTAAACATTGATTCACACACAAACGCAATAATGGTTCAAGTATTGTGCTACGAGACCAAATTTCAAGGTTATCTCGAATGACATGCTGCAGTCAGGTTGGGCATGTAGGTGTTTTTACGTTGGCCTACTGAACAACGAAAACAAACCGGCATAAACATGATGTCGTAGTTATCAGAATCAAATATATTTAAATAGTGAAATGTAGAACAGCCTCAACAACAACAACAGCAACAAAAAAGCACTAGCTTTTTTTCCAGACAGCTTCGAACAAGAAGTTTCATTAAGCTATGCATTATAACTGAATAAATATAGCTCCCTTAGACAGAGGGAGTTGGAGAATAATCAGGTCGGCCCATGTCTGTAATTAGAATTACATAACACGCATTATAATGTCATACAAAAAGGAAGTTGCGTACATCACAAACAAGTCAGAACTTTATCCAATCCGCACTATTATTTCTGTATTATCACATAATTATAATACTGTTTTAAATAGTATAATACATATTTCTTTTTATTCTCATTCATATTTCAAATGAAAAACTTTTTATGCGACCGCACCTTTTCCCCCTATAAAGCGCGCTATAACCGTTGTGTCCTTATTGTCCAGTTTCCCATAGTAGGTGAACCAAATTATTTTCGGAAGAATCAGGCAACAGGAAATAAGATGGTGCACGAGGTCGCGGGATCGAATCCCGGCCACGACGGCCGCATTTCGATGGGGGCGAAATGCGAAAACACCCGTGTACTTAGATTTAGGTGCCCGTTAAAGAACCCCAGGTGGTCCAAATTTCCGGAGTCTCCCACTACGGCGTGCCTCATAATCAGATCGTGGTTTTGGCACGTAAAACCACATAATTAATTAAATAAGATGGTTGTCTTCGCTGTATGCGGCTGTTACAGTGAATGAGTTCAGAGCCGTAGGAACGGTTGAAGTCTGCTATATATATATATATATTAGCTCTCCCGATTGGCGAAATTTTACGACAGCAGGGGATCCAGGCGAATTGGAAACGACTTCATGAAGGTGCACTTTGAAAACACTGAGAGAGTCATCTTTGTACTCATTTAGTCTGGTTTAATTCCGTGGCAATAATTATGGTTCCCTGTGACGCAGGCTTTGGGGACATCAACGTGGTGTTTAGAGGCGACAATTCAGAACGGCTAAAAGCCGAGAATAACAAGAAAATCAGTTTCATATTCTTTTTGTGTGTCTGCGGGCTGCGTTAAGTTTTATGAGATCTGTGTGTAGCTTGTTAATGCTTCGTATATAGCATCGAGTTTTATGACTGCGCTAAATCGTGTGATACATTATATAGGTATGAGTTTACATGTACCAAAGGGTCATATTGAATGGCTTCATGGCACAAGTATACCGGCCATGCTAAACCCCTTCCTCCGTGTAGGGTAGCAAACCGGAAGTGCGTCTTAACTTCCCTGCCTTCCTTTCTTCGTTTCCCTCCTCCTCCTCGTTCCAAGTTTGTCTTATATCTCGCTATTTTCAAATGGTCCTAGCTAGCTATCTCTACGACGTATACTGTCCGTTTTCGTAATCCACCACAGCAGGTAGGAGGAGTGAGCTGCCAGCTGCTCGACCTATGACGCAGTCTAGGATGCTTGCCAATTTTTGGACTGGTTAAACCCGGACAAGACAATGCGTTATTCGTTCTTAGCTGTCAATTTATTACACTCGGAAACTGGAAACCTCGCACTGGACCAAATCGTAGCGCGCAATCCTACTTTCAGTTGCTCAAGCGCGAGAAAATATGAGTGCCTCAAAATTACACGCGTAACACTTCGTCGCTGTGAGGAGTTGCGGAACCATTGCGCCGTCTCAGAGACTCGTAGGTGGCTGCGCATGGCTGAGGTATACTTCGGCCGCAAAGTGCCTATCATCGTGATAAACTGCGCCCGTGAAAGATTACTGCCCTCCGTCGGAAGATTAATGGAACAGGCGAACCGGGGGTTTAATGTTTGGCTGGTAGTTTGAAATAAAACCTTCGGCTCGCGGCCTCAAGCAGGGGATACCTCGTTAGCTCAGCGCGCTGGGTAAGCATCACACACGCTGAGGACGCGGCGCATAACGGGGCAACATACGGAGGGTCATTGCATCGCGAGTCGGCTCCGAGACGGTCCCATTACACCTCCGGTCAGGAAACGGCTCGTTTGGCCGCGGACCCGTTTATGAGAAGAGATGTTGTTCGGCGGCGGTGGGAGGGTCGACCGTGGCGCTGATCCCCGTCGCTCGCCTGTATGCAAACCCGAGGCGCTCCCGTGACCCCTTATGCAGGCAAACACGCGTTCCGTTCGCCGGCGAACACTCGGAGGAAAGGTCATCGCGAATGCTGCTTCAAAAGAGGATCTCCAAAGGGCGCCTTCCGGCGCCGTGTGTGTCGCTTAAGGGGTGGAGCAGAACTACATGCATAGGCGCGCGTAACCACCCCCGCCGAACGAGCGAGCAGTGCGTCGAAGACCGTTTCAGGAAGCAACGCCTCGGACTTGACCCATTGCGCCGGTGTGGTCAGCGCGTTCTCATTTGCGGTGACGCGACGGCCGCTTGCCGCTGTTCTCTCTCCCTCGCCGTTGCGTGGGACGACGCCAATGCAACCGCGGGAGTGCCCCCCTCTCCCCCCTGTTCCCCGATATCCTTCCCTAGGACAGCGACGGAGACGCTGCTGCGTCGAGGTACCGGCACGACTCTGACCCGCGTCGGGCTGCGCCGTGGCGTGGCCAAACGATCGTTTACGTCGTCGCTTGGAAAACACATTAGAGACGCGCCCACAACGCGCTACTGGCCGGGGCCACTCGTCGTCTTCCTCCTCCTCCTGCTGCTGCCCCAAAGCGTGTGTGTGTGTGTGTGTCCACCACCATTCCTTCGCCCTATCGTATCCGCGGGCGTGTGTGTGTGTGATAAAAGCGCGCCCCGCAGCCATCCGATGCTTGACCGCGCGAGCGCGAAATCGCCCCGAGGCGTCGGTACTTTTATTTGTTCTCCTGAGTCGGCGGTGTATTTGAGACCGCGGCGGGGATTTGCGGGCACGCTCGCGCGCACCGAGCTGCGCTTTTAGCTTTGTTCGTTTAAATCGGCCTCCCTTTGTTGCGCCGAAGGAGTAGCCACCGGAGACTGCGCGGAAGCCCGGCTATCTCGGCCTTATCCCTCTCGCCACCCCTTTATTTTGCTCGTTTGATCTTCTCTGCACGTGAACATGCGCTGTTACGGGGGTGGCTTCTGGTGGGCGTTTTGCTCTGCCGTGGACCAGCGGCGGCCGTATAACGGTGGCGCCGGATGAATGGTCACTCGTGTGTGCGCCTCGCGATGGCACGACGCCATTTCGAGTGGCCCTGTGGTGATTCTCCCGTAGGAAATGGACTCCCGCTCGGACGCGCGCATACCCGTTCCACATTCCTTCTACTGGGTATCCGTTTCTATGTGTTCTTTTCCTGCTCTCAAATACCTCTCAGTTTGTTCGTGACCCGATAGCGTGGTCGCGACATCGGATCGCTCGATTGTTTGCTTCTTTTGTCTGTTCTTTAGTTATTGTCATTGCGCTGACTTCGAAAATGCACTGCTGGTCGCTATAGCTTCCGGATTGTATTCTAGCCAATGCTTTGCTTAAACCTGCACACTACTGCTGAGGTATGGACGTAAACGACGTTGGTTACATGCAGGACGGTTACTGCGTTAAGCAGTTGTGAGCTAGCTATCGTACATACAAAGGAAATCAACATCATACAAAGCAACACTCCATCGCACTACAAACTAGAAAGGAGCAGGTAAACACCTAATCTAAAGTTGATAAACCAGTCGAATAGGTAATCATATTTATGAAAAGTACATTTCATTAAGATGATTATATAGCTGAAGGACAATTATACCACACAAACGCATTGCATTTTGCGGTGAAAAAAAAAGTTGTGTAGGTTCTCTCTTCTAATTAAGATAGAATCTGAAATTATAAAATCTGTTATTTTGGGGTTCATATTAAGCCTTAAGTGCACCGAGGGGCCGGGCCAACGGAGCATGCAAAACTACACCTTCTCGTTTGTCTTTCTAAAAAAAGAAAAAAAAAAAGAATTGCGTTATGACCGTACTGTCCTCTGCAGGATTGTTTTAACCAGCCATATTAAAGGCGGCATTAAAATATGAAATTTCTTTGTTTTACACTCTACATTAAGTGTACACGCAGACGTATTAAACAATGAACAGCATGCCTCAGCGCCTTCTGGCGTTGCAGCGCAGCTGCTTACCCTGATAAAATCATGCATTACATTCAATTGAATTTCATAATAAAGTATGTTTAATATAACAAAACTCAATAAAACCACAACAGAGTTTCTATGACGACTTTTGCTAGGGTAGCGCAGGCAATGAGTTGGGGTTGCTGAGCCTGGGCCTTCTTCTTTTTTTTTTTCTTTAATTGGAAACATTACGAAAGTGTTTCTCCTTCCTTTCGTGCTCGTCCGTGTTCCAACATAATCCCCGCTGACTGTCGTATTGAAATCGCTAAATAACATCGTAATACGTGGGCGTGTCCTCTTTCATTTGCATTGGTAATGTGTGACATATATTGGCGCCTGAAGGTTTAGCCAATATCCAGAAGAGCCGCGCAGAATGCGGAGAGTGAATTAGAGTTAATGTCTCGCAGGGCAGGAAACATGATTCGTGGAAGTGATAACCGGTGATCTATTAGGGCAACAGACTTTATATCGAGGGAAAGCAAACGTGGTCGATGGCGGCCGGTAATCGATAGAGAAACGACCGTGAGAGGTGCTGGGCAGTAGTGGGAGAGCACTGATAGCGTGAGCGCAGCCGTATATTTTATTGAACTGATTATGATGAAGATTATTGCACGGAAGCAAACCTAAGAACATTGTCCTGGCATATGAAATAAAGAAAGAGAGAGATAGAGAGAAAAGATAAACGGAAGACAAATAGGAAGTGGGGTACCTTTTAGAAAGTAAGACATAATGACTAGTAGTTTATGACAGGTAATAAGAACGAGGGTAACGTAAGCCTGCCTAAATGAATCAACGACGACAGAGTGCTGTTTTTTTCTTAAACACTCTTACAACTTATCTGTACCAAAAAAAAAGTCAGTTCGTGGTTTAATCAGAACATAATGATCTTTCTAGGTTTTTGCTGGGCCTAATATCGTATGGTTCGTTTGGCTGATACACTCCTAATTAATTCTTATCTACTTTTTCGTGGCAGCTCCAACGCACACGAGTCTATACCATCTTTGTCGTCTTTGTCGCCCTAAGTGGGCTAACTAACTGAGTACGGCACTGGTTTGAGCCAATTGGTAGCGTTCCATTTGCGCTTGCGCAAATACAAACTAGAGGACAAAAACAGGAGACTTGTGTAGTCTCCTGTCACCGTCATCTAGTTTGTGTGCGAAAATCTACCGCCAAGTATAAATAAGCTCAGTAGGGTGTATGTTCCGCTTCCTGCTTGCCACCATGCCGCAATGTCGGGTCCGACTACGCGCAGCAGGACACGATTTACAGTAGCATAAGCCGCACAGACCATAAATATGACTTAAGAACTGAACCCCTCTTCCGTTTCCTCCACTCGGTACAATCGCTAAAACAAAGTTATTTTTTCATTTCATGTACTGCTGCACGTTTTTCGACGGTAAAGCCTGGTAACCCGAACGTCTCATTCGGGCCTTTGCTGTGTTGTCCGATTATTTCTTATATCGCGGAAGCAGAAATTATGCCGAGGTTTAAGAAAGCAAGCTCTATACGAGCTGCAAGAGCCATTGGGTCCTTGCGCAAGACAAACTTCACTTGGACAGGAAACTCGTGCACCATGCGTGGTCTGCACAGGCGGATGAGACGCGCCGCTCCTGCGTGCGAGGAGCTCAGCATGTAGAATTTCCCCGTGCCGTCGCGCTTCGTGAACGTGTCGCGTCCGTCGCTCGCCACGCTTCGCGTGCGAGCTTTCCGCCGCTGCTTGTCACCGACGGCGCCCGCGCTCACCGATATAGAACAATCGAAGCGTGACTGCCGGTCGACGATGATCTCTTCAGCGCCAGCAATCGGCCGTAAGCGATCCCGTCGGCTCGACGGGGGCGCCGTTGTCTGCGCGGTGCCGTCGGATTACGCAGGCGCGCGTTGTAGTGGCGGCCGAATGACTTGACTGATTAATTTCGATTAAGATAGAGAGGAAAGGCAAGGAGAAGCAGGGAGGTTAACCGGACTTTGTCCAGTTGGCTACCTTACACGCGGTATAAAGGGGGATGGGTCAGTGAAAGAGGGAGATAAGACTTCAGGTTAATCACGTGTGCTAGGCAAGTCGCGGTAACCCTGCTGCCTTCGTGTACTACAGAAGCGCTCGTTTGGCTTTCTGGGCTAATGGTGGATGAGGCTATGCGCCGAGGACTTTAGTTCCGGTAAAAGGTCGACAGTCGAATCTGCTCGAGGCACGCCGGAGAGCCCAGCGTTAACTGCCGAAGCTAGTACTGACTTCAGTTTTCCAAAGCGACACATGGACTACAAGGTATTAATGCGTAACGTAGGGCTCCGCGTGTTAATAACTACTACCTGTGGAGATGGAAGTATGGATTAGAGAGCGAACGGCCGTTTCTGACATACTAGTTGAGATTAAGAGTAAGAAGAGGAGGACACTAATGCGTAAACAAATAAACGGTTGCGTAATTAGAGAGAGCGACATAACGAGTGCCAAGGGAAGCGAAGCGCGGTCGAGGGCGTCAAAGGATTCCGTGGTGAGGTGGACATTAGGAAATTGCTGGCACAGCAGCAGTCATCATACTCTATTAAGATTGATCTAATCAAGATGGGCCTGTAGTTTTGCCCATTCTTAGAAATGTTGAATATGCACTGACTTTGAGGACACCCTGCACTTAAGACTCAGTCTCTGCAGGGTAACTTGCTAGCCGCAGCTAACGCTTGAATGCAGACTCAGTGGCCATAAGCGTCCGCGTGGTCTTGTCATCAACTTCTCCCACTCGCACAGACTTGTGCGGAAGCAGCAAAACACGAAGACTTCAGCCAGCGTACTACGTAGTGGCGCCGTCGGCGAAGGACAATCGCGCGCATACAATGCGTCATCAGCTGTGCAGTCTTGGGACTGCCGCGATATCGCCTCTGGTGGCCCATAGTTTTGGTAGCATCGTCCGCGGCGGCCACTGTGCGTGCGTGGCCACCGCGAAGACGCTTTGCGAGGGACGTCGTGCATTGTTCTTCGCTGCATGGGCGCGTGGTGGCACGGGAACCAGGCTGGCGCGGGGGGGGAATCAAACGTGTATAGAGAGGGACGCGATACTACACGTATACTATACGAGTACCTTTCCTCGTTTCACAGCGTGAGCTCCGTATTCGGTGTTGAGCGCCGATAACGTGCGCAGGCCATGGCTATACGAGTCTCGCAGCGTCAGTAACGTTTTGGGGCCGGACTGCGTCAACCTAACTTAACCTAACTCAACATTATGTCACCTAACCTAATCTGACCTAACTTAACCTTCTTTGCAGCGTCGCACAGCATATATTTGCTACGCGTTCACTTCCAGGTGCGCAGCTTGTGAGCCGTCGTGCCGTCGTCTTTACGACATCATTGTCTGTCCTTAATCGTCGTCGTCATCATCCTGTTTTTATCCCCTCTGGATTAAATGTATTTCATATGTCGGCATCTTGGGTGATTGATACCACCACTCCCTTTTTGCCTTAATTTCACGCTGTCAGTGATGGTTGGACCATCGTCGTTGTTATAATCGGGCGAGTGGCCGCTGCTTTGAGTGGCGCTGGGGTATTGCTTCTAGTGACTGTCGCTAATTAATTATTTGTACAGCCGAATGCCTTTATAACGAAGTGCTTGGTGCCTCTGAAATTGTTCGTTATAAAGGTCGTTGTAAAGGTCGTGCACCGAGATACAATTGCTCCTTCGTTATGTAGGTGCTTCTTTATACAGAGGCGCTTGACTGTATCACATTGTGGTCACATGAAACCGCGACATATCTCTGAGTGCTGGAGACGAATAACAGTTTCAAACTCGCATGCTGAGAAGGAAACACGGAACACTTGCAAACGCCCAATAGGAGAAAAATCAAATGAAATGTCTGCGCTTAAAATCTTTATCTATCTTTTTCAATGCCCACTAGTACTTTATCAAGGGGGTCACGTGAACTTGAAGTAATCACAGAAAAAAGAGAGAAAGAGAGAGAGAGAGAGAGAAAAAAAAAGACGGGCATAACGCGGCCGACTATCGAATGTTAGCGGAGACCACATCGTACGCTAACGAACTGCTTGAGGTAATGCCACAGGATGAGCTCTCACCAGAGGGTGGTGGTAATTAAGAGTTTTGAACCTACTATAGCTGCAAGGAATGTACTTATGCAAGCCGCACTTCTCGGCCTGTTATCTGGGCCGGTATTTTGTAGTGATGACTTATGCCTTATTTTATACTAGTCTTATCATCCACCGCTCACGGCCGGCTGATCCCGTTGATAACGTGAGCGGACCGTCGGCTCTGACCACTGACCAAGTGCGAAAAGCGCGAAAAGGCATTAGCATCGGAAAGGCATCGCTACAAAATATATACCGGCCCAGCTATGGTCACTCGCTGGATGCATCCTGAGGACTTTCTGAGATTGGTGGAGGTATATTCTCTCGGTGTTACACACTCGAAAGGCAGCCGCTGAATCCGACGAATCTGGATAGCGGGTTCGGCGAATATACTGAAAGAGCCTGGCTTCTGCTAATGGTTGTAGTCTGCGGGGCGTATCAACGTCCGGCTGAGGGCGCGATTTAACGCTGCAGGTGCTCTATACCTACCAGGCGAGTATTCTTTTTTTTTTTTTTTTTTTTTACGTACGTAAGGAACGCGTCTTCAGCGCTACGTTCTCTCTCTTTCACGCTGGGCGCATAATTTATGCAAATGAACGGGCGTCAAGGTCGCGGCACCATCACTCCCGGCGTGCGTGTCGGGTGTGTGAAGAAGACGCGGGGTTGAAGCTGCGCTTCCTTCTACTATGTGCACAACAGCCGCAACCGGCCCTCGAAATGCCCCGAAAGAATCGTCTGTTCCACATATGGCACAGACATGGCCGCGAGAGAGAGAGAGAGAGAGAGCGGGCACATTCCGCACGTAAGCCTTCTCGCCTGGCTTTTGTCTGTGCCGGCTGAAACCAATGCTCCACAGATGGCTGAGAAAAGACCGGACGGTGGTAACCGGTCTAACCGACAAACTATAAAGCACACCGCGTTATTATACAGTTCACTGCAGCGTGAAGCCATGGCAGTGGCCTTGACCTGTCAGCTCGGAGGATCTTAAGATTCACAGGAAGCGCTGCAATCGCCGAACCGCAGAGCACATCATGGCGTCGCTTTACTTATCTGATCTCTTTCGGAAAGTTTGGCCAGCAAGGTTGTGGCCAATGTAGATCTCCTGCGACTCAGGCTCGGCACGGTATTAATTTATTATAAACGAAAAAAAAAAAAACTGAAGAGGAAGAAGCGTAGCAAACCAGTAGTTTAGCTAACTGTCAACGTGGGGAACTCGAAGCTAACTTCCTCATTTATTGTTAAACTGCTTCTCCCACTATCATCATTTCGCATTTCGGTCACGTTGCATTGCTAGTTTGAATGGTCGTAAGTTACGCGACCGTGGTTCCTGGCGCAGTTCGCATTCGGCCTTGGAGATTCACCTGCTGCTCGTAACACATTCGTGAGCGTGCGGGCTCTCACCCAGGCGGTGCGTCTTTGGCCCGGCCGCTATCGGAAACCACGTCGGAGCTCGTATATATCTCCGGAAAGAAAAGTCGGCCCGTCACGACGTGGCCCTGCACCACCAGCACCACCACCCTGCAGACACAGCTGCTCGGCGCGAGAGAAAGAGATAGAGGTGGCGGCCTGTTATCGCGGCTTCCCGATGTAATACATAGTAAAGCGTTTCTTTTTTCTCTTTCCAAAGCGCCGTGCCTCGGCGCGCCGTCCCGAAAGCGCGATCGGCACGCGGCACCGACGTCGCCGGTTCGGGACGCGGAAGGTGCGAGATGAAAAGAAAACCATGCTGACCGGAGCTGTGTGCCACGGAGACAAGCCGCGAACATCTCAGGCAGGCTGTGTAAGAAAAAAACAAAGAAAAGGAAGAAAGAGTGCGTTTGTTCTGGCCATTGCCTGTTTCGGGGGGCTCCTAGCGCGCCTGAGTGGTGGCTGCTCGTGGGAAAACTGGACGTGATAAAGAATGAAAAGGAGGAAGCGTATGCAAATTAGGTTCGCGATAACAAATACTTCGTCTAACTGTAGGTGTTTGCGACCGGAAGAGACAACACTATTTAGACAGCTTGGAATGCAACCATTTATTTCTTTACCGGTCGGCGCTCTGCACGTGGTTCAGTCGCTGCCCTGTTTGTCTGTTAAGAAGCCCTCTCGAGAAGCAATATATTGACGCAAAGATAAAGCTTAACAGTACGCAGGATATAAGAAATACTCGAATGGTGGAGAGGGAGAAAATGTTTGCTTAAGAAATGGCAGGCAGGTCGGCCCGAAGTTTACTTGTCTGTCGCGACAATCGGAAGCGGAGAGAAAGAGGGTTATGAGGGCGGTGCACTTTTCACAGCTGTGACTCACCCAACATTGCATGCAGGACCGTCATATATATATATATATATATATATATATATATATATATATATATATATATATATATATATATATATATCAGCAACTTCAGCGACTGATTTTAGCAGGAATCCATACCCCCGGAACAAAGCCTGCTCATCAGCGTTACGGTTCATGTGCCATGTTGAACGCACAGCAGTTTGAAATACTGGAAAAGGGTAACACTGGGGTAAACGAGACAGCAAATGCACACCGTTTTTCTAACATTCATCCTTGCTTAACCATCCTGTTCGTACAGAGTTCATCGTTTTCACAGGTGAATAATCTTGCACTATAACCATTTAGGTACGTAACTATCGCAGAAAGTAACGAGAGCACTGTAGACGATATGCGAAAATTCCGCAAGCAGGCTTTCCCACATGCCTAACTTGCCTATAACTGTGATGGCCGACCTCCCGATAATAGCACTGTTGAAGCCACAGAAAAAAAAAAAAGAAAATGGGAAAGAAGTAAAGAACCTTAGATGGCGCGAACAACGGAGGGCCACTGGAATGGTGATCAGCCAAAATTTCGGTTACACTGACACTGTATTACCATTCTAGCTTGAGGTTCGACTTCTCCGTTAGGTAACACAAGCTCTGTGGGAAAACGCACTTGCAGATGTGCATATCGCCTCAAGTCAGAACGTCGCCGTTTATAGACTCAGTATGCACATTCTCAGGCTGGCTTCAGGAAGGGATATTCTACGATGGATCATATCCATGTCATCAATCAGGTAATAGAGAAATCTGCGGAGTACAATCATTCTCTTTATATGGCTTTCATAGATTACGAAAAAGCATTTGATTCAATATAGATACCAGCAGTCATAGAGGCATTGCGTAATCAAGGAGTATAGGATGCATATGTGAATATCTTGGCAAATATCTACAAATATTGCACAGCAACCTTGGTTCTCCAAAACAAAAGTAGAAAGTTACCTATCAAGAAAGGGGTCAGGCAAGGAGACACAATCTCTCCAATGCGATTTACTGCATGCTTAGAAGAAGTATTCAAGCTCTTAGACAGGGAAGGCTTAGGAGTGAGGATCGACGGTGAATATCTCAGCAACCTTCGGTTTGCAGATGACATTGTCCTATTCAGCAATAATGGGGACGATAATACAGCAAATGATTGAGGACCTTAACCGAGAAAGTTTAAGAGTGGGGTTGAAGATTATTATGCAGAAGACAAACATTCTGTTCAATAACCTGGCAAGGGAACAGTAATTCATAATCGCCAGTCAGCCGCTAGAGTCTGTAACGGAGTACCTTTATCTAGGTCAATTACTCACAGGGGACCCTGATCATGAGAAATAAATTTACAGAAGAAAAAAATTGGGTTGGAGTGCATACGGCAGGCATTACCAGATCCTGACTGGGAGCTTACCACTGTCGTTGAAAAGTAAAGTGCACAATCATTGCATTCTACCGGTGCTAATATATGGGGCGGAAACTTGGAGGTTAACAAAGAAGCTCGAGAACCACAAAGGACCGCACAAAGAGCGATGGAACGAAAATAGGCCTAACGTTAAGAGACAGGAAGAGAGCGGTGGGATCAGAGAACAAACGGGGATAGCCGATGTATTCTATTTGAGATTAAGTGTAAAAAATGGAGCTGGGCAGGCCATGTAATGCATAGGATGGATAACCGGTGGACCATTACAGTTACAGAATGGATACAAAGAGAAGGGAAGCGCATTCAAGGACGGCAGAAAACTAGGTGGGGTGATGAAGTTAGGAAATGTGCAGTCGCAAGTTGGAATCAGCTAGCACAAGACAGGGGTAATTGGAGATCACAGGGAGAGGCCTTCGTCCTGCAGTGGACATAAATATAGGCTGATGATGATGCACATTCACCAGTGTCCTTTCTTTCCCTCCTTTGTTTGATTCAGTTTATGCACTTGCTTCTGAGCAGAATAGCAAACCTCACGTCATCTGGCTGACTTTCCTACCCTTCCTTTCTTCGCCCTGACTCTCTGTCTTCGAATGTTTAAAATGCTCTTAAATGATCTTAAATGCGCCAGAAAGTTAGGTGACGACGGCCGGTATCGTAAAGTTTGGAATGGAACAAAAGAAGTGTGTGGCTTTTTGTAAACTCTGTACACGAGACTCGACTTGGTGTGTTGTCATACCTTGCGGTGACTGGGTTCCGTGGGTACACCGCCGGGCGCGTGCTTGGACCTCACGGGTGCGACAGACATATCGTTGGCTTCGTGGGTGCCTTCACGGTTGTAATGCCGAAAGGAAGGCAGCTGTGGCGTTTCATTTCGTACCGCGCACCTCGGCCAGATCGGGTTCGGTAGTGCCCTCCTACGAAACTCAGATCCAGCGGCGGTACAGGGACAGCTGCCCCGAAAAGTAGATTCTTGCCGAGCCGCCAGCGCTCTGCGATATACATTCTGTTAGTTTCAACTGCCGTCCATTGTGATCTGGGGACAACAATAGCGGTCGTCCAAGACCCGGCTTTTACTGACAGCGCTATGCGTCTGAGAGACAACGGCGAACAACGATTAGAAGTACAAGCTACGCTGTAGCTCTGCGCATTGCGCGACCTTGCATGACAAGTGGAAAGGGGGCCCGCGCCTGATGGATTCCGACTGCCCCAGGCAAGCGATGCAGAACCGAGTAGGCACTAATTCCCGGCCTGTGGCGCAGGCCGTCGATTGACGGGTTCTGCATGACCCCCTGGGAGATAGAGGCTGTTGGAGCGGCTGCGTTGCTTGAAGCTGGTTCATGCTCAATCAAGCCAGTGTGTCGTTGAGCGCTCCTGCTGCTATAGGAATGTCTCGACGAAGACAAACGTCCTGCGCTGTGGTGGACGGCGAGGCGTGCCTCCAGCGTTGACACGCTGATGGGAAAGGACTTCGCAGGTTAATTTATAAAAGAGGGGAGGGGGGGGGGTGCACTTGAATGAGCATTAGCGGTCGGGCAGCCTTATAATCGTACAAGGACTATCGCCGGTCCCCGGTGGTTGACTGAAATTGAGCGATTGTTTAAGAGAACAAGCCGCATATTGCAAGGATTTGACGAACGTGCTCTTTTTTTTTTTTTTTTTTAAGCGCACCGTATGTTGAATATGCATGGGCTTCTTTCAACTCGTGAACCCAGGCACTGCACATTTGTAGTTCCAGGGAAAACAGTGAAGGAAATACGTGCTCACAAGAGGCGTGTGATTGACGATGATCAGAAGTTGGCGTGGTGCCTGTTCCGAAGCCAGCTGCCTACAAAACACACTGGTATTGCGAATGAGTACGCCCATTTGTCTGCAGATCCTATATAGTGTCGAGCTAATAACAACGTCGGCGGCCGAAAAAGCGTCGTTACACGACACATACATGTTGGCCTTCCAAATGTGTGCAATAGAATGTCGATAAAATGGTTACAATGTGTGCGAACTTATAGAAGGATTGGTCATAATTCAATGCGTGCGATGTAACAGTCTTGGGGTGAAGCGGCTGCACTACGGGGCCGCACTAGAAATTTAATAAGAATTTGGCATTGCTGACCGAACGGAAAATATATCTGACGATTGTGACGTTATCAGTGAGAGTGGCTGCCGGTGCGAAGAGCTTTGTTCTGCGTGGTCGCAGCGCTCCGTAATATCGAAGTTCCGCTGTGCGCTATTGAGATTGGGCAATCCGGCACTTTGGCATTGGTCAGACGCTTTGCTGACGAAACTGTATATGTGTCCTGCACCTCAGCCTATTAAATACCGAAGTCTGTTCGTCACTAGCTTAACTAAATCTTAAAACTCAATGGAAAGTTATTGAATAATGTTGTTTATATTGGTCTGCTTAATTTGGCGAAAAAAAATTAAATTATGGGGTTTTACGTGCCAAAACCACGATTTGATTATGAGGCACGCCGTAGTGGGGGACTCCGGAAATTTTGACCACCTGGGGTTCTTTAACGTGCACCTAAATTTAAGTACACGGGTGTTTTCGCATTTCGCCCCCAACGAAATGCGGCCGCCGTGGCCGGGATTCGATCCCGCGACCTCGTGCTCAGCATCCGAACACCATAGCCACTGAGCAACCACGGCGGGTTAATTTGGCGAGTACATTGCACTGTCCGGCACAATGTTCGCGTTCAAGCGAGTTCTGAATGAAAACATTTTTTTTAAATTTTTATTATTATTATTATTATTTTTTTTTTTTTTTGCTGTTCGTTCGCTCGCTTGCTTGCTTGTTTGTTCACGAACAAACATGTTCGTTTTCGACGAATGCGTCACGAATCCTGCGCTTGCATGCACGCACGAATAAAGCACAGCTTCACATTGTTTGTCAACGATCTGCATTTGTTGGTATTCTTCCCCGTACTTCGAACTCCAAGACGGACATCATAACGCTTCAGACAGGCGACGCAGCAGCTTCGAGTAAGCGACGCACTTTGTGCGTCGTATGGTGGGAAACCTCGCTTTTACTCTGCCGTAAATACACGCCTCCCCCCTTGGCGCCAGCAGTGCACTTCACCCGTCTCTCGTACGTCCGGTCCATTTCCTACATATAAGGTACAGTATATACGTATTTGGCTGGCGTGGTTCATCACCCCCGTTCTTCCCTTATGGTCCGAGGCGTCAGCAGGTGAGACACGTCGTGTCTCACAGCGGTGTTGGTCTGAGCCGCACGTGTGGTGTAAGGAGAGGGGAAAGCAGAGGCTGACCCGCTGCACGCCGTTTCAACCCCACTTCAAAAGGGCCGCCGCTCTGGGGCATCGGCGGGGCTCTGCCAGGTTTACAGGCAAGGCGTCCACAGAGGATTCCTCGGATCAGCACTCCTAACTTTTGTTTCTATTTTTTTTTTCTTGTCTCCCAGTGTGTGTGCGTGCGTGTCTGCGTGTGTTGCGCCAGCGCCGCTTGCAGGCGAGTCGTAGCACTCGGTGCGATCCAGACGCGCCGCATTACCGTATGGGCGTCGGCCGCCGCTACGTAGACGAGCCCCCTGCGACGCGCTGCCGACGGTTCGTCTGTTGGCTGTGTGTGCCACTCAAAACGGTGCAACGTTGTGGAGCCTAAATGGTGTGCTGTGGTGATCGCAGCGCGGGAGAAAGTAGTGCAGCGTTTTGGCGGTGCTTCTAAGACGACTTTTGTTTTGTGATTGCCCATGTCCTGGCTTTAAAGTTAAACTTCGCTCGAGACATCGCGAAGATGCCTATTCGAATTATAAACTATTCGAATTCCGCGGAGCGCGGCTATTTGGGATAGTATCGTGAGAGATTTACCACTGCTTGGAGTTGTACGAGCACTATAGTATGTTCTAGACAGTGCGAGAACATTCATCTGCCTCCACCTTGGTCAATGTTCGTACCAGCCTCAAGTATTTGTAATCGTGCATCGACTCGAAGGGCTAGTACTAACAACCCGTACATTCCTTACCTTTTTCTGCTTTCACCTGTGGCCTTCAACAGTCGGGGCGGATTCCTGCAGTACATCCGGCAAGCCCTCTGATTGGTTCAAAGTTAGCTCCGGATTCCCCGCGTTTCTCAATACTGGGCCGGTCGCTGAACGTATTCCATTCTACATCTGGTTGATTCCTGATAGTGATGATGATGAATAGGTATTATTGCATGTAAAATACAAACAAACAAACAACACCCTTAGAAAAGAATTTACAGTGGTGAGCTATGACTCACCACTGTAAGCTAGGGAAATGCAGTGATTGTTTCCCCTTTCCCACACAAGCGAGCTCAAGCGATATTAGTCAGCGGCGTCGTTTACTTCATTTATCCACCTACAGGCGTCGCGACAACTGGTCCATTTTTAAACGTTGCTCCACTCAGCGCGCCAGTTCTTGAAGCGTATGGAAGACAGTTATTTCGCAACCGGTGGCATGCAATCGAAGATCTCCTCCACCCTTCGCGGTGCTGCACCGTTTTGAAGTCCGGGGAACGCGCAAGCTTCTGGCGCGCCGCCACTGCGCCGCCGCCGCTGCCGCCGGACGGCTTCTCTTTGTCCGGCGAGAGAAATCCTCCGGGGAATGCGCTTGCAACCCGGGTTATATGGCCCATTAGCGACGATGGAAAACTGTTCCGACCGCGCGCGTCGTCCATTGAAAGCGCCGTGAGCGATGGCTTAGGTCGAAGGAGACGCTTTGAGGACAGCCGCCACGCTCGCTGGCTGGCTGCGGGCTGTAGATCATGCCTGCACGTTCAACGAGGAGAAGGAGCGACGCGAGAAGGGCCCCGGCTGGATTTGAAGAGACACGTGTTTATACCTGAGCGGAAGCTTCGGGCGCTGTGGCGCGCGCGCGCAGCGCAATGGTGGGGCCCAGATATCGCGGCCACCACCGCGGGTGGTCCTCTCCGATTCCCGGACGGTTTCACTCTCGACGGGCCCGCTTATCTCGTTGCGTCTCGCGAGGTCGCGCGCGGGGCCAGGCATCTTCTTCCATTCTGTCGTCTGCTGTGCAGAGCTTCGGCGTGTAATTGCGTTCTTACGAATAAAAAGGCGGGGGAATTCTGTCACTTTGTCGCGCAGATTCCCTCGTGCTTGAACCGAGCGACAAATGCGTCCACGATTTGGGTCGGGTTGTCGGAAGTCGTTGTTGCGGCATACGTTACCATGGCGGCGCAGCGACGAGGCACTGTTCTGTGATGATCACTTCCTATAGTCTGCATGAGTCACGTTTAGTGTGTTTTCTGGTCTACAGGGAGTGTATACGTTTAGGTTTGCAATCTAGCTGCAGGGACTCGCTTTAGAAATAGTCTTGCACTTTTCGATATCGCGGCTCCCAGCATCTCATAAAGTGCGTGTCATTTCCGAACGCCGCACACGTTAGTAACGTTTGCGGTGAATCGAAAATTGAGTCACTGCTCGGCATACAGGAACAGGTGTCCTGCCGCTGAAGATGCGTGCAGTCCCCGCCAAGCAATCTACGCAAGCGCGCTCGTGAGGGGTTTAACATATATTGGGGCTGAATCCGTACCAGGCGACGCATCGGGCCCTGTGCCGGAACCGGATTCAGGGCTCACTATATTTCTCTATTAATGTCTGTGCACTGAATCGAAAATTCCAGAACCCTGCCGTTTTCGTGACCTCTCTGGCGTCGCGGATCCAGTTCTTCAACGCATCAGCTTTGGCGCCGCGCTCACAACGCGGTAATAAATACTAATAGCGCTATTACCTGCGGTTTTACGGCTCGCCGCAGCTGCAGGTTATTGGAGAGGCTTAAAGCGTAATAGCCTCGCGATCTAGGTCACATAAGCGCCGGAATACGCGCGCATGGGTGTAAGCGGCGCAATGCGAGACTTCTTTAGCGTGACGGCTTCGGCCGAGTCATTTGACCCGTGCATACCACCATCGATGCTTGTGCCACCGCCCACCCTCGAGCACTCGTGGTTGTTGTTGCTGCTTTGTGTTTGCGCTGTGTGACAAGGCTATGCCGACTCGTTTTTGAGCTCAGAGGTCGTGCTTTGAAATCGAGAAGGGTTTTTGTCTCTCTTTTTTTTCTAGTTTAGAAAATAAAAAGTCCTTGAAACTGGACACAGTATAGCTGTGATACAGTGGTCGCCTGTACAGGCAGGGCAAACCATCTTCGTTCTGGTTTCTAATTAGTACACTGAGTGATGTACTGAAATGCTGGCGCACTCAGTATGACGTGTTAAAGCCTATAGTCTAAAACGAGCTATACACTGCAGCCCCTTTAACCCACCAAGAGAGCGTGTCCAGTTGTTTCATGGCGTCGGGTCTTCTGTAGAACTCACAGGTCAGGAACACATACGTTGGCGAAGGGGGGCCTACTAATAAAGAGCACGAGCTTCCTAGTTCTTCTTTTGTGGTGAAATATTTTTAAACATATTCCACCTGAGATTCTTAACAACTATACAGCCAAAATATTGCGAACTGGGCGAGCTGAAAGGCATTCGTGATGGCCAACGCGCAGGACGAATAATCGGAAAGCAGCGCTTGACCCGTGTTTTCATATTCTTGCGTTCGCCTTCGTGCGCGCCGATCAGCGTGAATT
This sequence comes from Dermacentor silvarum, assembly GCF_013339745.2. Lineage (NCBI taxonomy): Eukaryota > Metazoa > Arthropoda > Arachnida > Ixodida > Ixodidae > Dermacentor > Dermacentor silvarum. The sequence continues at coordinate 12,173,712 of NC_051157.2, forward strand.
TCACAGCCAGCTAATACAGAGCAAACTTGATTTGCATGGAAGAAGCCGTGGAAGGTGTAGGGGTTGCTGCTGGAAAGTTATCCCGCCACCCCTCTCTTCCAGTTGGGTTCTCCCGTGTACGTGCCACCGCAGAGTTGTAACGTTTCCTGTTCTCGTCGTTGTCGCAGGAACGGCGATTCACCACCGTCGTCGGGCGGCGTCTCGACCCGGGAGAGCCTGTGGCAGAAGGCCTCCTCGCTGCGGCAGTCGCTGCGGGGCCGCAGCAACCGCCACGATGCGGCTCCCGGCACCAGCTCCTCGAACCGGCGGCCGGCCTCGCTCTACCTGGCCGACTCGTCGTCCCGCTGCTCCAAGTCGCGCCAGTCGCTTCGCCGCGAGTGGGGCTCGCAGCGGGACCTGTCGCGCGAGAAACGCCACGCCACCGCTCTGCCGCACCCTCCGCCCCAACAGCAGCAGCCCCAACACCCGCAGCAACAGTCGTGCGACGCCGGCTCGGACCAGGAGCCGGACACTGCGTGGTCCTCGACGTGGACGCTGCCGGACAGCGGCAGCGTGCCGCTGCCCCCCAAGCAGCGCTCGCCGCGCAAGTTGACCAAGGACTCGGGTTACGAGACCAGCGGCGGCGGCGGCGGCGGGGCTCACGGAGAGCCCGACTACGTCAACAGGGAGTGGGTGTCCCGCGCTCCCAGTCCGCCGCCGTCGGGGTCCGGCCAGACGTCGTGCTCCTCGTCGTCCGGCACCGCGTCGGGTCCGCCCAGCATCGGACCAACTAGTCCCGTCGGCGCTGGTGGCGCGACGTGAGTGATTGACGATTCTTTTCCTTTGTCGCGTTTCGCGTCAGCGTGCGAGTACTCACAGGGTCGTCTAGTGTCAGAAGAAACGCCTCATTAGTATTCAGGCTGGCATAACTTCAACATGCCTTCTACTTCACGGGGGAAATGTGCCGAATACGACGCCTAATGGTGATACCGATAAAGGAAATAATCGTTGTCTTTATTTTGGGCTGAACATCAACTGCTATAGGCTCTTGAATACTAATGAGGTGTTAACCCTAAAAGTGGCGGGCCCTCTACGCGCACCGTGCAGAGGGGGGAGCGTTCGATGAGAAGCTTTCCTCCAAGTACCGCACTTAATTCTCAACCGCCAATAAAGGCCACCGTGAGGTTGGCCCCGGCCACGTATATATATATATATATATATATATATATATATATATATATATATAATATGTACTTTGGGATGTACTTTGCAACAAGGTCGCAGAAATGTTTTCAGTCCTGCCATGTCGCAATTTACAAGAAAGTGCAGTAGTTTTCTGGCTAACACGACTGACAGTACAGATAAAGGTATACTGTAAACGGTTGGGGCCTATATATTATATATCAACGGAACTAGAACCACGACTAAAACGAAAGCGCTTTTATGTTTATGACAATGAAGCAGAAGACAAAAAAGAAAACAGAGATAATGTGCGACCGAGCCGTCAGGCTTGTTATAAGAAGGAAAGCTGATTTAATATTGATTGTTAGTCAGAATAAAAAAGCAGATATCCAGACATTTGATCGTCCCGACTGGGTCAAGTCGGGACTCGGGACTACTACTCAAAAGTCGAGACGATGCCTCTAAATTCAGGACTGCTGGCAACCCCAGTTCCATGTGAATGGCTCCTACGATAAATCACTTAATATACATTTCGGTACATTTGTACATAATGTACTATCGACCAAAAAAAGTTTACGGACCAAGGGATCTCACAAATAGCTGAATATCTCCGCAGCCTCAAAACGCAGTCTGGTATTCCCGTTTCCAGCCTCTACTGGTATATGCGAACGACATTGTGATGCACGGTCTTACTGGCTACTTTTAAAGGCTGCTCGGATATTTAGCGTTTTCTGAGATTGCGTGGTCCGTAAACTTTTTTTGGCCGATACATATAACATATTGGTACAGATAGGTACATATACTTCCTTTCAATAAGAGAAAGGCAACTACAACGAAGGAAACGCTTTACAGGCCACCCGTGGGGCGTGATAAGCTAAAACGAACTTAAAAAGAAGAAAAACAAGAAAAAGAGGTGGTTACCTGTGCCGCAAGCAAACCTGTCGAGTTCGTAGCAGGTTAGCTCGCAGCGCGGAAAATGTATCTTCGTGCTGCTTGAAGAAATGAATGAAAATACAACAGCAGCAAAAGCGAGAAACACGTTGCCAAGATTCACAATACAGAAGCGCCCTCTGCAACCAGCATTTAAAGGGTGCGAGCGAGATGATAGCGAGATGTTCATAACCAAAATTAGGTCTGGCGTTCAGCTTACATATAGTCCCGCCCTGTGTGTGTCAACAAATTACATCATGCTGTGACAATCCCAATGTTGGCGGCAATGATATTGATGGTAAAAAGTAAAGGCAGTAAATAAGAAAGAAGAGTCCATAATTTCGAACGTTAGCTAGTGTAACAGTAAACAGACCGCGGAGTTCCCAACAGCACTTGCGCAACACGGATTTCTTGAATATAGGCAGCGTTTTCTTTACGCGATCCCATGGCCACTAAACACCGTTGTCAAAACGGCGTTTGTTAAAATTTCATCTTTGTCATCCAGCCCATCACTTACCAGCGACAATTCACAGCCTACACGTCTTACTCCTGTACGTGCATGCAGTCAACGTAAATGCGAAAGCGCGTTGTCTCTATAGAGCAACAATGGACTTCCTTAGTGGCAGGCTTCATTGTCACGTGAGAGCTTACGACACAAATGAACGGAAGCCTTTAACCGGAGCCCTGCGCACACCATCAGGAAGTGGTCGTTTCTTGTTTGTTTTGTGATGTAAGCGGGACGCGGGTTACCCTATATGTATACACACGCTTCTCCTTCGCCGCGTAATTCTTTACTTCCTTTCCGCTCGGCTTCCGCCCGTACCATGCGTACCCGCGCGCAGCCGCCTTAGCGGAACCTGGAAGTATTCCGATCGGCGCAAGTTTTGCACAATCGATGACCGCCGCCGCCGCGCGCGCGCTCATCGGTTGTCCAACGGTCTCTCGATTACGGCTACTTACCACCTCGTCGACGATCTTTTCTTCCTCATCAGCGGTGCGTGCAATTATGCGTTCAGGAAGCGTTTTTAGTCTTTCTTCGGCGGCGGGCGGACAGCCGCTCGCGTAGACACACGCGGCCTTCTTCCAATTAAGGCGAGGTCCCTTTATTCCGGGCTCGAACAATAGAGCGAGTCAGCGCCGTCCGGTCAGCGCCGCTATCTCCGGACCCAATCAGCCGTGCGTTGTGCAGCGGCGGTGGTAGTTGTACAGGGCCGTGTGCAATGGCCCCGCCATTCCTTGCGCGGGCAATCATCTCGGTGGTGCCGCCCGGGCGGGCCAGTTTAAATCCCTAGCCGCAAGAAATGAACTGATTAGCTCGAAGCTCCCCTCTCACACATAAAAAAGGAAAAAAAAAAAAAGCGTGTGAGATTGCTTGGTGCAGCTAACGAGGGAAGGAGAGAAGGCTGTTCGTTTCAACCCCTTTGATCGACGTCACTGCCTGTGGGTTAGGTAACCGCGGCTTAAGAAATGAGCGGCGCTCTTTTTTGTTCAGTTTGTCGTTGCGTTCGTCTTCGAAAAACGTGGCAGGATGAACGATGCATTGTGTGTCGCGAAGATCGCAGTGAGTTTCTGAGTGACATTGCGTTTTGTTTCGCAACTGGTAACGGCGGGTCGCTGTGCGCCGCGCCGTGCGAATTCTGAATACGATATGTTAAAAGCGAAAAAAAAAAAAAGAAAGAAAAACGGAGAACCTGTTGACGGCAAGAGAAAACAAGAGCATAGCGCTGCCCAAGTGCATACCTGTCTTCGTAATTTTTTGCGATAAAGTGAATAATGCATTTCAAAAAAAAGCACAAGCTCTAAAAATTAAATTATGGGGTTTTACGGGCCAAAACCACAATCTGATTATGAGGCACGCCGTAGAGGGGAACTCCCGAAATTTGGACCGCCTGGGGTTCTTTAACGTGCACCTAAATCTAAGCACACGGGTGTTTTCGCATTTCACCCCCATTGAAATGCGGCCACCGTGGCCGGGATTCGAACCCGCGACCTCGTGCTCAGCAGCCCAGCACCATAGCCACTGAGCAACCACGGCGGGTAAATCACAAGCTCTAAAGGTACATATGCTTCAACGTGCATTATCAGCTGCGATATTACTGATTATTACGTTTCAATTTCTTCTTTCGTTACATTTCTCACTTTAATCAATCAACATCGTGGAGGCGATTAATTTTGTCTATGCTGGTGCGGTTGCGGACACAGTAACGATATCCATGTCGAAATTAACTGAGCGGAAGCAGCGGAGACCACGTAATACGTAATACACGAAACACGAGCGCTTGGTCACACCTAAACTGTATTTCAACGTGGATTCATACCAACTTCTACTCAGTTATCTCTTCCTAGTTAGCCGCGAACGACTGGTGCACGCCATCTTCAGCTGCCGCGATACTGCACGCATTTAACGCGAACAGAATCGAAGCGGCAATACACGGAACGTATACCTCCGGCGTACATACTTTCGGAGCAGCGTCACTGCGTCTATTTCACGCCGCTCGATGCGTACGCTGTAATCAGAGCAGAATTAGGTTCCATCTGAAGTTGCAACTTTAAGTGGCCGCCATATGGACATCCCCCCCCCTACCCATTTATTATTATTATTATTATTATTATTATTATTATTATTATTATTATTATTATTTGCCGTGATCACAGCGTCGGCATCGCGTGGCCTTCAACGGCCGGGCGCCTTGACTCCGCTAACGCCACAAAGTTGCACGCTTCGTGTGGGCGCTCCCATAACACCGCGTACTGCACCGCGCCGATTCTTTTGTCGACAGCGGCGATTCGCCACGGCTAACGAGAGCCGGAAGCTGACCCCATATATAGGCAGTGATCGGTTTCAAGTACAGGTAACGAACGCAACGTCGGATCCTTATATAGTCATATGGACGCGGCGCTGATCGAAGAAATGTGAGGGTATATTATACGCGCAGGAGGTTCATGGCAGTAACGTCGAAAGATTTAAGTGAACGAGTGGCAGCTAATAAAAGTATACCTAGCTTATGCCCGTTTTAATACCTTTCATGTTCTGCTCATCAGCTGGTTTGGATTAGAAGGCCGGCGATTTTTTGGTGTGGTGGGCGACCTTATCTCAGTTGAGCCCGTTAATCACCCATATAGAGCAGCTGCCACCACGCCACGAGACGCGTGCTTGAAGGCATGCCTACGGTATGCAGTCTATACAGTGATGAAGGCACAACGATAATAATAACTGTGCGTTTTCTGTGGAGCTCCGTCACGTCTCCCTGCGCATGCGTATAGCCGCGGCTGGGGCGCAGGCATGTCGTGGCCAACCGTATATATATATATATATATATATATATATATATATATATATATATATATATATATATATATATTTACGCGCGCTACGATAAGCGCTCGTTTTTTTTTTGTTTTTTTTTTTCTTTCTTGAACGGCTGCTTGGAACGATTCCAGAACGCGAGTGTATAGCGCTTCAAGTACGAGTAAAAGCGGCGAGCCGTCAGCAAAAGAATTCGAGCGTTGCGTGGCGTGACTGATGGCTTGCAGTGCATGGTTGTCTCGGGCACGAGCTCGCCCGGTGCGCGATTAGCGAAGGAGCCGAGAGGAAAATGCAAATTAACTGTTAGTAAACTGTGCCCGGGGCGCCAGTGCATTCCTGGAGCCGTATTTTTGCAACGGTTCTTTAAGGCCACTTTTTTATTTTTTTATTTGCTGGGTCACTAGCTCGCATGAAGCCGCGCCCCCGCTCTCACAGGGATCGGCCACACCTGATGGACGGATAGTAAGAAAGGAATCGGAAAGGAATAATATATATTAAAAAAGGAAAACGAACTTACAAGATCACAGCTCCAAGTTAAATTTGTCCCCCGGGTTTCTTTAACAGCGAAGCTGTTTAAGCCAGCCGTAATTTGTGGTTCGTATCAAGAAACTATCATCATCGGCAATGAAGAAAAAGTAAACTTTCCTGCCGAGGCAGGATTCAAACCTGAGTACCCACGGTCCCAAGGCGAGCGTCGCAACCACTAGGCTATACAGCCACACTTGCATAACTTGCATTTATGCTAACCATATGATTACGTTCGAGCGTCGTCGTCGTCTTCGTCCACAGCAGGCGCGTTCGCACGCGCTCGTGCCAATTCTCTGCCAGGTGAAGAAGAGGTGTTGCGCGCGGTGCTCGGGAGAGAGAGAAACAAAATGAGAGCGAGAGAGAGAGAGAGACACGCATTCACGGAGCGGGTCTGCTGGAACGCGTTGTCGGCATTGGAACGCGGTGGAATGCGGTGTCAGCATTTCGGCCAGCTTCGCTGTGTCTTGAGCTTTGCGCGGCCTAGTGCAAGCTTTCGCCTTTTTTTGCGCTCCCCTTCCCTATATGAATGGCGCCGCCGGCCGAGAATCGAACCTACAATCTCTTGCTCGGTAGCGCCCGTTGAAGTCACCTTTAGAGTGCGAGAACTTTGCTAGCGATGGCCTAATATAAGGAATCCGGCTGAAGCGATAGCGAATAAGATTGGTCGTGTTACTATCTGTTAAAATAAAAACAAGAAAGTGTGACATCCCAGTCAAAGTATATCGTTAATCAGAGCGCGAACATAATAGACAAAGCACAAGATTGACCACGCAAGCGTTGAATGAAAAGCACTTATTCAAAGGAGAAATTGTTTTACACTCGACAATAGCGCGCAGCTGAAAGCTGTTCTACCGGGCCAAACCTGGGTCACGCTGAGACCAGTCAGCGTTCAAGTGAAGGCGCCAGCGTGACTGTAGCGACAACCACAATGTTCTCCCCGTCGCTAATTTCTACCGACACGCGCAACTGCGACAATCTCGGTCGTCCAATCGTCGCGCTCTGGAAGATCACACGCGTGCACCCGGCTACAAGCTGTTTCATTTGCGACTCAACTGATTGCGTGTACCGGAGGCGATGACTCGGCTGATTTACTCGCCGGCTCGCGCTGCTTAACCATTCACGCGTCTCCCTTTCCCGGTGAGTATCGCGATGCCCGACGGATCGTATCCGAGCGGGTTTTATTGCACGCGCCGTGAGCTGCGTACCTAAACCTCCCCGGGCGAACGTTAACGGCCAATTAAAACACCGACATTCGGGGGCCGACCATTAAACCGGCTCTCGCACCCTCTTCGCATATACGCTGCCACGTCGCTTAATCGACAGCTCGCCAGCCGCACACTGTCCCCTCCTCCGCCTATGCTGCGAAGCAACGTGCTCCGAGGTGCTCCGTCAATTATTGATCCGTGCGGGGGTTGGCACGAGTGCTAAAGGTTGTCGCCTCCGAGTCGCCCGACTCACTCGCAGCCAGCAGGCGCCGGTAGCGCTGTTTGGCCCCAGATGAAAAGATAATAAATGGAAAGAAGGAGCCATTACCATTTCCCCCCTCTCACAATTTCTACGATGTGTACGCGGGATAGAGCGGAACTTCCGTCTTCTCGATCGGAGGTAGAAAAGCCCCCAGTGTGGTTTCTTTCTCTCTCTCTCTCTTTTTATGCAATAATCGACGTTTCCTGACTGTAACACTCACGCGCAAAACATGAAATCCAGGAAGCGCTAGAGGTTACACCTAAAGTTGCTTCCGCGGGCTGGTTCTTCGCTTCTGTCGTGGCGAAATATAGAGAGAAAGAGGTGGCAGAGGGAGAGAAGAGATTGTTGGGCTAGCGTGACTTGCTCCTATAGATGTAAGAGCAAGAGAGTAGAAGGCTCGGAAAATTTTATGGGATCAAATCAATGAGCAATGCGCAGTAAACCGATGAGCAATGGGCAGCTGACGGAGGGCAAAAGCTGAGATGTTCGGGCAAGTAAGCTTTCCCACAGTATACTGCGTGGCAAAGCCCGCCTTCCGTTAACTTACGCCGAGAATTCTCGAATAAAAGAGCGAGGCCCCGTGTTCAAAGAAAGCTATGGATACGTGCGTAAACAAAATTTGAAGAAAATACAGCCCAATAAGCTCAACATTCGATAATCACGTGCATTATATCGGCCCCTGTTGTTGTTTCTTTCCCTCTTCCCCTTCCCCCAACGCTCATAGATGCAATACGTTGACATGTGAGCGTCTGGCCAACTGAAGAGCTTGTAAATGCGAAACAACTGAATCGCGATCAAGTATTGTGCACTATGACAACGGCAGTGGTAAAACAAAAGAACAGAACGGTCACCAGATGGGCATAGTGCGTTGTGCCCGTTGAAGGACATAAGTTTAATACTACTGCATCGCATGCACATCGCTTTAAATCTATGGTGAGATCGGCGAAAGAATAAATTACATTGCCTAAATCGAGACAACAAATTCCCTAAAGTAGAGGCATCCTTATTGGATGTCGGTAAGTTATTGAGCGTAAGTTAACTCATCCCTGCGTTAGTACAGAGAAGTAGGTGCCTCGGCACAGCAACCGCATCTCTCCTGAATCACTCGGAACAGTCGCCGCTTGTACCAGTCTCTCTCACTGTAGACTCCAACAACCGCCTATATAGACTCCAACCGCCTATATAATCGAGCAGACACAAATACTCGACAATGTCGGATACTGCATTCTCAAATTGAATACGAACCGAATAGCAAGGATTATTCGATTCTTATTTCGAATATTCACGCACCCCTAAAACAAGGTAAACTAGAAGGCCAAGGACAGTGGTTTTAGAACACCTCAGCCATGGGGAGTCAAGCGTGCTACCGACCCCTGCAGTAGTGGGTCAGGTGGAATATATATGCCAATAGCTCAATATCCGAGTGACTTCGAGATATTTAACGAAGACTGAACTTCAATGTCGATTTCTACATTCACACAGGGGTTATGAGGTTATGCCAGAGTGAGTCTCTATCGCATACGATGAACTCATTCCAAATTTTTTTCTCGAAGCGCAACCTCAGTTATTGCCCATCACTGGGGATTATCAGTGCGTATGGTAAGCGCACGCTGCAGATTGCATTAGAATGCCTGTCAAGGTCCACCACCAACTCCAGCGCGCATATGATTAAGCACGTTCCTGCGTTTGAAGTATGCATCGCACGAATGCAAGATTACACCTTGTGCTCGAACTTTGATTGTCGTCGGGCAATCATGGAACTACTGGAGTTACGCGCGAAGAGCCTACGGCAGTTGGGGTGCCGCTGCACTAACAAATTCTCCTTGACCGCAATGCTGGGCCTTTGGGTTTGACTGCATTAAAATTCAGGCGCTGCTTCTACGCCGGTAAGATAAATGATTCTGATGGTGCGGAGAGTTACAGAGTCCAAACACGTCGCGCGTACCACAGGTAGTGGGTCGAGAGTATAACTTGGCTAACGTATACTATCGACATTACCAGTTTTGTTCATACGAAACTGCGCTTTCTTCAAAGTACAATATGAATTCCCAACATGGCGCCGCGATTTAAACGCTCCATTTCCGTCCAAAATGCCACTTACTCGTATATCGATGCTTTTTCGCCGTACCATTGAATTCGTCACGGCAAGAAAGCTTTGAAATAATACACCCGAGCAATTTGCATGCATGGGAGCGGTCATCCTCGCTCCTCTCCTGCATTTGCGCGCTTGCAGCAAGCCAGTGATGAGAGTATCGAACCAAATATATAACAATATTAAAAACAAGTCTCGTGGCATCTATGTCCAACATTCTTACGTGATCACGCGCAATTATACGGTGTTTCAACAGAGAGAGAGAGAGAGAAGTTTATTGATGCGAAATGCAGAGAGGTCGGCCTGAGGTAAATTCCTCTAGCCGTTCACTCCTTTGCAGTGAGTGAAGTATGTGGTTAGCTTTGTAAGAGCCTTGTCCCTAGCGTAGTTACGGCATTCTGCTTGGCATTACGAGACAATGATAACGCAGTCCCATCGCGGCCGAGCCACTAGAGCTAGCCCAATGCAGCCTCCTCCGCTATACCGTGATCGGTACGTGGTGTTTGTACTAACGAACCGCTTTGCGATGAATACGGGCGCATGTCACTCGCTTGACCATGTAGCTCTTGTATTCAGGGCCTCATTAGCCGCGACGACACAGCCGTTTAGCTTAAACCATAAAGTTTCATATGAAAATAACTAGATGTAACTACATACCGCTAGTGTTTACGGGAGCTACAAGTGTGACGCTTCACCCAGCAAAGGAATTCAAGGTTAGTGCGTGTATTTGCCTAAGCTTCGTCCTTCTGGCTTCAAACGGTCTTGTGACTTTGAAAATCGATCGCTTTCACCGAAATATTTCGCCATAAGTACAACGATTCGCAAATTACGCAGGTTGCCTCGCTATAATAAGAAAACCTTGATCCCTCGGAAATTTAGAAAGATGAAACGTATTAAATAACGCCGCGACAAGAAAGTTTGAAACAAGAAGCCCCGAAGATTAGCCGGATGCACTTGCTATCCGTCATTGTCGTGGTATATCTGCATGCACATCGCAGCGCCAGTGTTGCCTCTAGTAAATTTTGCAGTTAAACTCTGTGGCTTTGTCAACCCTGCACTCCTTTAGTGAGACCGTATAGAACACGGCCAGACGGTCCCGCCTGCGCCCCTCCTTTTCCCCACTGTTCCCGGATTATCCGGCGTGGTGGCCCGACCGTGCAAGAGAGTGGAGGCCGCTGCCGCCGCGATGACCGCCGGTAGGCTCGCGCCCTAATGGATGGGCGGCCTTTCTCGCCGGCGTCAGCTGCAGCCGAGCCCGAACGCCGGGTGACGCCGCCGCCAACAGGCGCGGAGAATGGCTCTTCTTCTCGTGAAGAGCCGCCCCACCTCCTCCTCGGCGTACGAACACCCTGTCCGGGGCATGGAGCTGGACGTGCGCTCTCCTCGGCGGCGCTCCCCCACTCCTCCGCGGAGGCGCCGGTCATTTCTTGCAGCGCGCGCGGCGACGGCGGGAAGTGAAGCCGGGGGCCGCCGCCGTTGTATCGTCGAAGCTCCTCGCCCCGTTCGTCTGTTGTTGGCGCACTTTGTTTTGCTGATGCTGCCGTCCGCCGTGCCGCTGTCAGCAGGAGTAGCGGTCACCGCAGCTGAAGGGGCTGAAGCCGCTGCGTGAAGAGGGAGGAGAATTCTGCGTGGCCCAGATACAGGACGTCGCGAGTTCTTTGCCTATACGGTAGCTATAATGCGAGCGCCTTCCACATCTCCTGGGCCTGTTGCCGTGGCCGCTTCTCGTATAGTAGCCCTCGATGGTTCCTCTTCGGCGGCCGCGCTAAATTTTGCTCTCCCGAATTGACGCTCGTCCGCCCTCCCGCAGTGTCCGTGACGTCCAAGTTTGCACGGTTCTCGGAACATGATGATGCTTCGTCATCAAGATGCAATGATGAAATGGCAATGATGACACGCCTAAAGGTTAGGAATGGCTGCAAGCTAGAGAAGGGGAAACAGAAATGTTAACTGGAGATACGGCGTGTGGTCGCCGTGCCCTAGGCAACGTGTCGTTTGTGACACGCGAACTAAGGTGTCGGTCGCCGCACCTGAAGCACTGTGTCGTCAGCTGCATAAAGTATATCCCTCCTGTTTTCTGTCTATCTCCCCTTCTATCCTCACTTCCTGTCCATTACTCTTGTTTCCTCTACTGGCCGCAGTTCAGGTGTCGGCCGTTATGATAGAGAGCGAGGGATAAAAGGAAAGACAGGAACCAGACAATATCTTCGGTTGGCTGCCCTGTACTGGTGAAGAGGAATAGGGGTACGATAGACGAGAAGAAAGAAAGAAAAAAGGACACGACAAGAATGAACAATACCTGGATAACTGTGTGGGCGATATCACACAGTAAAGGCGCTACATAATCCACGTATGTTGCATACGGAGATTGTATATCTCTGTCTAGCATTATACACGGCGTCAGGGCCCCACAAGAGCCTACGCGTATATATCTGTAGGCGACACTGAGCCGCAATGCTAGACAGTTACATTGCGGCCAGAATGAGAATTTCCATTAACTTCCTCTATTGCACCCTTACATAAAACACCCTTAGGTAACTTAAGGACAAGACGGCATCCGACACGGCAAGGGATGCCTTTTAACCCTCCAATGGTCAAATTCTCGGTCATCGTGAACCTGGTCGTCCACAAAAGGGCCAGTGATTGCCACCTTCGTGACCCGAGAGCGATGGTACCGGGCGCGGCTGCTCGCCTGTCCTTGAATGCGTGAGTCCCGTGGCGCGGTCAAGCAGCTCGGGCAATCGAGGGCGACCTCCCTTCTCTGTTTCAACGCGACACAGGGCAAGGCCGCGCGCGCGGGATCACGCAACGACGCAGTGGCCGGCCGGCGTGCGTGCGCGCATTCTCCGCACACACAAGAGACCGGGTTATGCACGCGCCCGCGCCACACCGCTGCTCGATCACGGAAGGGCGTCGAATCTCGGCCCCGGACAACGTGGGGCCTCTCACACGAGTCTTGCATACGGTGCTTCTCGCGGCCTCACGTGATTGCGGGTCTCGCGTTGCGCGCTGTCACGTCGAGTTGACGTAGGTGAGAAAAACTCGGGCTGACAGAAAGCACGCCCCGACGCGTCAGCGCGGGAAATCGCCTTGCCTCGCGTCGCCGGCCCGACTGCGAGCCATTTCGGCTGACTCGTCTGTCTCGTGAATGTATGTTCTAAATTCGAGGGGGTCGTGGGGCGCATTGAGGCTTATACAAAGCCAATAGCGGTTGTTTCACTGCTCTTTGTTTTACACACTGACACAGCAGAGAGAAAGACAGAAAGATAGACGCGCGTCTAGCAACTGTTACTACATATGCGCCACTCAGTAATCTCAAACGAAGCACGCTTCGCAACTTTTACCTTTTAATGCAGGTGTACACTAGGACCATAATTTTTGTTGTCTATTCAGTAGAGCTGAAACAGCACAAATGTATCTACTGTAGCCCATATCTTGTTTTATTCACAATGCTACCTCGCAAAAAACAGTCGGATTTCTCAAGTCTTCGCTCGGTATCGCGTAGTTGAAACGCTCTTACGTGGCCGAACGCGTCATTGAGAGTCGTAAACCTCTCGTGGGTTTGCAGATTGGCTTCCTAGAAAGAGCGCCGGGCCTGCACAAAAAATCTGAGATGCTGCCACCTGAAATGTACAAGTAAAACTGTCTATGAACGCCACTTGTTTACCGTGCTGGTTTCTGAAGTCTCTCATCGCTGAAAAGAGACGCACGTTGTGAAGTTAGCAGTCAGCGAGTGCGCATTCCTTATGTACAGACTAGAACTAAGTTGGAGGTGCACGAAGGAAGGCTCAGATCCCGTTTGCGTAACTCTGCAGTACGGTTATCAATCGCTTGCACGTTTATGGACAATTGAGGCTTCGGCGAACCGGCTTAGCTGCTTAATTCTCAACATTAGATCTTAAATACATTCTACGGTCTGGACAGCTTCCGTGCAAACACTGATGGTTCACCGAACCTTGTGAATATATGAAAGAGCAATGTATACCAATGCCGCTTCGAAACATCGCCAGTGAAGGACTGACTCTATGTAGGTGTACTTTAACGGGTCGTCGATGTTCACATAACTAGGGCCAGTGAACTTGAACTGAGCAAGCGTACTTGCTCCGTCTCCGTGCACATTCCGTCGTTCCGGCGTCAAGGATTTGATCGACACCAATCGCGCTTGCTTACCCGTATACGCATCAGAAAACGCACTCAGTAGAACAACACGACCTTTCGTCAGCCGATCAAGTCGACCTTTCGATGTTCCCACTTTAGGCGAAAGAAATGCGTAGACACGCTACGCTGCGTACTCACAAGATCGCCCCACGCACTTCGTCAAGCGAGCTCGCCGAGCATTCTGGCCGCTCATTTGCGCGGAACGCGACGCTCGCAGCTACCTTACGCGGGGCGCGTGCAATCGGCTCCTCGGCGTGCTAGACTCGTGGAGACCACACGGTTCGCCGGCGCTTCGCGTCGCAGTCACCGCCTCGCTACCAGAGACCGTTACCGGCAGCACGCGCAACAATGGCTCGTCTTTCAAATCGTCGTTGGTGCGTTCCGAAGGCAATCACACTTTGGAGAAGAACGCAGACCTCGAGTTTTAGAGCTGTGGACATTGCTGCCGTTTGTTTCCCCCGGCGTCAAATACAAGAAAGTTTGCAAGCAGCCTGGGATGCCCTTGGGCAGGCCTACACCGTGCCTCGTTGGTAGAGACGACGTCGTTGGCTTCGACGCATTGTCTCGGACTGCGCTTGCCGATTGCGGGAGCACTTGACGTCGGAGTCGTGCTCTGCTGGCTACCACCACCGCGCGGAATGACGCGCGCCTCCGCGTAGCCGCCGCGGCACGCAGGGAATGCCATCTGTTGCTTTCCCAGCGGGGAGCCGGCCGGCGCTGACACACTAACGCCCGGGCCAGGTCCGCCGCCGTCTCTCTCTCAACGCTGACGCTCGGTGCCTCCGGTTCGGGCGGCAGCGCCGCGATCGGGTGTGCGCGCGCGCCGCTTCCTTTCCTCGTCCGCGTAGTCCCAACTTTTCTCGCGCACCACAATGGGTCGACAAAGGAGATGGCGGATCTCATGCTAATGGGGGCCGTGACTTTCGCGCCGTCGAGGCGTCCCTGTTTCTCCCCTTTTGTTCTTCTCTTATTCTTCCCGGAGCTGCTGCTTCTGTCGCCTGGGCGTGAGCTCGCTTTATTTTTGAAGACTCACTGGTCGACCGTGCGCCCGCTCCTTCAGACGCGGACGTGCCGGTGAGGAAGGCGAGCCACGCGCATGCAGCCGTCAAACTCCTGCACGAGCCGTGGGTGCTGCGATATATCTCTCGTTGCCCTTTCTTTCCCGCTCGCTCTCTTATTCTCGGCGATCCGTAGGCCTTTCTTGTTTTCCCTTCGCAGCACGCCTCACGCGCGCTTGCTTGTCAAAGATTGCGGCAGCGACAGCCGGCCAGCCCCGGTCGTCGTCGGCGCCGCCTTCGTGGATGGGCAGCCTTGGACGACGACCGTGCTGTATTGTTTGGCGCCGCACAACGAACGGCGTGTGAGCAACGGTCGAAGGCGAAAACGCGGGCAGGGCCGCCTCGCGCCGGGCCCGTCGAAGGCCCCGCGTGTTCTACTGCGCCGATGTCGGGCAGTGGGCGGCGGCGGCAACGTGGGCTGCGCTGCCTTCTTCACGGCGCGGCCGCGCTCCGGTCGGTCGTCGGTGCGTGTCTGTAGCCGCGACCGCGGACCGCTAGCTAGCCGCCTTGACCAGCCTGCAGCCACCCCTCCCATGCCCAACATCCCGTGGCACCGCGGAGCCAGTATCGCACCGGAATCGCGAGCGCGCTCCCCTATAGCTGCGTTCGCGAGGAGCACATTTCGTCTTTGTCTTCTTTCCGTTCTCGCGAGGCGCCCGCTGTGTGCCTGTAAGGTGCGGCTTTCTGTAAAGCAGCACGAGTTCCCCTTTTCCATTGTGTGCCGGTATCTGTAACGCCGCCTCTGCCCACCTACTTTTGACGGGCATCTCGACAGATTCCCCCCCCCCCCCCCTTCTTTTATTGTTTTTTTTTCTTCTGATGCGGTTGGTGTATAAAGGGGGTCCCGATTTCCATAAACGCCGAAAGGCGTCACGTTGAGCACTGTTTTGCGTGCATGCATGCGTATACCCGGTTCTCGGCTTCCTTCTTGCTTTGCCCAACACGTAGTGACTCCTCCTTTCTATTTCAGCGTAGGAGAGTATATGGCGCTCTGTATTCAGCTGAATCTGAAGACCATGCAGAACACTGCCTCTTAAGCGCTATGCTTACATTTCTCGGCTTTTTGTCCTTCTGCCTCACTGACGCCGTATTTGTACCTCCCCTTCTTTTCCTTCGAGGTCTTTTTCCTGTTGTAGAGGTCCGGTGCCCACTGTATTTTTTAATTTTTGCTCGAGGCGGCAACTTCCAGTCACTCACGGCTGACTTCTCGATGGCGCGAAATTACACGGACATTGGTCTTGCTTTTCATTGGTCCTGCGGAAGCTGCGTAATCCACTTGTTCGTTCCTACTCAAGGGCGCGCACAGTAAAAACGGTCTTGCCTTTCGCTTGTAAAATACGACTGACTGTCCTTGTTCAAATGATCCTCACATTTCAAGCGTGATTTTTCGCGTTTCACGTGCACAGTGGTCAAGACGAATGTATTGTCCAGATAACACGTCATTTATTTTTCTTATATTCCAGTTAGATCATAGACATAGAGCTGATTGGCTTTCTGCTTAACAGATCTGCCATATGGTTAGCCGCGTGCAACCAACTTTGATATTTCCGAGCTTACTGAATACTCTGGAAGCGTGTGGCTACTACGTTTTCGATTAAACAGACCTTAAGGTGCCTCCTAGTGAAAGCTGACACAATTACCACATGTGATTATTAGCGAGTTATGTCTATGAACGCTACCGTTTACACCATGATCACGGCGTTATGAGGTTTACCTTACTGAGGCAAACGTAGACACAAAGCAGACTTAACCGAGAGCCACTGTTATCAATAAGATATTAATTAGCTTGTCGGTCGCGTGCTGAGGTGTGTTTTGTGTGTGTTGCGTGTCAGTTTGTTTCTCCTCATTCCCTCCCATCTGGAGTATAGCATGCTAGTTGAGTCGCCAGGCAAAACTTTACACCTTTCATTAAATGGCATCTCTCTCTTTAAAGCATGGCAACAATTTAAGTAATTACGTACTACAGGAGTGCGGGTCGAGATACCCCAAGTTCAGCAAGGAGGAGTGAGACTCGCCTCTGCGGTGCCCCGCTCTAGACAAGAAAATCGAAAATCCTGGCTGTCTAGGGTGCCGGCGACCGGTGGGCTAGACCTGCCGGTCCCGACGTGGGACTAGCAGGGTGCGCGACGAGTTCGTGTCCTCGCCGGACCTCCAATAAAGTTATCTCACTCACTCACTCACTCACTCACTCACTCACTCACTCACTCACTCACTCACTCACTCACTCACTCACTCACTCACTCACTCACTCACTCACTCACTCACTCACTCACTCACTCACTCACTCACTCACTCACTCACTCACTCACTCACTCACTCACTCACTCACTCACTCACTCACTCACTCACTCACTCACTCACTCACTCACTCACTCACTCACTCACTCACTCACTCACTCACTCACTCACCGAGTATATCTGCGCTGGAGCCGCTTCATAACTTCTCGCATGACGTTTAGCGTTTACTTCGCAACTCTTAAGTTGTGCAAGAATTAACGTTATAAAATGTTCGTAAGCAGAAGTTGCGAAAGTTTAGCGTTACTTTGAAACGCTATACGTTACGACAAGGTAACGCATTATTATAATGCTCAACCTTGCAGCCACTACCGACTTGCAGAAAGAGAGAGAGAGAGAAAGAAATAGAAGAAAGGCAGGGAGGTTAACCAGGCGCACGTCCGGTTTGCTACCCTGCACTGGGGCGTGCGCAATGTGTTAGCCAGTTGCATGTTCTCAAACCTTGAACGCTAAACGTTACTTCGTAAGGCTAGACTTTCGTAAAGTCTTGCGTTATACAATTTGCCGTTTGTATGCCTTCGATCTTCAACAGCTGGACGATTGGTATATATATATATATATATATATATATATATATATATATATATATATATATATAGGCGCTGATTCGTTGAGTTAGTTTCCTGGGTGTACTCGTTGGCGGGCCTGGTTGCGTTATGCAAGAAGCACGCGCGTCCTCGCGCGGACCGCAATATTGCTCTATTGTGCGCTCGCGAGGGAACAAATCTCGCGCGGAAAAGCAATTTGTAGCGTCCGGCATTCACTATTGGTATTTTCGGAGGGCCGGTGGCCGGTTGTAGGCGTATAGACTGATCAATACGCGATACCTTACATGGCGCTCGCGCTATACACATTCGTGTATCGTAAAGGAGTGTGATTGCGACCTTCGCTCGGGGCCGCCGAATGGCCGGCAGCTCGCGGGGGCCACACACAAGTAATGACCAGAGTGACCTTTGATCGATTCGGCGCATTAACAGGCTGACAGTCTTCGCCACGTGCGTGGCGGATTGCGTTACGCCCAACGGAGGCAGGTTGCAAGGTGTGGTCGCTACTGCCTGAGCCATTTGCCAAGCCGGTTGCACGCAGCTGCCTTTTCTTTTTCTGTTGCTGAACTGATGCACTATGCTGTTGCCGCAGAACGAGCAGTATATGGGTACTAAAAGACCGTTTGGTTAAGTGATTCCTTGGAGTTACCAAGAAGGTTCGTTTATCAGGCGAGCGCGTGTCTGGATGCCTCCGCCCCAAGCTCACGCTAATGACTAACCATGCAATTAGCTTTGGGCATGAGCCACAGAACCAAGAGGCAAGCTGCGCGGTGTTTTTTGTTCGTGTGCGGGCGCTGCTTCGAGCATCCTGTAGATTCCTGATTAAGCAAGAAAAGAAGCATCGATAGGCTCGGTTGAGATCGGGAGCTTGTCTCTACGAATGCGAAACTGGGAACTGCAAGCCCCCCCCCCCCCCCCCCCCTCCCACACCTATTTTTATTATTTATTCGCCATTCCTGTTCAGCATCGGTATCTTATCCAGTGACCATGCCCGAAAGTGCAACGAGAGGGTTAATGAGTGCTGTACTTAAGGACGATTCCTAGCTCCCGTACAAACTAAATAACAGACATTGAAAACGCTGCCTTTGGATTATTTATACGCGCCTTGCGTTGGTTGTGTTCTTGTTCTCTCCGTCTACCTCCTTCCCCCCTTGCAGGTATAGCCAGTCACGACTACATCTCGGGTTAATATGCGTGCCTTTCTGCACATATTCTCTTTCTATCTCTTGTTTACACAGCTCTAAAGAATGACGAATGCCGAGACATCAACGGCTGTGATGACGGGCGCTCGTTGCCAGCCAGTTTCGCCTGACAGTTCACGCTTCCATTTTTTCTAGCTGGATGTCTTTTTCCCGAACGCACTTATAGGAATGCCACTATGAGTGTCCGGCAACCGCAAGTCGCGCGATAATTGTTCGGAGGTGAAAGCCCTAAGTGTGATATTTATTTATTTATTTATTTATTTATTTATTTATTTATTTATTTATTTATTTATTTATTTATTTATTTATTTATTTATTTATTTATTTATTTATTTATTATAAATAAATAAAGAGATATGCCGGACTTTGTACGTTTGTCAACAGGCATCAAGGCAGAGCTACAGAGTTACTGCAGTTGGGAATCATGGGCAGTAAGCTTGAAAAATTGTAAGTATTAATGGCAAGAAAAGAAAAGTACCACGGCAAAAGGATAAAACGTAATGAAGCAGTGTTCGTCTGTGACGACCGCCATGTTTCAAAGGTTTAACTTTCTAGAGTCTTTTACGATTCCACTTGAAGTGCCACCGGAGCTTGCATCAAGAGTATGACCAGGGCCCTCCTGGTATGACGAAGCTGGCGTATGCACTCGGCACAAGTCGCACATGTGGCGTCTTTCTGTGCAACTCGCGCGCTGACAGCATTTTTCTCGCAAATATTCACTTAGGCTATTTAGGAGGCAAGTTGGTTAAGTTTCATGCTACGAAAAAAAAAGAAAAAAAAAACACGGACAGGAAAGAAGACGACAGGACGGGCGCTGTGGACTTCTTTCCTGTCCGTGTTTTATCGGGCTGTTTTTAAGATTATTTATTTAGACGTTCTATAGAAAGTCTGTAGATCATTTTAATATGAAGCCTATGGGTTTTCCATAGTAAGCCTGTTGAATTATGCACGTCTTACATTTTTTTCAGGACTGATGTCTCCTGACTTTTCAGAAACATCACTTCTTTGTATCTGTTGAGCAGAAAGAGATATAGACTTACATATGTAAACTTGTGGACAACCTACTTTTATGTACAATCTATACAGAGATTATACAGCGAGAAATGGAAGTCTGCAAGAATTGTATAGACGTCATAGACTTCGTATGTGAGCTGGTGGTTGTGTTGTTACTACAGGCCACCACCGTCGTCAGAACCCTATTACCAAAAGGTCCAGTGTATAGTTAGAGAAACTATAGTCTAACTGGATTCTGTAGACTCTCCATATACATTATATAGCCAAAAGGATAGATACAAAATAGTCTACCAGAAGTCAATACGCACTCTATAGGTTCTATATAGCAAAAGTAACATCCATATTACAAGACAAAAAAAAAAAAAGTCCACGAGAAGTGTGGAGGGAGTGGACTAACTACATTTTTAGAGCGGTTACACGCACAGACCAAGTATGTGTGTATTGGTGTCACACTGCTGACGGCAATGTATGAACATATCCTCCCCCTTCCTCTTAACTGCCCGGACGGTCCTTTCCAGAAGGGACAGTCCGGGGAGGAGACCAAGGGTGGCTACAGCGGGTGTGCAGTCACGACGTCGTTCGCAGGAGCATAGAAAGACACACTCGCACGCTCCGCAGGTCACGTTCGAATGGACAACGGCACAGCGTATGCACAGGAGGAGCTGCAATCGCTTGCAGCAGCAATAGCGTCAGCGCCAGCGGTCGCGCCCACCTCAGCAGGGGAGGCCTAGACTGCGATGACGGTGGAGATGACGAAGCCTCAGCCGGTGTGCTGACCCATTTCTGGCTCCGAACTGAAGCGCTCGTCTGCGACCACTGTTATAGCACAGCGAGTATTGTTACCATCACTCGGCCACGTGGCGGTCATTAGCGCGCGCATCCTTGGAAAGTACACATTGTTGGCGAGGGGCTGGCATCCCCCGTCCACTGTGTATCAACCGCGTAGATCGGCCGTGCACGCCGTTCTAAATAAAACGAGATTCCCACTCCCCGTCGACACTGTTTGGCGTGATGTAACGAGAGCGATTGGAATGAGATCATCCTATATATTTCAAACGGTCACGTGTGCACAAGTATCTCACTGCAGAACGATGTATGAGTGTGCGGATGAATGCAAATATTGGCAAATGGCAAAAAAATTACAGGAAATAATTTTTTTACCGCGCTCCTTTAACACAATGAAATGGGTTATGTCTATCATGCGAGTGGGCTCAGCTTGAAGTCTGCAATCAAATTAAATCCAAGTGGTCAGTGTAGTCCGAACAGGGAATATACAAGCCAACGTAAATCAAAGGGTGTTCGATAGAAGCTACAGACTCGAATCACCTTACACCGGCCGCGCATTTAAGTTAACCTTCTCTTTCTGTCATCTCCCCCCTCTCCCTCTTTTGTGGTTGTTGTTGCCAGTAGGATGCTCATTAGAATCAGTGCTCAGTTCTGGTGGAAGCGTGTCGGTGGCGCAAATCGTTGGACACATGAAGCATCCATCCATCCATCCATCCATCCATCCATCCATCCATCCATCCATCCATCCATCCATCCATCCATCCATCCATCCATCCATCCATCCATCCATCCATCCATCCATCCATCCATCCATCCATCCATCCATCCATCCATCCATCCATCCATCCATCCATCTATCCGTCCGTCCGTCCGTCCGTCCGTCCGTCCGTCCGTCCGTCCGTCCGTCCGTCCGTCCGTCCGTCCGTCCGTCCGTCCGTCCGTCCGTCCGTCCGTCCGTCCGTCCGTCCGTCCGTCCGTCCGTCCGTCCGTCCGTCCGTCCGTCCGTCCGTCCGTCCGTCCGTGAACGGGTTCATCTCGCACAACAAGTATCCGCTGATGCTGTATTCCACCGGGCATCAGCCCTGTAGCCGGGATTCCCGGTGTCTAATACCGGAACAGCTGTTGCTCGCTAAGTTCGCGTGGCTCAGAGGAGGCGCAGCCAGCGAGCGCTGTGTGTGCGCGCAGCTTTTCACCGATGACGTCTCTCGGCGCGCGGTGACGAAGCCCGGCTGTTTGTGACCCACTTCGGGGCTACCTGCGCAAAACCGCGGCCGGCCCTGCCCGGCGACGTCGTGTGGCGCGTCCGCCCCGTGCGCGCCTTGTCGGTCGCAGGCCGAGGGAGAGAGAGAGGGTGCTCGACGGCCTCTCAAGGGCGTTCGTTGCCCCCAATGCTGCTGCGCCTTCTGACGGTCACTGACGGAATGCCTGGTCCGCAGGCTGATGCGTGAGCGAAAACCATTGGGCATCTGCGGCGTTGTCTGCGTATCTTCCGCAAACATCCGCAAGCAAGGCTATAGGAAAGTCTCCGTACTACAGCGGTGACAGTGAGCGACCCTATTGCATTTTTGTTTTTCGCTTTCTTTTCATGTCATATCAATCAGCTCAACTTGAGAGGGAGACAGAGGTCTATTATGAGGGAAAAGGCAGAGACGTTGTCCCGAACCACTGTGTTCCACCCTGCAGCTATTCAGCCTTTGGGTGAGACGAAAGGGAACGCTAGGAGAGAGAGAGAAATGATGACGATGAGGAGAAGATCGCTTGTGGACATGAATAGAGAGAATTAAAGAAAAACAAGTGAAGGCAGTTCTCAGAATCGCAGAAAGAAAAGCCGCAATTGCCTTCATGGCGTGACCAGAGCAGAGTAGTATTTTCGGCCACGGACGCAAAATACCTCTTCCAGAAATTGACCGGTTGAATGTACACGCCATAGGTGCAGTCATTGACGCGCGCTCTCGTGATTTCAGCGGGAACGCACAAGGCACTCGAGCAACCTTCTCCGGCACGACGCATAGTGCTCACGGTCCGAGATGTGCGCATGGCCAGTAGCAAGACGATAGCATCGACAAACTCTATCGCTCGCTTTATATATCTTACAATTGCGTTGCACTTATTCGGGATGCGCACGCTCGGAATAGCGAGGATGTGACGGGGCCTTTGTGTTCGTTGTGTTTGTTGTATTTCCAAGATATGCTAAAAGATAAAACATTTCTTGCTGTTTTCCTAAAATGGAGAGGATTTTAATCAGTGGTTCATGGTTACAGCCGTAGACAGGTTGTTCTTCCTTGTCCTAATTACCTTCAAGGTGAAGCACTTGTAGAAATAGAGAACACAAGTGGATTTCTGATGACTAATAACGTTTTACGCATAGTAATATAAAAAATAATATTTTACTCAAGTACCCACGTACCTCAAGTACCTCAAGTACCACGTTACTCAAGTACCCACGTACTTCTGAGTCGGTACACTATAGCCAGGCATGTCCGCCGCGCCATAAAACCCTAACTAATGCGTGTTCGTCGAAGGTCCACTTTCAGTGGAATCGAAGAATTTTCATCGTTGCACTGACTGTTCTGTGAAAAATGTGGGATCTTTAGTTAGCCGTTCTCACGCCACTGTAGGAGGTCTATTGTGTCTGGAGTCATATCCCAATAGCATTTCCTTAATTTTATTTTTTTTTGTTTCGACGGTGCTGTCTAATCAACAGACAGTGGCTGAAAGTGGCGCCTCATATTTCGTCACTGAAAGGTATACACTCGTAAACTATCGATCATCTTTGACCGCCTGATGAGTGGTTCCGCCTTGCGCCTGGATACGTGAGGCTTTTGGGCACAGGCAACCTGGCGTTTCATCCATTACAAGCGCTCTTCGAGATC
This sequence comes from Dermacentor silvarum, assembly GCF_013339745.2. Lineage (NCBI taxonomy): Eukaryota > Metazoa > Arthropoda > Arachnida > Ixodida > Ixodidae > Dermacentor > Dermacentor silvarum. The sequence goes on from NC_051157.2 coordinate 12,197,128, forward strand.
TCGACGAGATGTCGCCGCGATGTTTGCACCGGTGCAGTGGGAAAGTCGGTTGGTCGAGCCATGTAAAACCTAGCAGATGACGGCGAAAGAAAAAAGAAAGAAAATGTAAAAAAAAATAGGCAGAGATAGACAACCGTGGAGACAAGGTGGAATAGTCGGACGAACTGAACGATTAAAAAAAATGCAAGGAAGCTTGCCAAGGGGAACGCGAAAACTGTGGCGAATGACAACAACGGACGATTCTTATCTCTCAAGTTGCGCCGGCTCGCCCCTGAAGAAACTATCATTTACAAGGGGGCATTTAAACGATAGTATATATATATATATATATATATATATATATATATATATATGCAAGAAACGAAAAACCCAACGCTGAGGAAATCGGGGTGGAGTTGGGGTGGCGCAGTGTTTGCCATAGAGCGGTGCAGGTAGCATGCCTTTCTTCTTTTTCTGCATTTAAATGCGCATACAAATGCCGCCTACCCCCCATCCCCTCCCCACCTCCGGAGGGGGGGGGGGGGGGTACCTAAAGTTGGGGGCAGGCAGAAGCATTCGCAGCACCCGATTACCGGCTCCGTTTGCAGAAGCAGGCTGCCTGGAATGTCGACGACGCTCTGTGCCCCGAGAGAAAGTAGGTCAGTCGTCTCGGGATTACGAAGGAGATGATGATGATGATAATAATGATGACCATGACGACGCTTCTTACGTTCGGAGCGTCCGGGCAGCGAGCGCGATTACATCGGTGTGCGCTCGGGGGCACGTTGTTTGTCGGACGCCCTCCTCTCAAGCCTTACTTGTGTTTCTTCCTTCCGCTTGGGCCTCGCCGAAGCCAGTGTGCTTCCACCCGTGCTTCCATTGCGAGCTAAGAAGACTCGGTGGTGAAAGTGTTTCTTCCTACGGGCAGTTTTCTTTCGCCTGCGGCTCCGAGCCTTCTCGGCGTTTTCCACGCTCGTTTGAGCCCATGTTGCGCTTGCGGCTGCATTGTTTCTCTGCCACGGCAGCAGCTTGCGAAGATGATTGCGGAGAGTGGTGTTGAGAGCGTTTATTGCATGAGCCGCGCCACACTGATCGCTACTATAGTGCCAGCGGTAAACACGGGTTTCGTTTCGAGCGCAGTATATAGCACCCTAAGGCGGGAATTTGCCTTATATGCGATTGGCCGGGCCTCGACGTGTTGTCTTCGAGTCGCCTCTTATCGGCCGGCTGCGAAGGTGTTATAGGTAGTGTGGACGCTTTGAATGCGAGATAATTGGCCTGATCTTTGCCCCAGCCCTACGCGAGAAGCAGTAAGATAAGCAGGTTCGTTCCTCGAGTGCCTTCGGGTATATACAGGTGCGAACGTGTCTCTATTTGCTGCCTTAACAACAGAAGAAGAAGAAAACGCTTGCCTACTGGCCGATGTTGTTCTCTGATAATTTGTTATATGTCGCCGGTGTACGGAGCACATATGGCACACTGCCTTGTATCGTCTGGTTCCGCGTATAAGTATATATATAGCGGTGTTATTATTACAGCAAAATGTCGATAAGAGAACGGTCGATACGAATTTCCGCATTGCGAGACTGATATTGAGGTCGTGGCTGGCTTGTATTACATTATAAAGAAGAAGGCGCGGCACTAAAGGAGGTTTGTTCAGTGCTGGCACCTGGAATGATCTTCGAGATGGACGGTGACAGAATCAGCGCTCTGAAGAATAAAAAGAGTTTTCCGCTTCATTCTCACCGTGGAGATTCCTTTATTCAACAGCTTGTGCCTTGTTCATATAGAGTACCTTTATGGGGCATTACGAAACGCGCAGTATAGACACGGATCTTTTGTGCGAGTCACCGAGGTGCCGATTAGTGCCGAGTTAACGGACAGTTTGAGTAGTCCGTATTCAGCTTCATGGCGTGCTTAGCGCAATAGCGAAAGAGTGCATAACAGAACAGCGAAAAGGAAAGCTGAAGACGTGACGTCATGGATGCGGTAACGTCGCTGCCATTTTTTGGCGTTCTGTAATTGCAAGATAATTCACACAATCACATAATAAACAATCACATTAAGAAGTAACAGACAGGGCTTAGTTAATCAGCATACATTGTGTAATTATGGCATTACCTAGGGCATGAGTTTTCTCTAATGGTATAATGGTACAGATGTGTGTCCTGTTGCAGAGTGTTATTCAGTGTGGCGGATAGAGAGAGACAGAGAAAGAAAAAAACAAAACAAAAGAGAGCTATCGTATTATCATTTCTGTTTGCCAGCGCCCATTCCATGCCTGACTACTACTTTCCCCTACACTGTGTGCCGCAGAGCTACCTTTGTTTACGCACATGCCATCACTTAGTGTTCTGCGTGGCTTCCGTATAGATAGCCTGATAGCACGGCCGCGCCTATCGTAGTGAAAGCCACCCGCTTACGGACCGCATTCACCGTTCGTGATACTGTAGAAAGCAGCAGCTTTTTGTTGCTTTCACCATAAATAAATTCTAAGATCGGCTTTCGCTCTGCCTCGCCTCATTTCAGAGTATGAATGATCATTGATATATTATCTTTTTTTTTTCTTCATGTAAGCTGCTAGTCCCAACAACTGATGCGGTAAGCTTCATGACAGTCGAGGGTTGAAGGTGACTAGCCTACATAATGCGCCCAAGGTATAAAGAGGAGCAGACGACACTTTGTCTCAATGTGTTGCGTTGTACGGCTTTGTGGCATTGCATCGTGCACTCACCAGCCCCGGGTCAACACTCTGGTTTAGTCATGACGCTGCCTTGATTGCGCAGCAGGCAACGAACGTTAGTTGCACGTTAGCGCTTTGCGTCCATCTGGTTGCCTTGTCCCGTGTCAACGCCTTTTTCACGACATGGCGCCGCAGTCTCTGAGCGGCACGCAACGCTTCACTAAACGCTAATTCTCCGAATGAATGTGGTTGGGGGCGCCCGTAGTCACACTTCACGTGCCTCCATGCATACGCAGAAAACGCTATACTGAATATGTTTATCTCTGATCAGTAACAGGTGTGACTGTTAAGAGCGGTGTACAAAAAGTGGTGTCAAATAGGGAAATTGTTCACTCCGTATCGGTGGTATTAGTCCATATATGGAGTCATATCAACATTTCTTTATTGGCAGCATAGATTCGCTGCTTCTTCTTGTTTCTGATAAAATTGCAAGCACACAAAAAGTTTTTTTTTTTTTTGTAATGAGCGTGCGTGGCCTGGAATTCACTGGGACGCGCGAACACGAGAAAATAACAGAAATTTTCCCTTATCGCTTCGCGGCGGTCGAGTTCCGTGTCCTCCTTATCATTACACGCGCAAGGCCATGCTTCGCTTGTGGTTTATAACACACAAAGTTGCGGCCGGAGTGAAGTGTTATCGCGTGGCGAGGCATAATTTCCAGCAATCGGATAATTTTTCCGCGCCTTTGGGCAACGCTTCGAAAATGCTATAGAGTTCGATTTTCAGACTAAGGACCGAATTGGAACTATATGACCAATTCGCCTTCGTCAGTCGCGACTATATATATAGTCGCGACTGACGTCTCGTAAGAGAGACCGGAGCGAAAACAGCAGCCGAGTGCCGCTAAATCTTATCTCGCCAAAAGCCACAAGTCGCTCCTTTCGAGGACGGTATCCGAAAAGGAATGCCACCGCGATAAGCTGCAGTCTGGCTGGAGGCATACGCTCGGACGGAGCAGCCCCACGTTGTGGCTTCACGACGCGCAAATGTAAGCTCCGAGAACGCTTCTATTTGGCTATTTTCCTTGCTATAGAGTGATCAGTAAGTGACTGAGGGCATTTGGCGTTTATTGCGTGAGGCTTATAGAGTACGACATGGAGGCTGTTTATAGTGCGACAAGCGAGTAAATTTGTTTACTTTGCAAACGCAACGACGTGCCAGTTCTGTTTCTATTGTTTTGTTTGTGACACCGCGCGGGCAAAATGTCGGGGTGGTGAGTCTGCTTTCGTCGAGCTGTTATATTAATCTGCACTATAGACTGACTACACTACAGGCTTTTTCTTTTTTTCCCTTGCTCCTAGAATCCCAATCGGGCCAGTATCACGCAACTGGAGTACTAATTCAATATGCAGTTACCTCTGGGTTCTTTTATATTATAGATATTCTTGGTGCCGTTGCTCCTACCTGATCATAACCTTCGATTGTTCTACGAAGGCTTCCACGACACAGAGATGTTTGCTACGCTGTCGTCGTGCGCGTGTTGCTACCTGTATTGCTCTGGCGTTTGTGGCTGCGCCATAAACACATAATTCATCATCGTCTGCCCGTTTTAGTTCCGCGCCATGTGCATGTCTTCTGACCGATTAACTCTCTGTACTTATGACTGCCACGCCATGTATGAAGCCTTTCTACAATTTATGGTTGTTCGGCACCGACTTTCAACAGCTCGCCATAAATAAATATAAAGGGACTGAAACTTGTCTTATCGCAAGCTTGCTGCTGGCTGCAGCTGCTGCTCTTACAATCTTGAGGGTAGAAAAGGCAGGAAGAACCTATACGCGTACATCGCAGTTTCCTCGCAAGTGCGACGTAAATAAAGAGTAGTAAAATAGCGACATCCGAGGTAAAAAATAAATAAATAAAATAAATAAATAAAGCGTAAGCATTTTCATACCTTCGGATTGAGCACCTTTTGGAACGTACTTTGTATTATGGCACGAACTTTTCCTGCCTGCCGTTTCGTTCTTACCCGATGATATTTTACTGGCTGACGTTTCCTTGATCGACTACCTCAACGCACGGTGAAGTAGACAATGCCTGCAGCTTTTAAGAGCCATCGAAATTTAACTAATTTGCATACGTGAGCATCGTGCTGCGATTATTGCCGTTTTCAGTGACTGAAATGTACAAAGATCTCGAGACTCTCTCATGTAATTCAAGCGCATGCTGGTAAATAAACAAGCGCAGTTGTCTTCTTCCAGACCTGCACAGAGGAAGTTTCAAATACTCTGAAGTTGCGGGCGCGCATCTCTGTATTGTTATTCACCCGCGTCCGTATTCTCAATCACTTTGCGGGAGATCACCTTCAGCCTGCGTTCATTTGCTAACGAAGGGGAAATAGAGGTAACGAAAAGAATGGTGCTTATCCTATCAACGTTATTTTAACGTCGTCAAGCTCTTATCGGTAATATGCAAGTCCGTATCTCCCCTGAAGTGTCACGCTGTACATGACACGCAACCGTGAGATTAGCTCCGAAAGTTCGAGATGGAGAAGATATGGCCCGGAGGCCGCACGATTCAATGTTCCCAATTTATGACGACCCCATTTGTGTTCTTAATGCACCCTAAAATCACAGCGTGCGGGCTTTCCTATATTTCACCTTCATCAAGGGAGAAAGGGTGTGCAGAAAGACAGGAAAGTTAGCCAGATGCAATTCTTGTTAGCTACCCTGCACGGGAACTAGTGGTAAGGAGCTATTAAGAGAAGAGGGACGCAAACGTAATAAACCGCGTACACAATCCTGGGCTACCAACATCGCATCAGGCAGCGTTCTATTATGTAGGTACGTGTGGTCCTTGATAGACCGTACAATCGCATTGTACCAGAACAAAAAGCACGAGACAAGTACTCCCTACTGCAGATAAGGTTATATACCTACGTTGGTGAAGATTCCTGAGGTGCGGTGCACCTCCATTTAAATTCGGCAGCTAAGGGCGGGACTGGAATTCGTGGTCCCCCATTCAGTTACAGAACGCCATAGCCGCCGCGCCGCAGCTATAGGAAGCGTATATGACAGCGCTGGGTCACGTTCCATTCTCTGAGGATCGCGCACGCGCGGCTTATCGAATTCTCCGTGCAATCAGCACGGAGTAACGCGAGTAAGTGCGCCTCGGATGTACGCGTGGGTTGAGGCACGAAGTTGCTCGCGTTCCGCTACGTGTCTCGCCGCTCGACCGTGCGCGTTGTTTCGCCGCCGCTCCCGGCCTCGCAAATGCGCTTTCGCGAATCGCGTGGGTTGCGATCGCTTTCTGACGCCGTCTGACGTCAAAATGCGGCGGTGAGATCGATGACCGACTAATGAGAACCAGCATTCCGGTGGCCCGAGATTTCACCACCGCAGAGTCGTTTCTCGTTAATTAACCTCCAGCGCTGTGCCTGCACCCTTGGTATTAAGCGCGCTTGGCGGCCTTTCGGTTAGGCCTTCTGTCGTGACACGCTGTATGCGTTGGTTCTCGAAAGGTCGCCGAATTAAGTATCCTTGTTAAAGGGTCAATCATTGAGAAGGAGAGCACCACGTGGGAAAGCTGAGTGCTGTTGACTACCCCTTCTGTCCGCAGCAGTTCAGCTGACTGTCCCCCTATAGAAGGTATTATATGTGGTGGGAGTGGCAAAGCATGATTCTCTCTTCCGATCCTGAGCAAATACCATTTTGGTTTCAGAACATATGCGCACGAACCTTTTACCGGCTCCTCCAAATAAAAATGTGGGATCTGGACCGCGCCAAACATTATTTGCTCGTGTACACGTCGCCCGCAGTATGAGCTCAAGGTTTCTACTGATTTCTTCCATGTGCCGATTTCCTTGCTATGTAGACGCTTTTTATCGCTTAGCTGTTAGGCCAGTGCATACCCGACGCTGGCAAAATATATCACATAAGCTAGTGCTGAAGTTTAAAACCTGGCGGAGGCACCCGTCTTTCGTTTCCGTGTCTTTTGTGGCCAAGCTTCCTCTTCCGTTAAGAACGAACCATTCGCTGTGCCAGCACCGCTCAACCTGTAAACTATTGTTCAGAATAGTTTAATGCTTCTCTTTCGTGCCTCTTTAAGGTTATGTGTGCAAGACCAGACTGACAATTTCCAGAAGCCCATAACCGGCCGCCTTCGTTATACCGAGGTCCATCCACACGGTCGTTCTTTCTTAGCTTTCCCCCCGTCTCCGCTCGTGTTCGCGGCCTATGCTTCTCCCGCAGCTTGTTTGCTTAGCTCGGGCTGTTCACCTCGCTGCGGACCACCGGTCGCTTTCTGGTGCACCGCTGTTTCAGCTGCTTCGCCTTCGGGCTGCCCTTTTAGACTAAACATCGCGGCGCATTTCTCTTTCGCATTCCTCGCATCTCTCGCTTCTCCCTGTCTGTCTCGTTCGGCCCTTTTTCTTTCTCTCGGCGCTGACTAGCTGTTTCCGCGCCATAAAAACTGTGCCTGTGTGGACCGGCGTGCTACCGCGAAGCAGCAAAGAACGCTTACCGCTGGTTTCGCTCGCCGAAGAAGCAGCGCGGCCAGTGTGCAACAAGCCACGAGACGCATGGACGGCGCAGGAATACTGCTGTGGTGTATACATCCATCCGTGCTCGGCGAGCGTGTACTCTCGAGTGTGTGCTGTGCTGTCTGTATCGGATGCCTTTGGACGTTACTTGTGCAAGATGCTCAGCGTTCGGAGGGCAAGCGAGCCAGCTGAGACAGCGGTATGTATGCGACAGCACTTCCCGAGGCGGTTGCGGGCGCGGAATTTGTTTTCCGTACAACGTTCTCGCCGTGCTTGTTTCGTATTTTACTAGCCCGAATTTTGGTTACAGCGCGCTTCATAACATCACGCGATTAAGGTCGGGATTATTACCATTTATTTTTCTTCTCGTGCTTCGTCAGTGATCTGAACGGTGCTCCGCGCCTACATTATCAGCAGGATCAACCTCTCGTGGAGACGGTGGATGATTACGAAGGAATGGAAACCGAGCGATATTAATCATTACATTGTATTGGCTCAGTGCTCCTATTTGCAAAACTCCTCCTATACTCAAATGCCGTCGCCGATTGGCCGTCATCCCCGCTGTGAAGGCCTCTTTATTGCGTCGATCGCGATAACGAAAACACTCAAACGCTTGCTACTGAGGGAATGCGATTGCACCAGAGAAGTTTTGTGAATACGTGCTCTGATAATCACGAGTCCTGCGTGCTTACTAAAGGAACCACGGCATAAGACACATGTAGCGATCTATTGGGCTTGCAAGAAGCAAGTTCTGCTCTGAACTTACTTTAGAACGAGACAATGGTGCGTGGGGTGGTTCTCGCCGCGTCATGGATACGTGCATGGGCTTAAACATAAAGATAATGCTTTGTTGCATTTTATTGTTTCACTGTATATTAGGGCCACATCGATATTTGCTATGTATTCATATCAAGCGCAGCATGCATATACTTTTCACCCCCTAGTCGCGTTCCAACTCATATAAAGCCGCAGCATTTAGTTTGATAGCCATTGCCACTATCTGATCTCCATCCTTGTTTAACAGGTGATAATAAAACGGAAGCCTTTGCGCTTGGCTTGGATGTCTGCACACGGTGACAAGATTTATGTCTTTTTTGGATCACTTGCTTTGGCAGCGAGCTGAAAGCCGTTGATTTCCTTCTTTCTCCTTTAGTTGAAGTTTCACGTCTGAGCACGCGTACGCAATTTTAACGCTTGCACGATAGCTGTTACCCGCGTGACCTAAGTCTTTTTGCGTAAGGACAAACGGAAAGAAAGAAACAGGCGTTCAGCCTCACCGCAAATGCCTCAAAGTGACGAACAGCGTATTCATGCATATCGACTCTATGGTTCGTCCTGTAACTTCGCCGGGGAGTGCGCGGAGAATAAACCATAAAGGCAACGGCTGTTAAAAGGAAAAACAGAGATAAAAGACTTCCCTGTATGTAATTCAGCAGGCGATGCGGAGCTGCATTCTAAGTAGAACCTTTCTTTCTTTCTTTCTTTCTTTCTTTCTTTCTTTCTTTCTTTCTTTCTTTCTTTCTTTCTTTCTTTCTTTCTTTCTTTGGAAATCTTCCTCTTCAAGTTTCTTCTGGCTCTTTCTCTCGTTGTACCTTGCCGAATGCCCCGTTTGCCGATACTGCAGTGGCGATGCCAGTGGCAACAGAGTTTTTCGTCTGTGGGCCATGTTTTTCGGATAGCTACAACGAGACGGGTTTCTCGAATTCAAAAGCGGACATGAGTCGGTTTAGGTCTCTTTGAAAACGGACTTCCGCAAAGCTCTTAGATATCTACCAGAGCAACGATTAATACGCTCTTCCACACTCCCGACCTCCGCCTCCTTCATCAGGGCCGCGCTCTGCCATGCTTTTAGGTATCCCACACTTGCGATAGAGTATGCCGATAGTCCTTCATTATTTATCATTACGGAATAAATACCGGTGCTATGTGCCGCGAACTTCTTCACGTGTCGCATCCTCGCTACTTATTCATGTGATGCATCTTCATTTTTTGTCGTCTGATAAGCTGTATTCAGAACCTTCTCACTATTGCCTAAATGTCCGCACGATTTGTGTCAATAGAAAAAAAAAGAAAGAATAATAATATCAGAGAAAAACAGTGTAATTCCGGTTGATAGATTTCTGCGTCGAGAATGAAGCAAGGGAGCAGTTGGCACTTTTCAACAAGCGAAGTTGAATATTGCCTTGCCTTGCGAGAGAATCCCATACCGGGCGATGGCATGACCCTCCAAATGTCTTCTCCCCTTGCCAAATCGGCGCCAGAAAAAAAACGGCATGACGTTGCCGGCGCCATGCGAGTTCGCCTTGTTTGCGGAGCTGCACGAGGAGGAGGACACGGCATCGGTATTTAGCTGGAAAAGTGAAATAGAAAGCGCTGCTCGGTGACGCAGGGCCAACTCCGGCTATCAGAACCTCGGCGTCGTCAGACAGCACGAGGGGGCCGAGGCGCCGACTCGCGATTGCGCTCCGCGTTCTCGGCTCTGGCTTTTTCATCTGCAGCGTCCTTGTTCAGTGTTTAACCCCTCGACCGTTTCTCTCTTCGCTGCCGAGGGTGCGGGGGAGCGCTTGCTCATCCGCACTCGACTCGCCCGCTGCGGTCTCTCCCGCTCACCGCGGACGCACGCCCTGCCTGCAGCAGCGCCTTCTCTTCTCGTGGGTCCCGTTGCGGGCGCATGGGACGCCGGCACTCGGCTCTGCTCTTCTTCGGAGGCTGTCCTCTCCTAAACCGGGGAAAACCCCGCTGGGCTCTCTCGTCCACGAACCTGTGGTGGTCTTTTGCACGCGTCGCGCTGCGAGAGCGCAGGGCCATCGTCACTGCTGCACCTGTTGCTCTAGATGTTTACAATCGCCCGCCGGTGACGCATGGTCGTCGGTATCAGCAGCGGCTGCGGAAGGCGGGAGCTTCGTATTTGCCTGTGGATGGACGGTACTCGTAACTAGCGAGTGTCAGTGTCGTCGTGTGTTTGTGTGTAACGTCGGCTCGAAAGTGGTGGAGCGAAAGGGAAGCGCCGAGGACATTCTCGCACAGATCCACGACGTCTGATACATCACGTATTTGTTGTCAGTGAGCGGCCTTTGCTTTGTTCCGCGTGTTAAGCGGCGTGCTGACGCGGTCGTCGTCGGAGGGCGAAAACCACCTGACTGTCTGTCTGGATACGCAAATACGAGTCGGGTGATTCGTTTGAAGGTAAGAGGAGACTGTCGTCTGATCTCCCTGTTCTCTTTTTTTCTTTTTGTCTCGGCGTTCTTTGTACTGTTCGTTTGGATTGTCTGCGTGCGAGCGGAGAACACGGGCAAATTTAGCACGTGTCACGCAGAAATGAAAGGCACCCGTCTAAGCACACGTGGTACCTGAAGGATGCAATACTGGAATTATCCGAACACGTTTGATTAAATTAAGTATGCATGGAGCACACAATTCGATTTGAAATGGATGTTGTTAAAATGATTCTAATTTTGAAATGTTTTTCGCGTGTTTCCATGACTGTAACTGACGAATTTCGTTCTCTGTTGCTCGAATTGTGGAATAGTTCCGAAATACGACGTTTCGCTCACATTTCTCTGCGCTAGTGATTCAGCTTCTTCGAGTGCGGTGACCCCCGTCTCTCCTTCTTTCTCTCCCTATACTGCTGCACGAAATACGGTTTCACGCGCACCTTTCCCTACTCTAGCCGTGATTCTACACCGTCAGGCGTATAGCGACCATTGTTACAAGATCTGTTTTGATTTCGTCGCACGGAATATGCTTTCACGTGCGTTGCTGCTGGGTGTGCGTGGTTCAACTTCTCCGAATTTAGTAGTCATTGTGTTGCACTTACCTGACTGTTATTTGCGCGGTGCCTGATTTCAGGTGCGTTTCTGTATACGGGGCAACGATTGAGTTGCGTCCGTCCTTTATATGCGCCGGCTTTTGACTCGCGCTTCGGGACATTGGCGAGTCTGGCGCAGAAGTCGCACGCACCGCGTTGCGTTGCGGGGCGTCCACTGAGGCGTGCCGCGAGCTTCACGCAACGCCGCGGCGGCCTGTCACGCCGCGGCCGGACGTCTTTGTTGACGCTGCAGAGGTTCTCGAACGCGCTGGCTGTGTTTTCACGCGGCGACGCCCAAGAGCACGGCGCAATCTGGTGCGCACAGGGATCTGAAGGCGGCGCAAAGTTCAGTAGCGCACTGGAATTTGTCTCCGTAGCAATCGAAAGTGCTTGCCCAAAATGAGGTTCATCGGGGCAGCCATCAAGTTTACTCCAAAAATTACTAGAGACAACTGTGGCGTTCCGACTGCTCAGCTGCCACCGGAATGATGGGTAATACTTGGATTTGTGTATATTTTTGTGCTTGCGGTTTCAAACGTTATTGCGACTTTATTTATTACGCTTTGACTGCGTTTACTGGGCTACATTTCTAAGCAATTATTTTTTCCCTAAGCCTATCAATGCGAAAAGGCACATGCATAATTATTGTGGATTGTGGCACATATAACGCAATATTATGTTGAAAATGATGAATTTGGAAAGTCGGAAAAGCCGTTCGAAGCCAGAAGGGCGGAGTTTAGACAAATCAATGTAAATATGCCTGGCATCATTCCCGTGCTAGCTGAACCGCCGGCATTCCGCTCCCGTAGGACACTTCACTAGTAAAAATTGTAGGACACTCTATGGCACACTGCAATGGCGCTCTGCAGGAGGCGAAAATGTTCCTCGCCGAAAGAGCTTCGTAGGGGCTGTGTCGTAGCTTTGCGGACGGCCTGCGGATAGCAGGGCAGGGTCTGGGTGCGCACGCGTTCTGCATGAGTCATCCTCCGGTGGCCTGACGCGCCTTCTCGCCATCGACCGACCACCGCCAGCGAAAAGAACCGGCTTCTAGTTTTGCTTTTTGTCTTTTGTTTGTTTCCATTCTGCTCTTCTGCAGGTATAGTCCTGTAGTGTTTGTTTATGCGCGCTGTTCTCTCAGCCCACTTATATCCCGGTAGCCGGATGGCGTCATCATGTTGTCGTTGCTGCAGCTGCGCTCCATATGATACGATGCAGACACGTTTGCAAACATTTTCCAGTCGGTGAGTGGGCCAGCGACTGTGCGAAGAACGGGAATCTGGAGGGCAAAACATTACTCCTTACCTTATTAAGAAATTAGGCCACAGTTACAGGATGAGTAAGGCGCCGATGTATTTATAAGGAAGCACAATCTTGCTCCTTAATTACCTGCTTGCGAAATCTTACTTTATAGAATGCTCCAGCTAGGGTCTACAGATGAGGAAGTGACAAGCTTTCGAAATACAATGAGGGGGATCTGGGGGAGAACTATACGAGGCTAAACCTTGAAACGTTATTATCAAGCTGATGAAGGGTCGTCTACGCTTAGCGTCACATTACCACGTACCACGCACGACTCTTGCAATGACGCCTGGTGCAAACTTTCCTGCTTATCTTCCGTGTTGAACCTGTACGTGTTTCCCACGTTCAGGTTAACCAATTTTTTTTCCCTCGCAATATTTGCACCAGTCTTCTGCATCTGTAGCCCGAAGTTTCACGCAGTCGGCACTGCAATGGATGCAGTTCGCTGTTATGCACAGGAACGCTTTAAACGAGAATCATCTATCGTGACATTATCGAGGGAACCCTTACTTTCCATGAGGCTGCCTATTGATTCCAGTAATTATGATACCGATCTTACGTTATGACCTAAAGCAACGATGAAAGAAAGTTAGCAGTAACAATGACGCCGCAAATATATATTTACGTTATAAGTATCAGCAGACCTTGATACCTGGCATTAGCGCCGCCTTTACTGACTTCTCGTCGCATGAAATCAATAAATGGAAAATGATATGCATAGAACAGATCGCACGCACTGACTAAGGAACATGATACGATTCCTAAAGAACCATATACCGAAGTCGGCTTCGGAATGCAATGTCACTTTCGGCCTTTTCTCTCTTCTTCCGTGACGAGAGGCGCATAGCTTCCTCAGCTGTCCTCAATGCGAGACAGTTGCTTCATTGCACGTGTACCCTCCCCTTCCTTCTCTGAGAATCTACCCAGAAGTCGTGAATTTACCAACTCCATTTCTGAAGTCGTGCGATGTATACTCGCACAAAAACCTCTTTTTATTCTCTCTTTCTTTCTGCCCTTCTTTACGATGTACCACGGCAGCGCAATGTACACATCTTATCCGCATTCCGTCTCGCTGCTGCTGCAGCTTCCAAAGCTGTCGCTTGTCCCGGGAAAAGCAGCGTATATTATTCTTATGTGCGCCCATACCAGCGCCGCCATCGGCGCTGCAAGGTCGGCATTCCTGGCCGTATCGTGCGGTATCTCTCACTCGGCGCCGGCGCGCTCCGACGCCTCGGCCGACGCCGGACGCGTGCTCCGTGGAGCACAAGCGGAGCCCTTTGTGCGCCTCCCGAGAGCCTCGGATTCATCGGGTGTCGCCGTGTAACACAAACAGCGCCACGAGTTTCGGGTGTCGACCTATGCGCTCGCCGTTCGTGGGGGCCTGCGTTCTGTCGCTTCCGCAATGTGGCCAGTTCGGAGCCTTCCAACTTCCCTCTTTCCCCCCTTTCTATCTTGTCCGCTACATTTTTTTTTTCTGTCTGTAGCTGCGCCTTTGCTGAATAATACAGTGCAGCATTATAAAAGCTATGCAGCCGATGTAAGCTATCCACCACCTATTCGGGGCAATTGCCAAGTGACCTGTCCGATATATAGGCTATAGACCAAATGGCCGCACTCTGTCAAATTGGTCACAATTCATTGCAACGGAAGCTCGGCAACAATGAATCAACAAAATAAGTCTTGAAGTAATTTCTCGCTTGAAAAGCTTTGTTAAACTCATCCATACTCAGTTCCATACCTAACTCAGTCACTGGCCTGTACGAGAGCGTCTAAGTGCGTGGTGCTGTCCGAGCTTGCACGCATTCACTGCATCTATGTTTCTCTCATCTTTGCATTCCTATCTTCCCACCCCCATTGTAGGGTAGCCAACCGGACTCTTTTCTGGTTAACATCTCTGCGTCCTCTCTATGATTAACAGGCGGCAGTGCTAGGTTCCACTACACTGCACGGTATAGACGGGATAAGAAGGGAGGTCGGTTGATAGATGCAAGCCAGCCGCTTTTAGCCGCCGCCATAGGAATGCGCTCGGAATGCTCACCCCTGACGGGATGTTCCCGTGCTGTCACGCGATACGCCGTCGCGTGTGCCCCTCTTCGGACCGGGTTTCGCTATGAGGCGCGTGTGCGTGCTGAGGGAGCTCAGGAAGTTCGAAACCAGGGGCGTGAAAAAGTCGCGGTTGTGACGTTTATTCGCACGCAGCCACTGCGATGAGCGTAGAAGAAGATTGGTTTCGTGCGATGCAAGAACTGATAATCCGTAACACTATTTGTTAATTCAGAAGAATGTCAAGGCGAATGCTGGGCCGTTCTGTTTTCAACATATCTCGGAAGCACCTATAGTTGACACGAAACTTGCGGGTAGCAGGACTTTTTTCTTTTGCCTCCCCGAAGGGCACTGTAAAAATAAGATTGCTTTTGCGGGCATTGGTCAGCGAAAGAAACAAAGGAAGAAAGAAAACATTAAAGGAAAGAAACCGCGCAGAGATCACAGCATAGTTCCGTATAGATAGATTTTTAGTTTTTCTTTAAACTGCGTGAGTCCACGAAGCAGTCATCTACATTCTTCATTCAGCTACCTCAGAATACATGAAGGCTAATAGCTGTTCAAAGCTTTCGGCCTGTCATGTGAGAGAAAAAGATAAAGAACTTTCAAAACGCTTTGGAACGATCAAGTAAAAAAGAAATAATGAAGATCTCATGCACTCATGATCTCATGATCAGTTTTACCCGGCTACGCCTTTCTCCTTTGCAGATGAAGTCAATATTGATTTGATTTTACAAGAGCGTTTCAACTGTCTCAAAGCGCTAGTTACCGCGAGCGAAGGATGGTGAAGCTATGGATTAAGCTTGCGTTAGAAGCCTGCTGCCTAATGATTAGAACATCGGGCTATAGCACCTGGGGCCCTTGGTTCAAATCTCACCGTCGGACACGTAATGTTTTTTTTTTTTTTATTATTGAGCGACAGCTTGTGTTAAAAGCCCGGTTGAGCCTATACTTGGCCACGAACGTAAGAAACCCATGACATACCCAGGGTACGTAGGCAAAAAAGAAAATACCTCTCTCAATCGTCCTGTTCCCTACGCACTTGTGGGCCCATTTAGAAGTTGCGGAGTCCCTGCCTCGAGAAACTGTCGCGCGCTAACGCGGAACTGGAGGCGCGGTGATTACGCGAGGTGAAAGAGCGAAGCCTGCGAAAAGGAACTCCGGCCGTTGCGCTGCGCGGCGCTCGTTTCGCTAGTGAGCGCTGTCCCCTTCATTGCGTCACCGGTCGCGGCCTTGGCCTCCCGTTTTCGCGAGCGCTGAATGCGCATTCGCCGCCGTCGGAGGCACTGAAGGCGCACGCGACTGTGTTTGCTCATAAGGGCGCACACTTCGTCGCAGTATAGAACCGAAAGCGTTGTCTCGTCCAGCTGACTCACTTTTGTGACATGTCAGGGTGACAGTATATATATGTACGCAGCCATCTGTGACATTACACACTTGCGCGTACACGTGTGTTTGTGACAGCAGTGGCCTCTTCCAGCACGACAGTTGACACGCGTCAGGTTATGCACTGCACACCCACAAGTGACAGTGCGTGTACGAATCCCTTAGTTGAATGTTTGGCTAGTTGATGCATTTGTTGTGACGAATGTATGTGTCAGAAGAGGGCATACAAATTTTAGAGAACGTTGCAGAAAATGACAATGCGGCCAAGGTTACGACGCTGCGCATCTGTGTGCGCGAGTGAGTGTGCCGGAAGAGATACAGGTTTTACAGCACACAGCAACGAATGACGTCATGGATACGACGGTGCTCATGTATGTGCGGCAATACACGGTAAAGTGCACCGTTAGCTCTTCCATGGCAGCGACACAGTTAATTCAAGTTTCCACTGAAAGATTTAGACCTTTACGATTCCTTCAGTCTTTGATATCACTTTTTTTCCTTGCTATGAATTACAATAAATTACAACCACTTTTATATGGTTAGCTCCTTGTTTGGCTTGCTTTTCTGTCGAGTCTGACGGTACACGTGCAAGTGTGGTGACCCACGAAGTGTACTTTTGCTTTATCATTTTTTTAATGCTCATGAGTGGCTCACAGGAGTTGCCATTTTCATTTAATTCCTTCCCTCGATTACCCGTGAACCAGTTTTTGTACAATACGAAAAAAGCGGGAGTCTTTACACTTGAAATTCGATAGCGCTGCATAGCTGACTCAACCTTTTGTGAGATAATTGCCTTACGCTACTCGCCGAAGTGAGGCAACACATGCATGCCCGTGCACGCTATATCTTTGGTCGGGGCATAGTTGCAGTGAAACTCGGCGACCGTGCGCATGCTACAAAATGCATAGAGTTATTTCACTTGGTGACTCCGTTTTCAAGT
This sequence comes from Dermacentor silvarum, assembly GCF_013339745.2. Classification (NCBI taxonomy): domain Eukaryota; kingdom Metazoa; phylum Arthropoda; class Arachnida; order Ixodida; family Ixodidae; genus Dermacentor; species Dermacentor silvarum. Next base: position 12,213,806 of record NC_051157.2, read on the forward strand.
GGTTTTGACAGTCCCCGGCAGTCCAAGCGCGCACCTTCCTATCGAATGTGGTACGGACACCACATGGACCGTGAAAAGCGATATCATTGAAACGAGCTTTAAAAGCCGGCTCCTTCCCAAGCTCAACGCAGCGTAAGCGATTTGGCTTTTGTAGCCGTAATCTACACTAGCTGAGCTGTCTGTGTCATTCCCTTCAAAGTTTTAAGCCAGCATTTATTTGCAGGTTCATTTATTATTCGATGAATTTCAAAAAAAAAAACATCGAGTCTTTTAATTTCGGAGGCGAGCACTCACATGCGAGCAGAGAATTTGGAAATTAGATCCTTTTGCATTAATTAGAAAGTGAACTAAGAAGGCTCAACTTACAATGTCTTCCTGAACAGCAATTCTAGCCTCGCTACAGGCGAGAAGAAAAAAAAAAAAAAAAGGGGGGGAAAGCACAGGAGTCCACAATGGAACGGAAGAGGAGTTAGAGGACAAAGGAAAATAACTATTTGAAAGCATATCATGGCCGCGTAGCCTCACAATTGGGGGCTAACAGTGGACTCAAAAGATCGTATCGCAAGGTTTTTCGCGGTTATAACTCCTTAAGGCAGGACGACAAATAAAAAAATAAAACACTAACACACAGCAGTCACTATCGACTATCCGTTGCATGCCGATCTGCAGGCATGCACACCGACGAACAAACCATACAACAAAAACGAGAACAAATGGATAAAATTTACTTATGGATGCAGTCCAGCACGTAGAGCAAGATAGTTACCAGAACATTTTCAGTGTATAGCGGCAATCACATGAGACGTATTTCCGGCGTATTTTGGGCGCTGTGTCGTCGAGTGCCAGGCTACTTGGCGCCACGCGATAACCACGCTATTATGGCTGAAGTACGTTCCACGGGCTGTATTTGCTAATTGGTGAACTCACCAAACGTATATCGGCCGCGTTTACAGCGTGGTCATCGTAAAGGTAAAGCGGGTGTGCGTCGAAAGTAGGGTCAAACTGCGTTCCATGTGGTTACCGCTTTACATTGTCGCCTTGTGCCTGTTACTTGCAAGGAGGTTTAAAATGAACTTGGTTACTTGCAACAGCGCGAAATGCTAGGTTATGTAGTCCGCGCTGAGGCACTGACGGTGCAGTGTAGCCATCACTACATCAACAAGGTGGCACCGCAGCATAGCGGCGCGACTGTCTTATCAACAAGTTGCCGCGCTTCCTATACGAAACCTTCCTCCGAGAATAAGTGTACGGCATGCGTCTGCGCACGCGTTTGGCTCGGTTTTTCCTGGGAGAAAGGAACGAGCATTGCGTCACGAAAGGACACAACGCTGTAACGCGCACCTTCTCCAACCTTGAATACTTCGAAAACCCCTGTAACGAGCCAGCAGCGCCTGCGACGCCAGTCACTTGGGATGGCTGTGTCACCGCGTGCATCATTTTCACCGCCGTCTCGACGGTTGCGTTGAGCGTTCCCTCGCTTCGGTTCCTCGCCCTCGGCGTCATGGCCGTTGCGCGCTTCGGCGCGTGTTGTGCTAGCGTCGTTTACGCCATCGGTCGAAACGGAAAACGACTCATTCGGCGTGCTCGGGCGTGCGACGCACTGCACGCATGCTGTGCGCGTGCAGTTGGAACCGAAAGTGAACGGTGCGCGCTGCTTCGTTCTCATTTCACCAACGAGCAAATGGTCGCGCCCGTAAACATTTGTTTGCCTGCTTGCTTGCTTGTTTTGTGAGCTTTAGAATTGACCGTACTGTACCACTTCCTTTCTCATCTTTGCTTGTAAGATTTGCATCGTCTGTGCACATTTATCTAGTCGGAGAAACAGAGTACCGCCGGGTGCCAATATCTTGAGCACAAACAACAACAGCGACGACGACGACGACGACGACGACGACGACGACGACGACGACGACGACCGACGACAACAACAACAACAACAACAACAACAACAACAACAACAACAACAACAACAACAACAACAACAACAATAACACTAATAATAACAACAATAACACTAATAATAACAATAACAACAATAACACTAATAATAATAACAACAACAATAACACTAATAACAATAACAACAACAATAACACTAATAACAATAACAACAACAGCACTAATAATAACAACAATAACAACAACAACACCACCAACAACAACAGCACTTATAATAACAACAGCAACAGCAACAATAACAATAATAACAATAATAAAAAAGGAATGTACTACGAGCCTATAGGCAACAGAGAAGAGCAGCTCGAGCTGCTAACGAAGATCTTCGTTAGCTTGGTCTGATGTATTTCTTCTAGACTGGTTAACGGAGAAAATGACGCGCAAGCTTTGCCTTTCTAACGTATACGTTAGATATGACGTCACGTATTTCAAGGTGTTTTTCTTTGTCTCGGAGGTTTTTTGCTGAAAAAAAGTTCTCAAAACTGAGTAGACCGCGTCTTTGCTTCCTTTCGAATGTGATGCAATACTTGCGTACCGACGGACTATTAACTGCACTCTCACTCTCCAACTACTAGATAGTCCAGCGAAAGCTTTTCTAACTTGCCAATGCTCCACTCATCATAAGGCTTCTCATATTCCAGAAGTGCAATTTGTCAATAGAGCTTAACGTTTCTCTGTAATATCCATTAAAGAGAAGAAAGTCGGGGCAGATCCTGAATTTACAGTTTTTCATTCGCGAGAATCGTCTCGTTGTCCGGCCGCCTTCCCGTATATTATGTTCGCCGTCACGTTTGGCTAACGCGTGCTTTCTGCGGGCCACCATGACGTGCAGATAACTTTGTCAGTGCGGGCCCAGGGCCCATGCCACTTGTTGCGTAGCGTTGAATGCACACTACAACGAGTGTATTTAATCGATATCATAATCACCTGCCACCTACCTCTCCCTGTATCTCCCACTTCCTCTTACCCCAGTGAGGAGTAGCAGGCTACAGACACGCTCTCCAGGCCGACCTCTCCACCCTTCTCTTCATTAAAATCTACTCGTTAATTGTAAATTAAAACGTACGGCATCTTCTATTGCTCGATTAATCGAATCGTACATTTCTGCGCGATGCATCATTTAGCACATCGTCGTTCTCTGCAGGGAAGAAGTGAAGGCCTGGCCGCGTAAATCTTTATATTTACATAAAGATGAACCTGCGTTTCGAGTAATGTCAGTTATTTTCATCCTTAAATTTAACTCAAAGTTGAAGTTATATCGGTCGGAATACTAAACGATATGTTTGCTCTAAGAGTACAAAAAAACACGGACTGGCCCCTTTTCAATCTTCTCAGTTTTACGACGTCAGCGCAGCCGCCATCCGTATGCGGCCGTAAAAAAAAATGTGTCGAACGTGCGCCAGCCGTAATGACAGCGCGCTAGGATTGAGCAATCACGTTGGCTTGTGCCATCACGCCTTTTCTTACAGCGTCGAGTTGCTGCGCGCACAGAGAAAGAGCGCGGGCGTAGCCCTGCTGCTTACGAGCGCACAGAAATGGATGGAGAAGAGATGGAGAGAGAGACTCTCTTTTCTTCTTCCTGAGATCGCGATCAGGTCACGCGAAACTACGTCCACGCGCAGCTTACGTTCCTCGCTGGCCGGGTCATTGCGCATGAGGACATTGCGCGCACGCGACCGTACAGTACATACACTCCGTGCTACAGACAAAAAAGGCTATGGGCACGAACTTTCTTTTAAGTGCTGCGTGTTTCGTAAAAATAAGTGCCCACAGAACCTCGTTTTCTTTCTCTTTATTTTGCTTCCCGAGAAAGGCAAGGCAGGCAGCGATAGGTTTATCGTTCGAATCTGCAAACAGTTCTCAGCGCGGGTTGTTGCTGCCGCTGCGTGCGACTTCGCGTTTCGGCCGACCGCCTTGCCTTCTCCTCTGCGCTGAGAAGGAAATGATGTTTCGAAACAGCGTGCGCTTTGCTTTCCGTCTCGCTTGCTCGGCGCAAGAAACCACCACGCAGCATCGCAGCAGCGAATTCGTATGAGCGAACAGAGAGAAAGTCGGCAAGGTGTTCACAACACACACGCGCGCGCTTGTAGCTTGTATCGACCGCGCGTATTTAGCCGCGGCCGAACGATCCCAGGCGAGTTTTTTTTTTTCCTTTCTTTCTTTTTTTTTTGTGTGTGTGTGGCACGCTGCGCGATGCTGCAGTGAGAATACCGTCTGCCATATAAATAAATACATAAAAATAAATAAAAGATAAAGCACAACAAATGACTGAAATGTACGAGAAGAAGGCGGAGGGGTCCCGTACCGCGGAAAACTTTTTCTCCTCTTCGCGCTGTGTGACCGATCTGGAATTCCGGCCGGCTCTGGCGTGGCCCTCGCGAGAGGAGGGTTGAGATGCCCCCGTCGTCGTCTGGGTCTTCTTCTTCCCGGGCATCTGCTGCTGTTTGGGAGGAGACCTACCCTCGCCCCCTTCCACCCCGGTCGGTCTCTCCGGTCAAGGTACTTCTTCAAGGTCGCTGCTCGGACGACCGACCGCAGCTCTTCTCCGGACGGAGACGTGGTGGTGGCTCCTTTATATTTCTCTCTCTGTACGTGCGCCGATTGCGTCTCGGGAGTTCATTCCTCGTTGTCCGTTTCAGCGCGTGCTCCGGCCGCCTTATCGAAGCCCTTATCGCGTCGTCAGCGAGTGTTGTCAGTGTTTCTCTGCGGGGTTGGTCCCGAAGGGGGCGCGCCGTCCGTTCCGCGAAGGGGGCGTGGACGCGGTCCTCACCTGGGGGCCAACAGAAATTGGCAACGACAAGTCGCCACGGGGGCTCTCTCCCTCGACCTGCCGTATTGGCTTGTCATAATAATACAGTGCAGTAGGATGGAAGCCGCAGCTGGCGTCGGCCAGCTGGGAAAGGAATTTCCGAAGCCGTTCGCTCTTCAGAACGAACCGTGAATAGCGGGCCCATACAGGGAAGCCGCCTACATTAAACTTCGGTAGATTCCTATATAAACCCTTGTCGAAGTTTAATGACGGGATATAAATCATGCTTGGCACTGTCTATGACAGTAAGGCATAGACATCCTACAGTACACCCTGCATCAATATGAAACGGAACATTTCATTTTTTTTTTTTTTTTTTGCGCTCAAACAGCCCTTCTTGATAGCTTGCAAGTCCGAGCCTGACACATTGCTGTTTGCTATTTAGCCAACCGCGCTCAGTTCTGGTTAACCTCCCTGCCTTTCTTTTATCTGTTTCCCTCTTTAGTTCTGGTGTTCAATATAAGGGAGATAGAGAGAGGTGACGAGAAAGAAAAAAAAAATTGAGAAGGCAGGGATGTTAACCACGTCTGGTTGGTCACCCTACGCCGGGCCAGGGGAATAGAAAGATGCAGTAAGATTGCGAATATGACAATCAGGCGCAATTTGACTCGGTGAAGACGAGGGGCACCCCGTGGACGGCATTATGAGTATCCCTTTTGAAACGGGGCAGCGACTGATGCCACCAAGCTACACGGAGCACCGCGTGGTGCCGGTGAGACGGCGACTGTACAGAGTTGGGAAAGGGGCCGGCGTCGCGTCTATTTGCATGGATGGCCTGATGCCGGTGGTTGGCGCGATAAATCCGATGAGGAGGAGGGAGGCTCGGGGATTACGAGGCGCCGAATGAAAAGGGAGGAGGGAGCGGTTTTCTGCCTCCGCGCATTAATCGGCCAACGCGTCGTGTCACGCGACACGCTCCGTGTCGCTCGAAACAAAAGCCGATCTCCCCGCGGCCCTTCTGACTTCCGAGTTCCTGGGACGCCCTGGAATCAGTCTTGCGCGGTCGCATCGGAAAGGCGCCACTGGCGATTTGCTTCGGCCGGCTCGTTCAACTTCGCGAATGAAGAGAAGAAGCACTGGCCTCCGGTCGATGACCTGCATATATGCGATGTCGTTCTTCCGACCGGTAATCGAGTCCGACGTTGGGAATTAAGAGTCGCACCGCGGATTATCTGCCACGCATTAAGAGATGCTGCGTCACGGAGAACATACATACTTGAAAGTTGAGTGCAGGATGCGCAGGGGGCCGTGCATTCAAGTACGTATATACAAAGAAACAAAAGTGGTTAGGTATGCAAAATACATATCAAGTAAGGGAATTATAATGAAACGTGACAAGAACAATGTACAGGGCCGTCCACTTTTAATGAAACTTTGTAGCGTGTGTGTGTGTGTGTGTGGGGGGGGGGGGGGGGGGGGAGACCCTGAGTTTAGGGGAAACCAAGCGAGAAGCCTGCGACAGCGTCGTCTTGCCAGAAGCTTCGCTTACCCCCATTTTCTCGACAGGGGAAGGAATCTTATTTTATGTTTATGGAATATTTAAAACATTTTAGGCAACCCGTTTCAACCGAGTGCTATAAGCTTGGGCTGGGTGGTACGTGTTATTGTTACAGTTACACGTTTGTCTCCTTCTCTCCTCTTTTTCTCACTTCGCCACGTTAATGTATTGCGCTGTTTCACAATAAAATTGGTTGACAGTCAGCTCCGTTCGTTCCTTTCGTTTGTCCTGGACCCTGCTCTGTTACTCTATTCGCTGAACCTCTGGCTGAAACCTCGTCACTGTGAAACGACGGATTACCACTTAGTTGTTGGGCGGGTTGCAACAGCATAAAATGTCGTTAAATATCCCTGAAGTGCTGTTTTCTTTTTCTTGTGGGTGTAACTGCTTCTCCGACGTCGGTATCGCCTTTCGAAACGGACGCCGTGCGCGACCGCCCCGCGGTGCGTGGCGCCGTCCTTCGAGCGCGCCCGGAACTCGGCCTCCGAAGCTCGCCGTACGCTTTCCGCGGAGGCGCCACTCAACGTTCCGCGCGCACGTACGAAAGGCGCGCTCTCTTAAGCGACGAATGGCTTTCTCGAATGAGTGCCTTGTCGCAGTTCTACATTCAGTTGGGATGGAAATACGGCAGAATGCTCGCCTGCAATTAGCTTCTGCCATGGGTGCCACGGCAGCGAAAACCTCTTAAATGAGCACTGGGAACGGAGCTTTACCGGTTATTCTGCACGGAAAACAAAACCAGATTGCTTTAAGGTTGACACGGGGTTCCAAGAAATAAAATGCAGTGGCAACGCAGAATGACGACGTGGTTGGTAATGAAAGACTGAATAAAACGAAAAAGAAGCGTGATTGCATAGTATCCAGGCGAGTATAAAGAAAGTTTTCTGGCATATTTCGTTGAGGAACAAATATTTCAGTTAAAAAATGAATGTGTGCTTTGCAAGATGTTCCTTGTAGTGATTTAAGCGACGTTTACATACGACGCTTAAATATATAATATATTTTATATTTGATTACAGCGAGGGTTCAGTGTGGAGTTGACAGAAGACTGAGTGAATACGCGTCCATATCATTTACTAGGAAGAAAGGCAATAACAGAATCATCAGCGAAAATAAGTTTTGCTGGTTTGGATCTACAAAATCAAAATAGTAAAGGTCGCCACGCTTGTAAACGGTGGAAGAACCTCCTCGTATGAAATACATGTGCTTGTTAGGATTTGAATGAGCGTTCACGTCGGCTCCGCGATACTGTTGTAGCAATACCGGGGACTGTTCGGCTATCTTGCGACACTTGAAAGAAGACGCAACCTTCCCAATACAATTTGGACACATGGCGGTGTCTAAACACTTTGCTGCTTGGCTTGTGGCGTCGCTTCCTCGTTATCGTCTGATCGGCGTTTGAGAGGCCCCCAGTTCACAACGCCTTTCGTTCGTAAGTGCCGCTTGCCATTTAATCGGTCGCCTTCACTAATGGTAGGTCCGTCAGCGCGATCGGCTGACTCACTCTTTCTAACAGTTTTATATATATAGTAAGAACTTTTTTGGGTATACGTGTCCAGTTATTTCGTTCATGAAAACTCTGTCAAGTGCCTACCGCTATCGCTGTTAATATGTTCTCAAGATTCGTTATCTTGGTTTCGGAAGCTCCGAGCTAAACTCTGGCATATAGTGATTACACGTGTAGCATATTTAACAGTCTGACTTCATAGAGAGATATAGAAGACAGGAAAGGTTGCGAACATTGCATTACCGTGCGTGGGCGCGAGTGTCTTCCCGCTGGTCTTGAATACATAATAATAATAAAAATCTGGGCCTGTGTCTTCACAAAAAGTTCTTACGCTGAGAATGTTCGTAAGAACAGACGCGAGCCAATCGTACCGGCGCACATATTGTTAGCGAAGACAGCCGGCCAATGGCAAACAGCAATTCGGCCCCTGGTTCGCCCTCGGCCAATTATTTCTTTTTTTTTTTCATTTCTTTCTTTTCCCGGCATCACTTTTCTTCCTGCAGTTCGCGGAGCATCCCCCTACATGACAGTAAGCTGCGCCGACCAAAGCGAAGTCACGCTCTCAGCTTTCTCTTTTTCCCTGGTTGCACGATATCGGGCATAATTACTTCAAGTCGGGCGCTGTACCGCTTCGTCTTTGATGTACAGCTTCACGCAGCCCGCACACTCAAAGTATCTCGCGCGCGAGTCGCTTCGTTAGCCGCTTCTTGCTCGTCCCGCTGCCTGTTGCGCGATTTTGTTTCGATAATGCCGCCCTGTCGCGTTTATTTTATTTTCCCTTATGCTCAGCGCACACTGCTTCTCAACAAAAGCGTGCAGTATTGCGGAAGCTGGAGCTTTCCGCCAGTCGCAGATCAGGCGTCGAAGTTTAGCTGTATTTATTTATTTATGAACACTCCGATCCAAGGTTGGCATTTTAGCAGTGTCGGAAAATCAATTCAAAGATACAAAGCTTAAAAAGAAAGAAAAAAAACAAGAGGGGAGGGGGGCTGGGGAGTTCCAAATAAACAAGACGTGTGTACAGGTCGTGGCTTACCGAGGTCAAGCAAAATGAGTACAGAAAAAACGCAAATAATACTTCAAATAAAACTCGGCAATGCATTTGAGGTTAGCACGAATACAAAAATGGCAATGCGTATTTTATAACTACAGAACGAAACAAAATAAACCTTAGACAGGAATGGGAACGGGCCGAAAAAAAAAAGTTGATATAACTGTTATATGTAGGCAGACTCCGAGCGTTACAATGTCAAAGATAGTTGCAGAATTTGATTACTATTTTTTATTCTCTCTCTGGCTCTTTCTGGTTATAATTTTAAAAAAGTCTACTCGCTGCAGGTTCTCGAAAAAAAAAGAATATTTAGAACTGTTCTTGCGTGCTTGGGCGGGCTGTTATTGTTATGACATGTCCTTGCCAAATGTAGTAACTTGAAGAAAAGGAAATGTTTTCAGTCAGATCAAACCTGAAGTGCCCCTTTATTAAATGGTAATAATTTAAATGAATATTACCACATAACGGCTTGTGGTTGGCTCGCAGCCCAGCTGTTTCAGTAACGATTGTTTTCGATAGCTATTCGACACAAAATGACAAGCTTTTACGGGCCAACGTCCGTATAAGTGGCGGACACCATAAAGCGCTCGACAAGCGCCAAAATAGTTTTTAATTTATTATGATTCACTAACATACCTTTTTTTTTAAGTTTTCTGTTTCGCACAAATATCGGTTCGAAGTCGGTCACCGCTCGGAGCCTGTCCATATGTAGCTTGAGTTCTCAGTCTAGAAAATTGATTCATGTCCCTTCCTAATTTTTCGATGCAAGGTATTGTCACTTCAAGAACCAGTTTTTCACAGCGCACCCCTGTAGTTTCGAGGGACAGGAACTGTATGGTGTATGGACATCATACGTTGTCACATAATCAAGTTCGATGCATAGCAAATGTTATAGCCTAGTAGCAGGTCTACAAGTTATCTACCGACAAATAAACGAAATACTAGAATGCCAATCTAGTGTCAATAGAATCTATAATCTAGATAACGTCTGCACACAGATCATGGAGTCATGGAATCGCACTGTTAATTACCTGCTATTTAATCAGCTGCTCTTTTATCCTGCAACTGGCGTGCGTACTTTTGTGTAAACTAAATGAACAAACATCTATGTGATGTTTAAGTACAGCTTGCAAAATGTCCATAGACTTGAACGCCTTTCTGTTTATCAAGTTTTTGTTCATAAATACGTCCAATTATTCGCCGACGCCGGCAATAGCTTTCACAGCACTGAACGGCTTTACTGATGCGGAATATCTTCTCTGCTGGGCTTGTTCTGCCGTGTCTGCTCATTCCTGTCTGCGCTGACCAGCTTATCAGATTTCTTTCTTTTCTTTTTTTCCCGCACGAGGTTAGCCGTCCTTTTATTCTTACTCGTTTATTTTTTGTTCGGTGTCGCTGACTCTGCATGCAGCAGCGCGACTTCATAATGACGACCGGCTATCGTGGATCATGGCCCGTGCGAGAGAAGAAGGCACGTACTGAGCGTCAGCTATGTCGCGGCATAGCTGACGCTCAGACTCGGCGTCCGAACATGCGGCCGAGCGGTGCTGCTTATTAATCCGGCTCATCCGTGCACGCGCATACATTAATGTGGGACTCAGCATCGGGCCAGCGCCGCCGGCCTCGGCTCATTACTGCCGACGAACGGCGGGCCGGCGGTGTATAGGGCTGGCTCGGTTGTGACACCGCAGCAGTGTGCGCTGTGTGGTTGAAAGTGTCGCCGTGTAACCGTCCCGCGGATTTCGCGGCGTACTCGAGCTGGACAGCGCTGTCGTATGATCGCCCCCCCCCCCCCCCCCTGCTCATTCCTCCGCCTTCTCTTCTCTCTCTCTCCCTTCTTTCTTTATATATATATATATATATATATATATATATATATATATATATATATATATATATATATATATTTTCATAGAGTAGCTTTCCTTGACTTCCTTACATGTATTCGTGATCGGTAGTCGGATTTTCACGGTCGATACAAAGGCGCCGATGTAAGGGGCGCATGCTGTTGGTGTTCGTCGCCGCACGCCAACAGCACATATATCAAAAAAAGAAAAAAGAAAAAAAGAGCTCGAGAAAGCTGTCCACAAGCTATTCTGCGTCAAAGTCGTCAGGTAACTCGTCACTGTTTAATAGTCTCCGATCGTATTTTCTCCTTCTCTCCCTTCTGCCCCTTTCCCTTCCGAACTCGTAGGTGAGCTCTACCACATCACCGCGTAACACTTCCGCCCCATGCTTGGTGACTCCTTGCGCAGAACATTCAGCGCATCAGGGAATGTTTTCCAACACCCAAAGGTCACTTGAAAACATGGTGCCAGCGCCGACGGTTCGACCAACGAGGCGTTTGTAAAGTTGATCTCTATCTGTCTGCTCTTGCAGCTTTCGCGACCATTACCGTTGGCACGCGGTCGTGCATGTAGCCATGTTCGCACGGTGCACGTGCCAACGTGTACCCTGGATCGTACCGAGCCTCTCGCACGTCGAAAAGACGGCCGCCGAAGCCCGTCGCCCGCTTTCCTTTTCGACGAGGCCAAGACCCCAGACGGCAGGCGCATGAGAAGGCCGTTAATATCGCCCCCGCTCGGAACAAGAACAAGAGACGACGGCGTTCTTTTCAGGCAGCTAGCTGGGGCGGCTCGACGGCTGGCTGGCCTATAGACAGAGGGGCGCGATCTTTTTCTTTGCGCTTTTCCTTTTTTTATTCACAGTATGCAGAGCAAGGCGTTCGGCTGTGCGCAAAATACGGCCGGCGGAAACACCCCCGCCGCCTCTGGTGGGGCTGGTGGCTTCGTAGGCGGCGCAGAGGCTCTTATTTTACGCAACCCGCCGTGTTTGCAGACGCTTCCAGACAGGCGCGAAATGGTGTATTGAGCCGCCGGTGCGGGCAGCTTTCTCTTAGCTGCCTTGTTCCATGAACGCGCGCGTGTGTGTCAGTGTTCTCGCCGCACGAAGACTGGCGTTGCGCCGCCAAAAGCCTTGCGTCGGCTGCACTGTACAGGGTGACACCCCTCGCCCATCCTATCTCCTCTTCTGGCGTCCTTCAAGCCTTTCCTTGCTTGCTTTTTCGCCCTTTCTCTCAGTCGCTGGAACCCGGTTGTCCGATTTCATGGTGTTCTATCACGAAGTTTTGTGCACCGCAGGGGAAATTATATACCAGGAGGGCTGAGATACTTGCTCCCGCGCATTGTAACGGCGTTGACGAGCTCCTATAATGCGTTTTGCCAAATATTCGCGCTGCTTGTCGAAACAGTCACACCTACGTTGTTCGTTTTTGATCAACATAGTGCTGTTTTATATCTCGTGGCTGTTCCTTTGTGTTTGGGTGTGTGTTCAGGGGGGGGGGGGGGGGGGTTAGTATATTTTGCGAAGTCCTTTGTCTGTGTCTTTGCAGTAGGACCATTCTCTTCGCCTTCAGCACAGCTATCGTCCCGCCCTTTTTCGTGTATTTTGGGATGTCGCCGTAGGAATCCACGGAGTCATTAGTGAAACTTGATCATGTGGCGTCTCTTGAAGCCTTTCTTTTTTCTAAGTGTATGTATTTTCTCCTTTTCTTCATTACTTCCTTTTTATACATGGCACGTGCCTGAGTGCTCTTTGTGTTTCGTCGCTAGGTGCTTCAGTAAGCAAGCGTAAACACAGTAATATGTGCCACGTAATCCGGACTACACTATTCCGCAGTGGCGTCGGCTGCTTTGGCCTTTCTGGAGCAGACCACACGGTCGCGGATGTATTAGCCGCGGAGTAACACACTTAGCCGGACGCACCTGTTGCGCTCGGCTAGCGCGAAATGTAGCTCGCAGAAGGGTCTTGATTTGTGCAAGTTGGCGCTTGCTGAGACTCATGGTAATGTTAAAGTGATGAACACAATGAGCATCAGAAATAAAGGGGGAAAAAAAAAAGAGAGCACGAACTCGCATGACGGTGCACCACGTTGCGTGCACGCACGATACACTGCACGGAATTAGACAGGTGCACCAAGCCAGCCACTACTCGGTGCACGAGAGCGCAGCAGCCCCTCGTGTGCCACAGTTACTGCCGTCTGCTCTGTAGGCCCGGGCAAGGCAGGCGAGGTGCACTTTCCCTGCCGTGTCTGTCTCGTAAATATTCAGGCCTACCGTGGGCTGCCTGGTATAGCGTGGCTGACAAGATGGTCGTTTCGTGCGTCTCAGCACATTTTGCTTTTTATCTCCCTTTCTTTAATCCCCCTAAGCCGTCGCTCCTCTACGTGCATGCTCCTGTTTGGAACAATCGCACCAAGAGTAACGTCGCTAAGAACAAGAAAAAACAGACATGAAAGGAAGGTTTTGTCTTCCTGTCTGCTGTGTCAGACGGCGGAGTGTGCGTGAAACATTCACTGGGGCAAAACAACGCCGATGTACGTGTTTCTTCGCCCGCTTTTGTTTCGTTTTCGTTTTCTTCTTCTTGCCGGGGGTCTGTGATCCGAATAGTCTGACCGTAACTGACAGAGCGGGTTGATTTACTGCACTTTTGGAAAAGGGTGCAGCATGGTCGGTCGTCTCCTGGCGGTCGGCGCGACGCTGTACGGTCCTAACGAGAACCGGGAGAGGATTGAGACGTCTCGATGTAACGTCAATGGGAAAGGCATGTCTTATCGTCGGCTAAGCACGATCTGCGTGTTGCGTCCTTATGTCAGGTACGCTTGCTTACATACTTTCCGTTTCTTTCTTTTAACTCTTTTATTTCGCTACAGGTGATATCCGGGGTGTCGGCGGTAGTCGTAGCATTTATGGGGATACTTAAGTTCGGCAAGATTTACGTCGGAACTTGAATGTCGCGAGCCGTAGGCGGGCTTCGCAAAGCGTAGTATTTAAATGAAGTCCCATGCACACAGACACACACATGTTGTTGTAGCAGCTGAAGCCAAGGATGAGGAAACCGAAACAAAACAAAACAAGAAAAGCCGACATTGCGCACGTTGCGGTGATATATTGGTTATTACATGAGAAAAATTGAAGGTCAGAGTTTGGCGGGGAATTTTGCGCCGAAACCCGTTGTTAAATTGGGCCTTTGTGGCCGAGTAAAAATTCTAAAAACTTGCTAAGTTCAGCGTTTGGCTCGTCCAGAATACATTGCAGTTAATCTTTACCATAAAAGAATAACTATAGGCCTGAGCAGGCGCCGCGAAAAATCGACGACGTCATGACGAGCTGCTGCGGGAACCTCACGAAGGTGTCGCGAGCCGTCTTTCGTGTTCCCGTCTTTTCTGGCTTACCAAGAGTTTTCTGATGGCCGGAGTTGCTTTCTATTTTGTACTGTAGAAGGGTTATTTACTACTTCAGTTGAAATAAATTTTCTCTTTAGTGTCCGTTTAAGTTTAGAACCTTGTCATGGTCAGCGCGAGTCGATGGGCTAGTTGGGCCGGCATACTAAGGCAGCGACTAAAACGTACAAAGGACGCAAGACGGTAAATCTAACATCACCAGGTGCTGATCTAATAACCGAGTTGTACAAAATATCGGCATTTTATACGCACCGCAAGAAGAAGCCATCACAAACACAGTCTTTGTGATGCTAGTTTTTCTATTCACCATACCGATATAGTTTAGCGCTCGTGGCGTCAGTGTTTACGTTGTTGTGTCCTTTATACTCTATATGGCCTTAACTTGTCATGCTGATGTCCGAAAGAGAGAGAGAGAGAGAAATAAAACTGTCAGCCCTTCCACTGAGGTGGAGATGGAAGACCAGCGAAGTAGTAATATGGTGGGAATTATGTATTTCCAATTATGAGTATTAAGATGTGATGGTGTAATTGGTTATTTGAACTATTAAAGAATGAGAAATATATATGATCCGGTGGCTTTCATTTATTTAGGGACCACAGGGATTATGGCCTTATGGTCGCTACGGTACACCGTCATAGGGTGTACGGCAAAGGTTGGCACGTTTTTCATAAACACGTCACCAACGCCGCGCGCGTTCGTTGCGAACGCGGGAAAAACGCCGCCGCCGTCGACAACAGTTCTGCGCGTTGCTGGTGCTGCTACATGTCCAAGTTTATACACCTCCTCAAAATTTTGAGAATGACAGCCCATAAACAAATGCCATGAAACAAAACACCGGTAGCGCATGCCTTTTGTGTTAAATCTTCTCAGACTGTGATTGAGTCGCCAGTTCCCATTGCGCCCGGTCGCAAGATATGCATTTGGTGCCGCAGCTAAACGTCGCCTCCCCTTCCGTCCCCCCACGACCTTTCGCGCGACGGAAGTCGCGTTCGCTCTCTGCCGTGCGTTCGTTCCCCGTGAAAACGCGCGTCCCTCGCGCGCTTTCACTCGCACATACAGCATACGGCCAATGAGAGTTTATAACGTTTAGGGCCCCGTGTCGCGGAAAATCCGGCGTCGGCAACCGGCGTGTGATCGCGGGTGGCGGAGAAAATCGGCCGCGCAGGCCCTCCACGTGGTGCAAGGTTTTGGTGAACAAAAATTTAATTTCTCACAGTGAAATCCGTCAGATAAATTATGAATTACGACTTTACCATTCGGCGTCGGATTGTAATTTGAATGTACCAGAAAACCTAATTCTGCTACGAGGAAACTCAAACACAAACCCATTTTCCAGCTTTTACCAGACCTGCGCGCGTCGGGGCAATTGCAAACAATTAATAAAGTAATAAAAAAAAAGGTGCTAGGACCTCCACATTTTAATATGACCACTTATATTGCCCCTGGAAAAACGTCTTTCCAGCAATGCATTTCAGTTTAAAAGTGAAGCCGACTTTAAGGGGATTGGTGTAAGCTAGGTCTTTGTAAGCTGGCTTTCCCACGTCGAGTGTTGCAGTGAATGAAGCCTACTCACCGTATGCGAACGATGCGATGCGAACGGGTCCCGATAACGCTATCGCGTTCTACTCTTAAAGCCGAAGCTTAAGCGTCCTCCAATTTTTTCTACACGCGGGCACGACCATCGGAGACTGAGCCCTTAACAGTTTCTCTGTAAAAAATAAAGGTGCTTACGCATTCAAAATATTAGGTACCGTAATACCCCAAGCGGGCCGGAACTAACGCTGACGGGTGAAAATGCCTTTCAACTCCCGAGGCCGGACATAAACGCGCGGAATAGCTGTCAAAGCTCGGTGTAACGCATTGCGCGCGGCTTTCAAACGGGCGATCGAATTTCACCGCAATGCCCGACCATTCTGAGCTGGCGAGCTCGCCTAAAGCGCTTCGCACCAGGCGCGTGCGTCGCATCGGCGTCGCTATAAAGCCGCTATAGCGACGGCTCGCAGGCGAGAAAGCAAACAAAGGAAATTACAAGAAACAAAACGGTCGAAGCTATCGCGAGCGCGATCCCTGCGCGCTGCGTTATTGTCGATGGAATTTCGATAGAAGGACGGCATTAATTTGAGCTTCACACTCGGCCCTTTCCACCCCCGGTCTGTCATCCTCCTGCGCTTTATCACTTGCACGCTTTCATTTGTTTGTCCTCTGCCTTTCGCCAGCGCTAGCTGTCTCGCTGAGCTGTTCCGCGACGTCCGACCACCCGCTGAACTCGTTTTCATTTTTCGTTTTCCGCTCGATTTTGCATTGGCAATCGGACGCTGCCGCAGCGCGCAAATTAAATTCCAGCCCCCGGCAAAAGAGGGCGGGGAGGCATAGAGCAGGGGTGTCGGTGAATACTGCAGCAGTGGCGCGGTGCAAAAGAGGGCTCTGGAATGGGTTGCACCGATGCACGGAGAGTTGGGCGTGGAGAGGAGGGGGGCGCAGTATAGTGTGTGGCCACGCTCGCACGAAATCGCTCCGGCATTCTTTGCGAGTTCGCGCGCTACGGATGCCTCCCCCTCTTCCCACGCTTCTTTCGCGAGGCCGATGGCATGCCAAACGCGCGTCGCGTTCGGGTTAGGAGCGCGCCCCGCTTTGATACGCTCGGGCTCCTCTTCAATCCGGGAGGGTAAAGAGGTCACCTTCTGTCGCCGCCTCCCGACGCAAATGAAGCCGGCTGAAAGAAAAAAAAGAAAAAAAGAGAAAGAAATACTCGGAATGGAAAAGAACAAGACCAAAAACGTGCTCTCGCGTGAGGGAGACTAAAGTACTCGTCGCGTCCCTATTGTTCTGGCAGAGGCGCGAATGCCGTCGCTTCACATTCGTAAGTGCTTAACGCTT
This sequence comes from Dermacentor silvarum, assembly GCF_013339745.2. NCBI lineage: Eukaryota > Metazoa > Arthropoda > Arachnida > Ixodida > Ixodidae > Dermacentor > Dermacentor silvarum. Next base: position 12,230,747 of record NC_051157.2, read on the forward strand.
GCTGCTGGGGACAGCTTTGATTCTTTCTCGTGCTTTTTTTTTATCCATCAGCCTGCTGTCCCATGTAATAGCTGAGCCCTCTGAGAAGCAAGCGTTGCGTAAGTGCGCGTTGCTACAGATCCGTGCGTCTCTTAGTGCGCAGATTCGCAGGGGCCTTCAAAAAAGTTAAGTCACTCAAGCTTAGAATAGCACGGAGAATCCGGATTATTTTGTAGGTATTGCGGCGCGCATTAATTTTTACGTTGTTGTTCTCAGCTTTGGAAAATAGAAAAACGATGAAAAGAGAGATACACAAAATAAAATAAAGATAAATTAGATACAGGGAGGTTAACCAAGACTGAGCCCATTGCGCTGGAGGAGAACTGCAAAAGCGACCGTTCGCTTGCATTTAGGCGCACATCAAAGAACCGCAGGTAGTCAAAATTATTCCGGAGCCCTCCACCGCGGCCTTTCATAGCCCGGCTGTTGCTTTGGGACGGTAAACCCCATACATCAATCCATTTAGTACACAAGCTTGCCTGTTTAGTGTCTTAATATTTGTCTTGCGAGGCTTTTGATTCTAGATACGAAGATGAGTGGTGTGCCCTTCGGACGGCTTTGGGGCACTTAGACGACAGGCCTTTTACGGAGGAGAAGAATCTTGGGCCCGTGGCCTCGTGCGTCTGCTGTGTGCAGGCAGGGCTACAAAGGCGCTGCTGCGTTTTTTGAGGGGCACTGACCTGTATGACCGCCTGTGACGAAACTCAGCGATGAACGTTTGACTGTGTAAATATGCAGAATGTGAACTTCTCTCTTCTATCTGCCCTTTCACTCTCTTTTCCCCCTTCTCCAGTGCAGGGTAGCCTACCGGGCTCAGCCTGGTTAACCTCCCTGCCTTTCCCTTATGAATTTTCTCCCTCTCTCTTGATACTAATGCCAACAGCGATGCCAACCTTCTCAAAAACTCTTGCATAGATTCTATCTCAGTCATTTTCCATTCGTTTTGTTACGTCATCTGTTGCCGAGTGCGGGCTTTCATAAGAAGCTATAGCTGCACCGACTAGCCCCAAAGGTGAAGCTTCAAATACGAGAGTCCTAATGCTTTCATTTAGAGCAACGAATATGCTGCCGCTGTTTTCGCGTTCTCCCGTCTCGCGTTACGCAAGCGGACATTGTGGCACGCGCTCATGCTCTAAACTCGGGTCGAATTCAGCAATTTCCATGAGCGATTTGCTTCTTACAGCCGTTGCGACGGCAACCTACGGCAATTAAGGTCACCATTCATGTCTACATGATTCGCGAAATCGGTTAATCTGACCGCGAGCTATTAGAAATGCGATGAATGCGACGCTAAACCTTTTACCCACGCGCACCGCGAACTCAACGAACGTTTTACGTAACCATAACTATGCGATTTACTGTGAATCCTTGTTCTACGTGTTTGAAGGTTGAGACTATGTCGTCGTTTCCGAATTTCGATCAACCGCGCGCGCACGAACCACTAGGCTGTTCGTCTGTCACACTACGATATTTGAAATGCGGATTTTGACGCACGGGCATGCCTGTATCCTTATACGCAGTTCACGATGTTCGGAAACTTTGATGTGTCGCAACCGCTACACTAATTCCGGCGAACGGCATACGCCGTTCTGTGTGCTCTAATTGATAACCTAGTCGTCTTTAGAAACATGACTCTCCCGTGAATTGCGCGCACCGATGAAAGGTCAGGTGCTCACAGAAGTGAGTTTAGGGTGCCCGTGAACACGTCTCAGGGTCGTAGGAAAATCATTGTGGATCTTCTGTTGGCGGAGCGCTAGTGATACAACGGAGAAGCACCGTGCTGCCGAAGCCACGTGCATTCCGCCTTCCCCACACCCTTTTCTCGTCTTTACCCGCCGTGCCTCATTCTGCGAATTGAATCAGCGGCGCGAGCAGCTCTTCGGAGGACGCAACCTTTGAGACCGCGCGCGGGCCGACCGAGTGTATTGTAATTAAAAGCGCCTGGGGCTGTATAAGTCTGCGCACGTGCTGTTGCCATGGGCGACCCTGGTCGCCAAGGCATGTCGGCACTCGCGCCCGTCTTATAGGGCCAGTGAAATCTCGGGTCTCCACTCTGGAGCACTGAAGGGCAGCGACTGCAATTTGCGTAGGTCTGGATCGAAAGAATGCGTACATGGGGTCGCCTGAACGGAGCGTGCAGACACTTACATGGGTGGCCGGTGAACTGTTTTGCGCTGATTGGGAATCGGCAAACTGACGTAGAGGCATCGTGGGCTTGAGGTGAGGACATCGAAGTTACGCGCTATTAGAAGTTGTAGCAGCAGTGGCAGCAGCAGCGGCAGCAGCAGTACTATAGTAGTAATAGCAAGAGTAGTAAGTAACTACTAACTGACTAACCCTTACCTACTGGATACTCTACTACTACTACTGCTAGAATGCTAAGGCAAACTGAAATTGTTTTTTTTTGTGTGTGTGTGCTTGTTCTTTTTAATTTTTAAAATCTTTTTCCTGCACATTTGACTCCAGCCACCTCACGGATATTGCAGAACTAAAATTATTTGTTAGGGAAATTCAACCTTGTATTTATCTCTCCATTCATTCCAGCTATGTGTACTTTAGCTGTAGCGTAGTTCGTATGCTCCACTTTAGTTGCTTCAAGCGCAAGACGCCACCCCCGCATCCGCGGCAATTCTGCGAGAAATATATTCCCATAGAAAAGCTACCGTCATTTGATTTTCAATATGGAGCGTATAGTGTCAGTATTGCGAAGTATTCACATTTGGTGCTTTCGCAAGTCACCTCTCCGAAAACCGTACGCATGCCACAGTTGAGTCGTCGGCATTCCTTTGCTCTTACATCTTTCCATGCACACGGCACAAAACCCTCTTGTCATGCACGTCGCGTCCACTCTCTGTATCACGCGGCATCTCTCTTTTGCTTCAAACCATGCTTCCAACATTTCTTGCACACGTGACCGAACTCTCGTTGTCGTCCTCTCTTCTCGCGTGGTTCTGATTGCCAGGTGAACTTCCCTAAACTAATTCCACGATGCTGCGTCTTCCTTTCTTTATTCTCCACTTCCATCGCAAACGAACACGCCATTGTTGCCGATTGCGAAGACGAGTCTAGTGCCTCCCCGTGGCAAAGCCGTACCGAGACTGTGCGGCGTGCACACCCGTTGTTACCAGCAGCGTACGCACAGACATACACACATCAGGCACGTCGCACTGGCCGCAGCGGCTGATGACTCGCTTCTTCATCCCCTTCTCCTCCAGCGCCCCACCATCGTTCATGTCTCGCGGTTCCCGTTTGTTACGCGACGTCTGTTACCCTGCGCGAGACCAGGGCGCCGCGCGGTTTAGGGTGCTGCGGGTAGGTAGGGTGGATGGAAGGAAAGGGGAAATATAATAGGGGAGGGAGGCGGGGGGGACCCGTGACTTCCGTAGCTTCGCCGGAAACGAGCTGGGACGTCGGCCGCTTCGCTTCGCGAAGGCGTTGTAGCGAAAATGAGGTTTGCGTCTCCTCCGGGGAAGGCAATCAGCGCCCGTCTGATTGGAACCGTTGGTCCTCGCCGCCCTCCCGTGCCGCGGGTCCCGACACTCGCTCTGGTGCGGAGGTCGTGGTGCTGCTGCTGCTGCTGCTGCTGCGCGCGCGGTGTTCGACGCGCACTCGTGTGACGAAGTCAGGCGCCGAGGGGCTTGCTGGTTCCCCAGGGCGCGCGCGCGCGACGGCTGCGGGTTTCGCGGGTTGTCGGGTGAGACCTCGAACGGGGCGTCCTCCACTCAGTAACGCTTGTTGTGTGCAGTTTGCCCTGGCGACTAATGCGGTACACTGTCTCTTCGAGCTGTGCCCCACTATTTGTGTGCTGCGACTGCAAACTTGAGATGTTTGTACATTCTGCTAGGACGCCAAGCGGACTCAACCGCCCTATTATTTGGTCATGCATAGACTCGAGTTAACTGCAATTGCGTTGTCTTAGATAGCTTTACAATTAAGAACACCGCTTGCCTCGCATTAAATGTGTGTACCCTAGCAGTGACCTTACTAGCTCGCAATGAAAGGCTACTTCATCAAGAATGCAAGTACAGAACGCGAGTCACTGCAGATTGTTGTCCAGTTATCCATTGAATTGGATAATTCGTCGTTCAGCGCAGCTGAATGACGAAGCTATTAGCGTGTATTCCTTGACCGAAACGCATTGACGAGATTTGGAGCAGCCGCCTCTTATTGACAATTTTGTATGGCAGGGATGCAGTAGAATGACTGGATCAAGGAAAGGTGGAGGCGCAGGCATGCTAATTAGGCGAGGTATGAAGTGGCAAAGGGTAAAAGAGACATGTAAGCAGCATTTATGGATTAGCGGCACATGGGAAGGCAAAAAGACGTGACTTCGAGTAGTTTACCTATGAACAGGTAGTGATAGTAGATATAAAAATAAAGAGTTAATTCATTGCATTAGAAGTGATATCAATGAATTCAATCAGTCGGGCCAGGTGATATTAGTAGAAGATATGAACGCGCACATGGAGGATTTAGACGGATATACTGATTACAATGGTTCTCTAATGCTGGATCTGTGCGATGGACAGAACCTTATAGTAGTTAACAGGGCGAATAAGTGACATGGACAGGTGACGTGGCAAAGCGAAAATAGGCAAACATGTATCGATTATGCCTTAGTCTCAGAAAGGGTCTACGAACGAGTAGACCAAACGACGATAGATGAACACGGAAAAGATAGACTGCGTAGCCATCATAAACCTTTAACCTTAAAATTTGGGATATACTATGGCAAAACACGAACCAATAGCATCAGAATTTCTAAAAAAATGAATGAAAAGCAAATAACAGATGTCGCAAAAAACACGCAGAAGAAAATAGAAGCGTTTCCTACAACACTCTGCGATTATAAGGAACTCGTAGACGTTATGCAGCAGGAAATAAGACAGACACGGCAATACAATTGTTCGATTGGAAAGAGGAAACCACGCGAGTGGTGGAACATGGAAGTAAAGCAAACTATAGAAGAGCGTAAGCAGGCGTCTAGGGATCATCATTACACGAAGAGGTGCTCCTTAGATGGAACAAATACCGAGAAAAGGGTGGCGAGTGAACTCCTGCAAGAGAACATTAAATGCACGAGTGAACGTTGGGTGCATCACATTCACAAAAGGGACGAAGGCGCCCGAAAAATATTCTGGAACCATGTATGAGCACTCGAAGCTCCAACTAAAAATTCGCAAACGGCTTTAAGGGATGGAGACTGCAACGTCTACGAAGTAGACGATGCGCTGCGCTACATCACATACGGTATTAGGGTTAACTTCGGCACAGAAGAAAGCGTATAGTTTCGACTAAAACAGATCCAGCAACAACCGAGAAGCCCGAGAGATCAAAATTTAGCATAGAAATCTTTTACTGGAAAAAGCAGTAGAAAATGTCCCTAATAACACGGACGCTATATCCGATGAAATCCCAATTCAGCTAATCGAAATTCCTTGGTCCTAAGAGCAAGTCTGTACTGACTAATAGTCATTGAGCAAGTGATTGAACCGAAGAAAATTCTGGTTGGATGGCGTGAAAGCAAGATGAACGTCATCTACAGAGGCAAATGTGACAAGGATAGGACGAGCTCGTAAAGTCCAGTTACAGTAACGTCGGTGATATAGAGAATGGCAATGCAAGCCATAAAATTAGAACTGTTGAAGTGGGTGGAGAAAAATGATGCACTGAGGGAACTACAGAATGGGTTCAGTCCTGGAAGACGCTTACAGAATAATACGTTTGCACTAACTCAGTCCATAGAGATTTCAATAGCTCAAAATAGACCTTTATCGATAGCATCTCTAGATATTAAAGGTGCCTATGACAACGTTGACAGGGAATTTTATGGGATATTCTTACGCACGAAGGCATAGATGACGATTTCGTGGAGCTACTGAGGGATATGCATATAGAGACAACCGAGTACAAGTTGTATGGGAAGGTCGAAAAGGTAATTAAGTGAGGGAAATGCACCAAGGACTGAAGCAATGGCGTCCTCTGTCTCTATTGTTGTCCACGCTTTGTGTTAAAGGCATAAAAAGATGAGTGGAAACCAGTGAATTAGGGTTTGATTTATCCTACATGCATAGTGGACATATGTTGCAACACAAGGTCCCCGGACTGATGTATGCGGACGACATAGTGCTACGAGCAAACAATGCAAGATATTTACAGACACTTGCGAATATCTGTGCCAACGCAGCGACAAATCTAGGCCTTCAGTTTAGCAAAGAGAATTCGGTAATTATGAGCTTGAATGAATAGACGCGTAATTACGTGGTGTCAGTTCAATAGCAAGTAATACCCATAGTCATGCAATATAAGTACCTCGGGGTACACATAAACGAAGGAAGAATTACTCCAGCAACCACCAAGATAATCTGAAAATAAAGGGGAAGCGGAATGCAGCAATAATGAAACACAGAGCACTGTGGGGCCACAATAAGTATGAGGTGGTGCGTGGAATCTGGAAAGGAGTAATGGTGCCAGCGCTATCATTCGCAAATGCCATTCTAAGCTTAATATCGGATATCCTGTCGGGGTTGGAAGTTAACCAAAGATCAGTAGGCCGTTGGCCTTGGGCGCCCACGATAAAACCACAAATTAGGCAGTGCAGGGTGACATGGTTTGGGCCTCTTTTGAAGTCAGAGAAGCACATAGCAAAATTAGTTTTGAAGAAAGACCGAGGAACATGGACGAAAATAATGGGCGGCTAAAGTGCACAAGTATCTGTACCTGAAAAGCGTGGTCACAGAATGGAGAAACAGGTCAAGGAAGTTGGCAACCAAGTACAGAATAATCGAAACTGTAAATAGACAACCAGGAGTCATCAGAAAGAAAGTGAGAGAAATAGAGACAGTGAATTGGATGCAAAGAATGGAAACAAAAAGGACCTTGGAGATTTAAAAGAATGAGAAGAAAGAAATTAGAAGGGAAAATCTGTGCGATAACACGAGGGGCAGTGGAGGAGGCAAAAAGAAGAAGAAAAAGGCAGGGAGGTTAACCAGACGCACGTCCGGTTTGCTACCCTACTCGGGGGAAGGGATTTAAAGGGATAAAGAGAAAGAAAGGAGAGAGAGGGAATAAAAATACTGTCAGTATGAACACCGCGCGGTTGCCCAACACTTCACAATCGGTCACTGAAGCCAGTCGACTTCATGAACTGTAGTAATGCCCGCGTCGCTTTGTAAGCCTGCGACGCGTGGGGCCATGGTCCAAGAATCTTTGTCTCTAAAAATGATCTGCTGTCTGAACGGTTTAACACGCTCCGAAGAAGATCACGTTCGATGTCATAAAGATTACAAAACCACAGCACGTGCTCGATCGTCTCATCACAGTTGCACGAGTCACAGATTGGTGTGTCGGACATGCCCATAAGGAATGAGTAGGCTTTCGTGCCTTGCTATTTCAGGCTCGATCTGGTTGCCTAAGGACAAGGACATACCGGAGCAAATATTCGGAACTAGATGAGGCATGTGTATTGCTGCTGCAACACTCCGCAGACCACTCAGCCCATTCTAATGGAATGCGAAGGAATTCACCCAGTGAGACCCGTAGGTAACGTACACCTTCCAGAAGCGCTTGGATTTTAAGTGGACGGAAGCATCAATCGGGCAGCAGTCGATGTAAGCAAAAGACGTTTAGAGTATTTGTGGAAAAAAAAAAAGCAGGGAAGGGATTGATACGACCGAATCTGTTACAGGCATAGGTAGCGGTGCAAGGCACATAGAGAAGTTTTGAAGAAAAAGAAAAGAAAGATAACTGACATGTATACAAAAATGCTAGACTGAAAAACATGTACAGCATTCCTGATGAAATCGAACAGGCTAGGTGACTATTTGTCACCGCCCCGGAAATTCTTAAGGACGTGATGTTCCGCCTATGAGGGAAGCGTCCGTGGCCTAATGATTCGCGTGTCGAGCTTCAGTGGTAGAGGTCCGTTGTTCGAATCCATCCGTCGGACAAGTTTCTCTCTCTCTCTCTCTTTATATATATATATATATATATATATATATATATATATATTCAGAACATCAAAGGCGACGCCGTCGGCGAAAATTAGCCTGGAGAGTCCGTGTAATTGCAATAAAATAAGGTTTTTCATCGCGAAACTACCCTACGGGCTGGCATAAGTGGCGTGTTATTTAGTACGTGATAGGCAGTCTTACTTATGGAAAAGATTAAATTTGCATTTCGGGAAAGGGGGAGAGAGAGAGGAAACAAAAGGCCTTAACAAATGGGAGGATAAGCACGGTTATAACGATTAAAAGAAAGAGGAAAACTTTGTTCAGATGGCCTAGACGAAGACTCTGGAACCTAGCAACAGAAGAGTGGCTAAGGGCGCTGCCGATTAGGTGCTGAGTTGAGATGGGGTGCCTCGATGGCGCGGGCTCATCAAGAGACCGTAAGTTCAGAAGCAGCGCGGCATCTGGAGGAGGATAGGGAAGAGGAAGTGCCCCGATGGCAGTCCGGGGGGATTACGCTATTCCCGGCGTGCTGAGAAGGCGGCTAAGCCGGCGCTAATTAGCGAGCGACAGAGACAAGTCGACCGGGCAAAGGACACCGCTGATCCACGACAGCGGGAAGACAGGTCGAGACTTTTTGTTATTATTTTTTTTCTCCACTGCCTGCCGCTTTCTACTTCGGCGTATCTCATTGGCTGCGTACGATGTCGGCTGCTCTGACCTAAAGCTGGCTGCAAAGCAAGAGATGCGCAGTGACACCTCACTGCCCCGTTTCCAAGCAAGTCAAGGGATCATTCGAGGGACTGAGATCGCAAGCTTAAGTATCTCAGTTAGTTAGTTCGCCTGCGATGTTCGCAATTAGTGAACTAAGAGTATCCTTTTTTCTCCCGTAATCTCACCGCGAAATGAGCGGTGCCATGTGACCTGGTAAATAAGAGCACTGCTTATCAATAATATTAAGACATTTGACTACGTCTTACATCAATATTTAAAAAGCATTCCCCTCCTCTCCGTACGTTAGCTGCAATGAAATAATCTCTTTTAAGTGTGTTGAATTTTGTTGCATAATATGTAAATAACGACAGATATGTGAAATAACATTCGGGAGAAACCAATGGACGAGGCTCGCAATCACAGTCGCATTTGTACAGAACGGGGAAAGTGCCGTCCTGTGGACATGTTGGGTTGCTATAGCGTGTTATTGTTGGAAATTTTACGGACACGTTATGCTGTTTTATGGAGAGTGAGGATATAGGTTATCTTTTAGACACGTTATACTTGGTGGTGCGGTTGTTGATTATGTGCGTTAACGGAAAATACGGATCGAATAATTCGGAGTGCTGTACATACGTGAGCATGAAGCATGCACATGCATGACGAATGAATCTAAACAACTACTTAGTCTCGCCGAAGTAATCCATAGCCCGTCAGTATCATGGACGACCAAGGTCCAATTTTTAGGAGCAGTTCTCTTGCGCGGACATCTCCCTAAACGTTTTAAATGTATCTGTCACTCAGAAACAGACTCACAATCGGAGCAGTTGTCAGCGCAGACAACCAGGATAACCGTGATTCAATAGAAACTAATCAACCAATGTCACAATCTTAAACCTTTG